>NC_045670.1:10710000-11065000 GCF_009829145.1 Chiroxiphia lanceolata | reverse complement strand
AGCCTTAGAGAACATGGTGCCGGTTACACACTCTTTTGGTCAGGTAAACACAGAACCGAAAGGCATCTCTCAGGAGTTGACTTCATCATTAAAAACTCTATTGTCCCTAAACTCAAAAATCTGCCAACAGGTCATTCTGATCGCATTATCTCCTTACGCCTTCCACTACACAACAAGCAACATGTTGTCCTCTTTAGAATATATGCCCCAACTCTCCAAGCTGACCCTGCCAAAAAAGATAAATTTTATATTGACCTGCGCCGCCTTACCCAAAAGGTTCCTGCAGATTATAAGAACAATCCTTGGTGATTTCAACACCAGAGTAGGAAAGAACTTTGAAGCCTGGAAAGGAGTATTAGGCAAGCATGGTGTTGGAAACTGCAATGATAATGGTCGCCTTCTGCTGGAATTCTGTGTGGAGCAGCAGCTCACCATCACCAACACTATCTTTAAGCAGAAAAATAATCTGTAGACAACCTGGATGCATCCTAGATCCAAGCATTGGCACCTCATTGATTATGTCTTGGTGCAACAGAGAGATGTTCGCGATGTTCATCATACCCGTGTGATGCCTAGTGCAGAATGCCAAACAGACCATCAACTTGTGCACTGTAAACTTAACTTCAACCTTAAGATCAAACCTAAAAGGGGTGGTATTCTGTGCTGGTTTAAAGGTAAACCAGCAGGGGAAATGAACTCAACTCAAAAGAGAGATTATAAGTCAGAATAACAAAATAAAACAATAAGTGCAATTGTACCGACAAACAATTGGTTTTAACCCCCAAAACCCAAATATATAACCCAGCACCCTGGGGCATGAACAGAGTGGTGTTCTTTGGGCCCCCCTGAGTCCAAAGTAAAAGGAGAGGGAAAAACCTGTTGGTGAGAGTGCTGTTGCAGTCTGGTTGAAAAGTGGTGGTTGCACTCCAGTCGAGAGTGGTGGTCTGCAGTCTGGCTGAGACCGGTGACCTGCAGTCTGGTCGAGAGCAGTGATCTGCAATCTGGTCGAGAGCGGTGACCTGCAGTCTGGTCGAGAGCAGTGGCCTGCAGTCTGGTCGAGAGCGGTGGCCTGCAGTCCTCCTCTGGATCCCACGAGTGGTGAAAAGGTTCCGAAACTCCAAGTTTATATATTCTCCAGTTCAGGCAGGAATGCTCAGTCCTTCCCTCAGAGCGGGGAATTCCAAAAAAGGGTATGAGGATGCTCAGTCCTTCCCTCAGAATGGGGAATTCCATAAAAGGGTATGAGGATGCTCAGTCCTTCCCTCAGAGCGGGGAATTCCATAAAAGGCTTTGAGGATGCTCAGTCCTTCCCTCAGAGCGGGGAATTCCATAAAAGGGTATGAGGACAGGAACATCTTCCTATTTCGCAGACCTCCACTGACAACAGTCTCCGGGAAATGGCATGGAAGGCCACAGAATACACAGTTTTGGGCTACACCCATCCAGTGATGAATTGGTCCCAGCTGTTCTAACTAGGACATTATCCACCCCTTATTCTATGCCATCCATGTCATGCCCAAATTAACCCCCTTAAAAACTATGTCTCCTTAAATCTATTGATGAGTTAAGCCCCTAATGGTTTTTATTTTTCTAAACCTTGTAAGTTTTATAAGTAGATTTTAAAAGCAGCAACCCTCCCTCCCTTGTCCCTTGTCCCTTCCCCTCTAGCACCCTTAGTTTACACATTCCTTAACCCTCTTACCCCATTCTATGCTCCCTATATCACTCCTACCCCTGAGTACCGCAGAAATGTTTAGTCTTTTGTCAAGGCAAGGCCTAAATTGTTGGCAGAACAGCGTATCTTGGCCTAAACCCCAGAACACGGTCAAAAACTGGGTGACTATGTATCCTTTGTACTCTGAAGAAGATGAAGATGGGATGAACAGAGGGTCCCAAATTACACCCCAGACCCATTTTCAGGGGGTGGACCCGGGGCGGTCCAGAGCAAAGGCAACAGGGTGGACACATTTGGGATTGGATGGATGGTATTATAAAATGTAACCTCTCGGGCACCGATGCACGCGTCGTGTAACATCTACTGCCTTGGCATAATAAATCCTTTCCTTATCTCACCCCTAATTAACTGCTCCGGAGATTTTTTCAGCACCTAAATCCCACAGCAACACTATATACACCTATATATATATATATATATACAATGAAACGTTACAGACCATTCTCACTCAAAATTAGTTCCCCCTGTGGTACACAACGTGTCTCCCCATCTTTTTGCATTACCCACCAGGTGAAACCAGGTCCTTGAGCAAAAACAGTCCCTCGGATAGGTTTGCCTTTGCTTGAGGTGGGACTAATCCAAGCAGTCTTCCCTAACATTCCTCTCATATGCACTACGGGGACTTTATCTCCATCTACAGTATGCAAAGGTTCTGATTGAGCAGGGCCAACTCGATTGATGGAGCCTCGGGTGTTGACCAACCAGGTGGCCTTTGCTAAATGCAGCTCCCAGTGTTTGAGAGTCTCCCCACACAGTGCCTTCAGGGTGGTTTTCAGCAGTCCGTTGCACTGCTCAACTTTTCCAGCCGCTGGTGCATGGTAGGGGATATGATACACCCACTCAATGCTGTGCTCTCTGGCCCAGGTGTCTACGAGGCCAATCTTGAAATGGGTCCCATTATCAGACTCAATTCTCTCCCGTGTGCCGTGTCACCAAAGGACTTGTTTTTCAAGGCCCAGGATGGTATTCTGGGCAGTGGCATGAGGCACGGGGTATGTCTCCAGCCATCCAGTACTTCCTTCTACCATGGTCAGTACGTAGCGCTTGCCTTGGCGGGTTTTGGGGAGCGTGATGTAGTCAACTTGCCAGGTTTCCCCATACCTGTATTTTGACCATCGTCCACCATACCATAGAGGCTTCACCCGCTTGGTCTGCTTGATGGCAGCACATGTCTCACAGTCATGGATGACCTGTGAGACGATGCCGTTGGTTAAGTCCACCCCTCGGTCACGAGCCCATCTGTATGTTGCATCTCTCCCCTGGTGACCGGAGACACCATGGGCCCATCGAGCCAGAAACAATTCTCCTTTGTGCTGCCAATCCAGATCTACCTGAGAGACTTTAATCCTGGCAGCTCGGTCCGCCTGCTTGTTGTTACGATGCTCCTCATTAGCCCGTTTCTTGCATACATGAGCATCTACGTGACCGACCTTCACACTCAGCTTCTCTACCCGGCCAGCAATGTCCTACCACATCTCCGCCGCCCAGATGGGTTTCCCTTGGCGCTGCCAGTTGGCCTTTTTCCATCGCTCCAGCCATCCCCACAGAGCATTGGCCACCATCCATGAGTCAGTGTAGAGATAGAGTCTTGGCCACTTCTCTCGTTCAACTATATCCAAAGCCAACTGAACAGCTTTAAGCTCTGCAAACTGACTTGACCCACCTTGTCCTTCGGTCACTTCTGCAACTCGCCGTGTGGGACTCCATACGGCTGCCTTCCATTTTCGGTTTGTCCCTACAATGCAACAGGAGCCATCCGTGAAGAGCGCATATTGCCTTTCATCTGCTGGTAGCTTGTCATATGGTGGGGCCTCCTCAGCCCGTGTCACCTGCTCCTCTTCTTCAGAGGATAGTCCGAAACTCTCACCTTTGGACCAATTGGTGATAATTTCCAGAATCCCAGGGTGATTAGGATTCCCTATCCGGGTTTGCTGTGTGATCAGAGCGATCCACTTACTCCATGTGGCATCGGTGGCATGATGTGTAGAAGGAACTGTTCCCTTGAACATCCAGCCCAGCACTGGTAGTCGGGGTGCCAGGAGGAGCTGCACTTCAGTGCCGATCACTTCTGAGGCAACTCGAACTCCTTCATAGGCAGCCAGGATCTCTTTCTCAGTTGGTGTATAGCTGGCTTCAGATCCTTTGTATCCCCGACTCCAGAATCCCAGTGGTCGTCCTCGGGTCTTCCCAGGCCCTTTCTGCCAGAGGCTCCAGGAAGGACCATTCTCCCCGGTTGCAGTGTAGAGCACGTTCTTCACGTCCTGTCCTGTCCTTACTGGCCCAAGGGCTACTGCACGGGCAATCTCCTGTTTAATTTGTTCAAAGGCTTGTTGTTGTTCAGGACCCCACTGGAAATCATTTTTCTTCCATGTCACAAGGTAGAGAGGGCTTACAATCTTACTGTACTCGGGGATATGCATCCTCCAAAAGCCCACAGCTCCTAGGAAAACCTGTGTTTCCTTCTTACTGGTTGGTGGGGACATGGCTGCTATTTTGTTAATCACCTCCGTTGGAATTAGGCGGCGTCCATCTTGCCACTTCACTCCCAGGAACTGAATTTCCTGAGCAGGTCCCTTGACCTTCCTTCGTTTAATGGCAAAACCAGCTCTTAGGAGAATCTGGATTATCTTCTCTCCTTTCTCGAAGACTTCGCCCGCTGTGTTCCCCCATACAATGATGTCATCCATGTACTGTAGATGTTCTGGAGCCTCGCCCTTTTCCAGTGCAGTCTGGATCAGTCCATGTCAAATGCTGGGACTGTGTTCCCACCCCTGAGGAAGTCGATTCCAGGTGTACTGCACACCTCTCCAAGTGAAAGCGAATTGTAGCCTGCACTCCGCTGCCAAAGGAATGGAGAAAAAGGCATTGGCAATGTCAATGGTGGCATACCACTTGGCTGCCTTGGACTCCAGCTCATACTGGAACTCCAGCATGTCCGGCACAGCAGCACTCAGGGGTGGTGTGACTTCATTGAGTCCACAGTAATCCACCGTCAGCCTCCACTCTCCGCTGGACTTACACACTGGCCATATAGGGCTATTAAAGGGTGAGTGAGTCTTGCTGACCACCCCTTGGGTCTCCAGGTCACGGATCATCTTATGTATAGGAGTCACAGAGTCTCGGTCGGTGTGGTATTGCCGACGGTGCACTGTTGCTGTGGCTATCGGTACCAATTGTTCTTCAACCTTCAGCAGTCCCACAGCAGAGGGGTCCTCTGAGAGACCAGGCAAGGTGTTCAACTGTCTAATTTCCTCTGTCTCTACAGTAGCTATACCAAAAGCCCAGCAAAGTCCTTTTGGGTCTTTGAAATACCCACTCCTCAGGTAATCTATGCCAAGGATGCACGGGGCCTCTGGGCCAGTCATGATGGGGTGTCTGTGCCATTCCTTCCCAGTCAGGCTCACTTCAACTTCCAGTACAGTCAGCTGTTGGGATCCCCCTGTCACCCCAGAGATAGAGATGGATTCTGCCCCTACGTATCTTGATGGCATTAAAGTACATTGTGAGCTGGTGTCCACTAAGGCCTTATATCTTTGTGACTCTGATGTGCCAGGCCACCAAATCCACACTGTCCAAGAGACCCGATTGTCCCTCTCCTCTACCTGGTTAGAGGCAGGGCACCCCTAGTCCTGGTCATGGTACTCGTTGTGCTCTTCTTGTGAGTATGACCTGGAGGTCCCTTCAAGAGGATCAGACGTATCATCATTCCTGTACCATCTGGAGTTGTACCCATGAGAGACTGGAGCAGCATTTACCCTTGAAGAGTTCCTTGTGGTATTTGTTCCTCTTTTCAGTTCACGTACCTGGGCTGCTAAGGAAGAGGTGGGTTTCCCATCCCACTTCCTCATATCTTCTCCGTGCTCATGAAGGTAAACCCATAGATTGCCACGTGGAGTGTACCCTCTCTCCTTAGCTGGGGGACGCTGGCTCCTGATAGCAGAGACTCTTGTTTGTCCTGGCGCGATATGGAAGATCCCTTCCTTAATTTCCTCTCTTAGCTTCTGGTGTCCCACTTCAATCTTCTCTTCCAGGCTTCGGACATGTTCAGCCAGTTTGGTTTCCACAGATGAGACGTGGGCTTGTAATGGGGCGGTGACAGTGTCTTTATAAATCCTGAGTTTACTAACCAACGCGCCCACCTTGTCCTCTCCCTCCCTCCATTGCAGTGTTGCTAAGTAGCGGGAGTACATTTCTGACCCGAGTCATGCAAACTTTACCCACATCTGGGATGTGCACTGTACACCATCTGGACTTTTAGGGAATCTTTCGTCCTCTGAAAAGATTATCTCCAGTACAGCTAATTCTCTTAAGCACTGGATACCTTGTTCCATCGTGTTCCACTGTCCTTGCTGTACGTGGAGGTCCTCCTTACAAAGGTATCTCTCCCTCACACTGGACAACAGTCGCCGCCAGAGGCTGAGAGTTTCCTGCCTCCTTCCAATCCCCTGATCAATGACTACATCTCGAGACAGGGATCCCACTTTTCTTGCTTCACTCCCATCTAGAATTGTATCGTTAGCTGCGGCATCCCAGATTCGGAGCAGCCAGGTCAGAATGGACTCATTCGCCTGTCGTGTGAACTCTCTCCGGAGCTCACGTAGCTCACCCAGGGATAGGGACTGAGTGATTATTTCTGGCTCTGTCTCCTCCAGTGGATGTGAAGGTCCTGCCTCTTCATCATCATTTGCTATGAGAACTGATTTAGTCTTTGATTTCCTTTTCTGGACAGGGGCGACTGCTATTGGTTTTGGTTGTCCTTCTGACTCCTCGATGGTTTGTGTGGACACGGTGCCGGTTGATTCATTTCTTTCTCCCTCTGACTCAGCCGTGGTTTGGGTGGACGTGGTGCCTGTGGATCTGCTCCTTCTCTCCTCCCCCTGACAGTGCTGCACCATGTCAAGTAGTGTCCAGTAGGCAGTGGTCAGGGCCCAGCAGGTTGCTGTGAGCTGGCCATCTCTGGAGCTGCCAGAGCATTTCTCCTTCACCAGTCTTATCATGCTAACAGGATCCTGCAGTTGTTCAGGGGTGAATTTCCAGATCATTGGAGGAGAAAACTTCTCCAAATACTGACCGATGTCCTCCCACTTCCCGTGCCACTCAGCATTATCCACTCCCAGGGCAGGCGTCCAAACAACCTCCCTAGAAGGCCCTGTTCTGACTCTAAACATGGTGTAGACAGTACAGAGCAGACAAAGCAACACTAACAATAACATTATGCTGTCCTTAACATCAAAAGGGAACTCAATATTTTCAAAAACTGTTGTAGCAGGTCTGAAGGGGAAGAAGGAGGTGAGAGGCTGGAAACAACCATTCCCCCCTGTTCCCCCAAAGGGCTGGGTGCGATTTTTAATGAGGTCCCAGAGATAGCAACCCAAACCAGGACAGGCAAACAAGACTGAATACACATTTACAATGAAACTTATTGCTTCTGATGTTATGATGACAGAAACATAGTATACTAATAAAGCAATTTGGATCCCTCTCCCTGGTCTTAAAGAGAGCATCAAAACAGGCAAATAGTTCCCCATCTGTGGAAATATGAACAGACTCAGATACAACATCCACGTGAATGCATCGAAGAACATGGTGATCAGGGAGTTTCTCTATCCAAATAGACAAATGCTTAAAATGAAATTGTGATTCTGACTTCACTCTCTGCCCCATGTTGGGTGCCAAAAATGTGCTGGTTTAAAGGTAAACCAGCAGGGGAAATGAACTCAACTCAAAAGAGAGATTATAAGTCAGAATAACAATTTAATAAAATAACACAATAAGTAGAATTATACAGACAAACAATTGGTTTTAACCCCCAAAACCCAAATATATAACCCAGCACCCTGGGGCATGAACAGAGTGGTGTTCTTTGGGCCCCCCTGAGTCCAAAGTAAAAGGAGAGGGAAAAACCTGTTGGTGAGAGTGCTGTTGCAGTCGGGTTGAAAAGTGGTGGTTGCAGTCCAGTCGAGTGGTGGTCTGCAGTCTGGCTGAGAGCGGTGATCTGCAGTCTGGGTGAGAGCAGTGATCTGCAGTCTGGTTGAGAGCAGTGGCCTCTGGATCCCACGAGTGGTGAAAAGGTTCCGAAACTCCAAGTTTATATATTCTCCAGTTCAGGCAGGAATGCTCAGTCCTTCCCTCAGAGCGGGGAATTCCATAAAAGGGTATGAGGATGCTCAGTCCTTCCCTCAGAGCGGGGAATTCCATAAAAGGGTATGAGGACAGGAACATCTTCCTATTTCGCAGGCCTCCACTGACAACAGTCTCCGGGAAATGGCATGGAAGGCCACAGAATACACAGTTTTGGGCTACACCCATCCAGTGATGAATTGGTCCCAGCTGTTCTAACTAGGACATATTCCAAGGAGGAGACTCCAAGTTAACAATCTTCAGTCAGCCACAGTGAGAGACAGCTTTCAGGCAAATCTTCAAACTAGGCTCGAAGATCATTCCAAAGATCCTTCTCCTGAAAGACTTCGGCAACATATTAAAAATAGCATCCTGCAGTCCTCTGAAGAGTCCTTAGGGTTCTCCTTCAAGAAGAACAAGGACTGGTTTGATGAAAACAATCAAGAGATCCAGGAACTGTTAAGGAAGAAGAGAACTGCTCATCAAGCACGCCTTGCCCAGCCATCTTGCCATGTCAGAAAAGCAGTCTTTCCTCTTGCATGCAGCAAGCTCCAACAGAAACTTCGTGACATCCAGAGCAAGTGGTGGATCAATCTAGCAGGGAATATTCAATTATGGGGAGATACAGGTGATTACAGAGAATTCTATGAGGCCCGGAAAACAGCATACAGGCCTACATACTAGGTTCAAAACCCTCTACTCAGCGCAGATGACCAAATGCTTCTGACAGATAAAACCTCCATTCTGAACCGATGATCTCTTTCAGACTCTCTTCAGTACTAGCCGTGTAGTGCAAGACTCAGCAATTCAGTCCATCACACAGCAACCGGTGAAAAATGAATTGGATATTGCCCCTACTATGGGAGAAACTCTTAAGACCATACAGCAGGTGAAAACTGGCAAGGCAGCTGGGGTTGATGGAATTCCACCTGAAGTCTGGAAGCATGGGGGCCTTGCACTCCATGCTAAATTTCACGAGTTTGCGGTGCGCTGTTGGGAACTAGGCAAACTACCATCAGACCTTTGTGATGCAGTCATCATCACTTTGTATAAGAAGAAAGGAGTTAAATCAGACTGTTCTAATTACCATGGTATTACTCTGCTCTCCATTGCTGGCAAAATCCTGACAAGAATACTTTTGAACAGACTAAAACCCGCCATAGCAGAAGGAATTCTACCAGAAAGCCAGTGTGGTTTCAGAGCCAACAGGAGTACCACAGACATGGTATTTGTTCTCAGACAACTGCAAGAGAAGTGTAGGGAACAGAACAAAGGACTCTATGTAACCTTTATTGACCTCACCAAGGCTTTCGATACTGTGAGCAGAAAAGGTCTGTGGCAGATTTTGGAACGTTTAGGATGTCCCCCCAAGTTCCTTAAAATGATCATCTTACTTCATGAGGATCAACACGGCCAAGTCAGATATGGTGATGCACTTTCTGAGCCCTTGCTAATAACAAATGGTGTGAAACAAGGCTGCGTTCTTGCACCAACCCTATTCACAATCTTTTTCAGCATGATGCTCCAAAGGGCCATGGCAGACCTCAATGAAGAAGACGATATCTACAACCGATATCGTATTGATGGAAACCTATTTAACCTAAGGCGACTGAAGGCCCATACTAAGACCTTAAAACACCTTTACTGGGAACTGCTTTATGCTGATGCCGCCGCCCTTGTCACCCACACAGAAGTAGCTCTGCAGTGTTTAACATCCTGCTTTGCTGAGGCTGCTGAGATTTTTGGGTTGGAAGTCAGCTTAAAGAAGACAGAAGTCTTCTATCAACCTGCACCTCAGGAAGCCTTCCATCATCCCCATATCACCATTGGCCAATCAGAGCTCAAATCAGTCCAGCAGTTTAATTACCTAGGTAACCTCATCTTCTCGGACGGTAAGATTGACGGAGAAATAGACAACAGATTAGCAAAGGCATATAGAGCTTTTGGAAAACTCCATAAAAGAGTATGGCGAAATAAACACCTGAAGAAAAGCACAAAGATCAGTGTTTACAGAGCCATTGTGCTGTCTACTCTCTTATATGGATCCGAATCATGGGTCATTTACCGCCACCACCTACCTGTCCTAGAACGCTTCCATCAACGCTGTCTCTGTACAATCCTAAACATCCACTGGTCAGATTATGTGACCAATACGTCTGTTCTAGAACAAGCAGCAGTTACTAGTATTGAGGCCATGTTGCTGAGAACACAGCTGCGTTGGGCAGGACACATCTCCAAGATGGAGGACTACCACCTCCCTAAGATTGTGCTTTATGGTGAACTTGCCACTGGTTGCCACAAGAGAGGAACCCTGAAGAGGAGATACAAGGACTCCCTGAAACAACATCTCAGCCTTGACCATATTGATCATCATAACTGGTCTACTCTGGCCTCCAATCGGGACGCCTGGAGACACACTATCTATAACGCTGGTGCTTCTTTTGAGAACGCATGCAGGATCACTCTAGAGGGGAAAAGACAATGCAGAAAGAATTGTCTTGCCGATACCATCCAAGGAGTCCTTCTGCTGTGCCTTTTGCAACCAAACTTGTCTATCTCGCATTGACCTCTTTAGCCACCAGCGCGCTTGTAGCAAATGTTGGTAGAGCCCTTCCCAAATCTTCGTTCACGAAGCTTAGCCATGATGGCAAGTGGGTCAATATGATTGTAAGGAAATGTTCTTCAAGAGGTTGAAAATTCTTAGAAGCAAAAATATCCCTTTTACTGGTATAGCTTATACCAGAATAAATGTAGAGGAATTTGTTTTATCTGTTCCTTTCCTGATTTAAGTTACAGGCAACTCAAAGTTTATCAACCAGAGGCACCAACTGTTTACATGCAGAGCTCATTCATTCTGGAATGGCTGATTAGCTGTATTCGGGAGAGGTTTGGAACATACTGAATCTGAAACCATGACACCATTGGAAGCTCAACAAAAAACAATATTTATTACCAAGAGGTGGCCAACAAAATAAACAAACCCAAAAGAGAGGAAGGAGGAGAGAAATAAGCCCCCAGTATGACCTCCCCAGTCACCCAGTTGTTGCCCATAAAGTTATCTTACCGACCTAGAATGCCTATAATTACCAATAGCAGAAGCTGCATCCTTGGAAAGTCAATAAGCAGACTTCCCCACCAAAAGGCAATATTGTCCTTGATGTGAAGCTAGGTAGCTTCCAAGAAAGAGTTATCTGCTTTTATACAATTAACTGATTACGTCTACCTAGGCAGGTGTGGCCAGCACCACCCCACCAGAGGTTTTAAGTCCCACCCCCTTTGGTTATGTAAGTGCATCTCTTCTGTGCATGCGTGAGTACTTTGGCCACATGCGCAGTATACTTCAGGGGTCTTTTCTAATTGAGTCTGGGGACCTTACTTCATCTCCTCTTCTTCAGTCTCCTCTTCATGCGACCTTGGAGGACAATTAGCCAATCACAGAACACCAATTAAAACAGTTTATACAAGAACTCTCTTCAAGGACAAAGTTCCCATTTTATCAGTGTTTGTTTTCTCATAACTTGGCAAGGGAAGAACAAAACTTTTACAGGTGGCTGGACCAAACACAGACCAAAAGTAGTAGCATAATTAACCCCTGATACGTTAACTCAGCTGCAATGTACCATAAATGCAAAGCTAATTTACCTACTGGGCTGCATCAACATCCTCATGCCCTGATAGAGACTTTTAAACATCCTTGCACCATGTTGCATAGTGTCTCTTGCAGTGCTTACAGAGCATCTGCCTTTGTCAACTGGATTTTAATGAGCCTATTGGAATCTCAACTGACCCTTACTCCAGATAATATAAATGTTTTGGTATTTAATCAGCAATAAACTAATAGTGTTGTAAAGTGGAAGCTTGGATATTGCACCATTTGCTGTTTTCCCACAAACTTCATCTTAGGATAAATTACAAGCATTTTTATCCTGTGATATATTTTAGGATAATGTTTTGAATAGCATGTCCAAGGGTATTTGCCAACTCTGGTTACATGTCAGTCATCTGCTTTCAATTATAAAAGGGCTGTTTGTAGATGCAGCAACTGGCAAAGGCAGGAACAAATCAGTGAGCTTGAAAGACCTTGGAGAGCTACACGCTGGTCAGCCTCCCGTCAGCCCTGCAAAAGTGATAGAGCAAATAGTACTGAAAGCCATTTCTAAACATATTGAGGACAAGAAGGTGATTGGGAGTAGTCAGCATAGATTTACACTGGGGAAGTCATGTCTGACCAACCTGATCACTTTCTTTGATGAAATGACTGCCTTGGTAGATGAGGAGAGAGGAGGGGATGTTGTTCACTTTGACCTTAGCAAGGCTTTCAGTGGTGTTTCCTATAACAGCCTCAGTAGACAAATTGATGAAATACAGATGTGGTGAGTTGACTGTGGCTAGATGCCAGGTGCCCACCAAAGCCACTCTATCACTCCCCTCCTCAGTTGGACAGGGGAGAGAAAATTATAACAAAAGGCTTGTGGATTGAGATAAGGACAAGGAGAGATCCCTCAGCAATTACCATCACAGGCAAAACAGACTTGGTTTGGGGAAATTAATTGACTTTATTGCCAATTAATAACAGAGTAGGATAATGAGAAATAAAAAATCTTCAAAACACCTCCCCCCCCTTCCCTTCTTCCCAGGCTCAACTTCACTCGCTATTTCTCTACCTCCTCCCCAATTGGTACAGGGGGCATGGGAAACAGGGATTGTGGTCAGTTCATCACATGTTGTCTCTGCTGCTCCTTCCTCCTCATACTCTTCCCCTGCTCCAGTGTGTGGTCCCTCCCATGGGAGACAGTCTTCCATGAACTTCTCCAGCATGGGTCTTTCCCATGGGCTACATTTCTTCATGAACTGCTCCAGCATGGGTCCTTTCCATGGGGGGCAGTCCTTAAGGAACAGGCTGCTCCAGCCTGGGTCCCCCATGGGGTCACAAGTCCTACCAGTAAACCTGCTACAGTCTAGGCTTCTCTTTCCACAGGGTCATAAGCCCTGCCAGGAACCTGATCCAGCATGGGTTTCCCACGGGATCACAAACTTCTTCAGGTACATCCACTTGCTCTGGTGTTGGGTCCTCCATGGGCTGCAGGTAGATATCTCCTCCACCTTGGACCTCCATGGGCTGCAGGGGAATCTCTGCTCTGGCACCTGGAGCACCTCCTCCCCCTCCTTCTCTACTGACCTTGGTGTCTGCAGAGCTGTTTCTCTCACATATTCTTACTCCTCTCTCTTCTGGTTGCTGTTGCACAGCAGTTTTTTTCCCTTCTTAAATATATTATCACAGAGGTGCTACCACTGTTGCTAATTAGCTCAGCCTTGGCCAGCGGTGGGTCCATCTTGGAGCCAGCTGGCATTGGCTCTTATCAGACATAGAGGCTTCTAGCCACCTCTGTAACCCCCGCTACCAAAACTTTGTCATGCAAACCCAATACAACAGACTAGGTGTATGGACAGTGAGGTGGATTGAAAACTGGCTGAACTGCTGGGTTCAAGGGGTTGTGATCAGTGGCACAAAGTCTAGCTGGAGACCAGTCACTGGTGGTGTACTCTAGGGTTTGGTCCCACCACCAGTACTGTTGAATATCTTTATTTATAACAATAGAGCAGAGCTGCCTCAGAAAGTTCAGAGATGACACAAAACCATGAGGAGTAGCTGATGCACCAGATAGTTATGGTGCCATTCAGAGGGACCTTAACAGGTTGGAGAAATGGGCCAACAGGAATCTCATGAAGTTCAACAAAGGGAAATATGAAGTTATGCACCTGGGAAGGAATAACCCCATATGATGCCAGTGTGGGCTGGGGCCAACCATGTGGAAAGCAGCTTGGAAGAGAAGGACATGGAAGACCTGGTGGACAGTGGAACATGAGCCAGCCAAGTGCCCTTGCAGCAAAGGCCAAAAACATCCTGGGCTGCATTAGGAAGAGTGTTGCTAGCAGATTAAAGCATAGAATTAGCTGGGTTGGAAGGGACCACCGACATCATCATGTCCAACCCTTGATCCACTACCACCGCGATTACTAGATCATGGCACTAAGTGCCACATCCAGTCTCTTCTTAAAAACCTCCAAGGATGGAGAATCCACCACTTTCCTGGGCAGCCCATTCCAATGCCTGATTACCCTCTCTGTAAAGAATTTCTTCCTAATATCCAACCTAAACCTCCCCTGGCAGAGTTTAAGACCATGCCGTCTTGTCTTACTGCTGGTTGCCTGGGAGAAGAGACCAACTCCAACCTGGCTACAACCTCCTTTGTAGAGAGTGATGAGGTCTCCCCTGAGCCTCCTCTTCTCCAGGCGGAACAACCCCAGCTCCCTCAGCCTCTCCTCATAGGACTTGTGCTTGAGTCCCTTCACAAGACTTGTTACTCTTCTCTGGACCTGGTCCAACCCCTCCATGTCCTTCCTGAACTGAGGGGCCCAGAGCTGGACACAGCACTCAAGGTGTGGCCTCACCAGTGCTGAGTACAGGGGAAGAATCACTTCCCTGGACCTGTTGGCCACACTGTTCCTGATACGGGCCAGGATGCCATTGGCCTTCTTGGCCACCTGGGCACACTGCTGGCTCATGTTCAGCTTCTTGTCAATCCGAACTCCCAGGTCCCTCTCTGCCTGGCTGCTCTCCAGCCACTCTATCCCCAGCCTGTAGCGCTGCAGGGGGTTGCTGCGGCCAAAGTGCAGGAGCTGGCACTTGGCCTTGTTGAACCTCATCTCGCTGGAATCAACCCAACTCTCCAGTCTGTCCAGGTCCCTCTGCAGAGCCCTCCTGCCTTCCAGCAGATTGACACTCTCCCCCAACTTAGTGTCATCTGCAAATTTGCTAATGGTGGACTCAATCCCCTCATCTAAATCATCAATAAAGATATTAAACAGGACTGGGCCCAACACTGATCCCTGAGGGACACCACTAGTGACCAGCCGCCAACTGGATGCAGCACCGTTCACCACCACTCTCTGGGCCTGGCCCTCCAACCGGTTCCTAACCCAGCACAGAGCACCCCTGTCCAAGCCGTGGGCTTCAACTTTTCCAGGAGTATGCTGTGGGAGAGAGTGTGCAAGGCTTTGCTGAAGTCTAGGTGGACACATCCACAGCCTTCCCCTCATCCACCAGGCAGGTCATCTGATCATAGAAGGAGATCAGGTTGGTCAGACAGGACCTGCCCCTCCTAAACCCATGTTGACTGGGTCTGATCCCTTGTCCATCCTGTAGGTGCTGTGTGATTGCACTTAGGATGATCTGCTCCATAACCTTGCCAGGCACTGAGGTCAGGCTGACGGGCCTGTAGTTTCCCGGGTCCTCCTTCTGGCCCTTTTTGTGGATTAGCATGACATTCTCTAACTTCCAATCATCTGGGACCTCCCCAGTGAGCCAGGACTATTGGTAGATGATGGAGAGCGGCTTGATGAGTTCTTCCGCCAGCTCCCTCATCACCCTTGGGTGGATCCCATCTGGTCCCATAGACTTGTGGGGCTCCAAGTGGCTCAGCAGATCACTAACTGTTTCCTCCTGGATTACAGGGGGGCTATTCAGATTCTTATCTCTTTCTACAAACTCCAGAAGCCAGCTGTCCTCAGGACAACCTGTCTTACTGTTGAAAACTGAGGTAAAGAAGATGTTAAATACCTCAGCCTTTTCCTCATCTTTGATAAGTATATTCCCTCCCATGTCCAGTAAAGAATGGAGGTTTTCCTTGTCCCTCCTTTTGCTATTGATGTATCTGTAGAAGGACTTTTTGTTATCCTTCACAAAAGTGGTGAGATTAAGTTCAAGTTGTGCCTTCGTCTCTCTGATTTTCTTTCTACATGACCTAACTATATTCCTAAACTCTTCCTGAGTAGCCAGCCCTTTTTTCCATAGTCAGTAGGCTCTCTTCTTTATCCGAATTTACTTCAAAATCTCCCTGTTCAGCCAGACCGGTCGTCTTCCCTGCTGGCTTGCCTTTCGGCACACTGGGACAACCTGCTCCTGTGCATTCAAGACTTCCTTTTTGAAGCATGTCCATCCCTCTTGGACCCCTTTGTTTTCCAGGGCTGTTTCCCAAGGTACCCTCTGAACCAGACTTCTGAATAGGCTGAAATCTGCCCTGCCGAAGTCCAGCGTAGAGGTTTCATTGACAGCCTTCCTTGCATCCCTGAGTATTGAAAACTCTCTTATTTCATGGTCACTGTGCCCCAGATGGCCTCTGACCACCACATCTCCCACCAGCCCCTCTCTGTGTGTGAACAGCAGGTCTAGGCTCATTTACCAGCTGGAGCAGGAAATTATCCTCTATACACTCTAGGAATCTCCTAGACTGCCTCTTCTCTGCTGCGTGGAGTTCCCAGCAGACATCCGGAGGTTAAAGTCACCCACAAGAACAAGGACTAGTGATTTTGAGACATCTGCCAGCTACTTGTAGAATAATTCATTATCCTCATCATCCTGGTTGTGTGGTCTGTAACAGACTCCCACCAGGATATCAGCCTTGTTGGCCTTCCCCCTGATTTTGATTGATACCTTAAGCCCCTAATGGTTTTTTATTTTTCTAATATTGGTAAGCTTTGTAAGTTTTATAAGTAGACTCTAAAAGCAGCAACCCTCCCTCCTTTGTCCCTTGTCCCTTATCCCTTTCCCTCTAGCACCCTTGTTTACACATTCCTTAACCCTCTTACCCCATTCTATGCTCCCTATATCAGTCCTACCCCTGAATCTAGCAGAAATGTTTAGTCTTTTGTCAAGGCAAGGCCTAGATTGTTGGCAGAACAGCATATCAGGGTCTGAACAACAAAATGAAGTCAAGAATTAGGTAACTATGTACCCTTTGTGCTCTGAGGGAGATGAAGGTGGGATGAATAGGGGGTCCCGAAATGCACCCCAGACCCATTTTCAGGGGGTGGACCCAGGGCGGACCAGAGTAAAGGCCACAGGGTGGACACAGTTGGGATTGGATGGATGGTATTATAAAATGTAACCTCTCGGGCACAGACGCGCACGTCTTGTAACATCTTCTGCCTTGGCAAATAAACCCTTTCTTATCTCACCCCTAATTAACTGCTCCGGGAGATTTTTTCAGCACCATAAATCCCACAGCAACAATTGGTGGCCCGTACGTTGGGGAAACTTGGACTGGGACTTCTTCAGACTGGAAACTTTCATCGCGTAGGAATTCCTCAACAAACCGGCTTTTATCTGAGATAATTCCTGCCCCGGTCTGAGAAGCCCAGCTCCACAGAACCCACGGAAGCAAGCACGGAGCATAGAGG
Source organism: Chiroxiphia lanceolata (assembly GCF_009829145.1). Taxonomy (NCBI): domain Eukaryota; kingdom Metazoa; phylum Chordata; class Aves; order Passeriformes; family Pipridae; genus Chiroxiphia; species Chiroxiphia lanceolata. Next base: position 11,047,905 of record NC_045670.1, on the reverse strand, counting down.
TGAGATAAGAAAAGAGCGAATAAGGGAAAAAGGTACCTTCCTCGGTTAGCAGCTGCGGGAAAGTTTGTGCTCCGGGAGATAGGGAACACGGGTTACTGGAAAGTTAACTTAAAGACTTGAGCCCAGATAGTCGCGAAAGTCGCTTTCCAGGAGGCGAACGGGTGGTTCGCCATCGCAGGCCAGAGCGGGTTTCAGCCTAGGGCTGTTTGGTTTTGGAAGGGACGCCTTCCAGTGCTCTGATGCTGTGGAGGAACCAGTGGGGTTCTCTGGTAATTAAGTAGTTGAGAGGTTACAGGAACAGCTTGGTAACCATAAGGTAACAAGTTTGAATCACAGTGTGTGGCTGTGGTTTGTTTTTGTATTTTGTAATCACGGGTTCTGTGGATTCAAAATTTAAGATCCCTGAAGAATCCCCCCTAAGTCTGGTTTTAAAACATTGGAAGACTTTAACTGGTTCTGAGATAACTTTAAAGAAGGAAGAACTGTGTAGGCTGTCTGTAGATGTCTGGCCGTTGTTTGGACAAATGAGAGGAGTAGCATGGCTGGAATTTGGTCCGTTTGAACTGAACACAGTGTTTCAATTAATCTCGCTTTTACATGTAGAACAGAGGTGGCGGGAAATTCGATACGCACAGTTGTTTTTGTTCCTATTAACACGCCCTGGATCGGGGGGTGGAAGATAAGAGAAACGAAAGCTCAGAAAGGGCAGAAAGATCAGAAGTAGAGTTAGAAAAAGAGGGAAAAGATCGACTTAAAACTACCCCGGTCTCAGGAGTTTTATTTTAAAACACGGGGAATGGTGATTTAAATGTGTTAATATCACCCGATGGGAGAGAAAACAACCCGGGAGCGGTGGGAGCGGCCCCGGGGACCAGCCCCTGCTGAGCAGGAAGGAACCATTGAAGGACCCCCTGGTGTGGATATGACTGCACCGGGAGGGATTAGGAAAATTAAGGCCTCTGGAGAAGTTAACTCGGGTCCAGCGGGAGTGAGTCCTGTCGGTTTAGTTGGAGTGTACACAGAGGTGCAGGTGAAATCAACTTTTGTTAAAACCGCTTTCAACGCGGCAGAGCAGAGCGAGAGTTATGCAGATGCTGCGGAGCTGGCTAGCCCAGAAATAACATCTAGTTTGATTGCAACAGGAGTAACAGCAAGAGAAACTCCTGGTCCCACAGGGGCAGTGGAGGCGGGGTCTGCCCTGCCTGTTCCAGCGAGCGGAGAAGCAGTCTGTAGCTCTGCAGCAGCTAGTAGCTTTGCCGGGGCAGATAAAGTTACCATAGCAACAGCAGAAGTGAGCTCGGGAGGAGAAGAACAAGTAACAGCTAAAGTTGATAGCTGTATCGGTAACGGAGTAAGAACGGTGAAGGCTGAAAAGTCAGTTTTTAGTAAGATTGCTTTTGGTGTAGTAACATCAGAGAAAGTTATTATAGATGCGGCATCTGTTGTAGAAACAAAAGAAATTTTAGAGGTCACAGGATTGGTCAGTGTAAGGACGGCGGCAGGCATAGGAGTCGCTGATCTAGACAGTGACAATGAAGTGAAGGCGTCGGCCCCAGGGGGGGCGACGGCCCTAAATGTAGAGGTGTTTGTGAGACAGAGTAGCCCAACACCACAGATGGGTGCTCAGGCAGTTGATTTTATCGGTGGCGATAGCGATATGAGAGCTGTAAGAACGGAGCTGCATGCCCCGAGTGCAAGAGAGACCCCAAAGTTTGCTGCAAACACGGTAGACTGTACTATTGTAGAAACAAAGACAAGAGAAATGAGTTGGGTCAAAATGTGTGAAACCAAGCAAAAAGCAAATGAGTCGCCCACAGAGTTTTTGAACAGATTGAAAGATGTTGTTAGAAAATATACTAATATTGATTTAGAATCAAATATGAGAAAGAAACACCTGGTATACCTGTTTGTGGGACAGTCCACAAACGATATAAAGAGGAAATTATTAGAGATAGCTTGGGCAGTATATCAGAACAGAAAACAGAAAGCTAGTACGGTGGGCGGAGAGGCGATTATAAGAACAGCCATTGCCGCGGCAACAGAACTCCCGGCTCAGAGAGCAGGGGAGGTTTCTGGAACGACCGTTACCACGGCGACGGAACTGGCTGGCGCCGTGAAGAAAAAGTGTTACCTGTGTGTGATACAGTGAGAATGCGTGTGACAGGAAAAGATCCGGGGACAGAAAAAGCGAAATTAGAGCAGAGAGCGATCCCGAAGTTTAAAACTGTGGTGAGCACAATAAAGCGGAGACAGGAAAAACTAATCCCAGTTGTTGCTCTAACTAATGAGGAAGTTTTAGTTCCTACTGGTGCGGTCCAGACAGAGGCAGATGTGAGGGCCGGGGCAGCGTTAACCACGCGCACAGAAAGAATGGGTCCAACTGCGGGACAGGCAAAATCTGGGTTTGATACAGGAGGTGCTGCCACCTTTGCAGACAGAGCGGGGGCCGCAGCAGGGGCAAAGGCAAATTATTTCCTGGCTGTGGCCAACACGAGCGGAGCAACTCATAACCCATTAGCGGCTGCGAGCAAGAGATCGGCTGGGGTGCAGAAGCTGCAAGAGAGCCTAGAATGGTGTCTGTGGCTGGAGTCCCAGCCCAACCTAACACGGGACCCTCTGGCTCCACCATTGGGGGCGGAGATGGAGCTGTTGCTCCCACTCCAGCCCTCCCAAACCTGCACAATCCGTACCCTCCCATCAGACTGAAAGGGGGGAGGGGAAAACAAAATCAGTGTAAATTCCCGGTGAACACAAAAACTAAAACCCGCTGGTGCAATATATGTCATAAGGTAATAAGGTGATACTTTGAAAACTGTGGAAGCTATCTAAGGGAAAAGAAACTATTTACTAACCCTTGCATCCCCTGTCTTTTAAAACTACCACAGGCTCATAACCTGTGAAAGAACATTCCTACCCTAACTCAGTAAGGGGGGAATACTGATTTGTCTTAAATATAGACTAACAATGTGTCAGAAGTTAACTGTTCACAGATAGTTTGTTCCAGCAACCAGACCTGAAGCTGTACCACTAAAATTCAAGCTGAGAAGCCATGAGAACAACTTTTATGCAGAAGTAGACAAATGTCTCAACTGCAAATGAAAAACACCAGACCAAGAGTGAGTAGGTAAAAGCCTTCTGACACAATTGAAATCAACTTGCACTAAAGGTGGTACAGAAACATATACATATATTGTAATTATTGTGTTTCTTTTGTTACTTTCTATTTTATATTTTAAACTTCGCTTATTGTTAGCTTAATTGCTAAGAATTGAAAGCTTATATTGCTTTTGCTTTTGTTACATGAATTGCTTCAAAGCTTGCAATGTTTATACTTGCACATATCTTGTTCCAACGACAATTTGTAAACATCTGTGTCTCTCTGACTACTGCAGCTTGTAGAAGAATTTCCCCTAAAAGCAGTTTGATGAGAGACCCATAGAATTTGCATGTGATAGTGGAATCATGTTTATCTATTTATGTTTTAAGATGCTTTTTTTCTAGTGTCATCTAGGAATGTATGTGAACCTGAATTTGCAAAGAAAGTCCTACACTGAAACAGAGGACGGATAAGAAAGTGGCATCAATGCTGTAGTGAAAGGCAACAGAGCCGGGAAAGCACAGTGACCCTTTGCCTGGATGCCATCACAGCTTCTGTAAAGCAGCGGTATGGCTCTAGCATGTTCAACACTGCATCATGGGAATCCTGGTTCTAACTGCTAACCAGGAATTTACAGCACTACAACAGCACTAGTTCCATGAACTCTCCAATAAGGCCCTAAATTCTGGCTTGCACCATTGCTTACAATCCTTGAGACAATCTGGTAACATCGTTGTTGGATTAATTAGTTTAAGTTGCTTAAATAGTTTGCTGAGAATGCTTTCTTAGGTTTATTGCTTCATTGATATTCATATATCTATAAATACACCTCTTTTAACAGGTGAAGAAGCTTTTATCCATGGAGGCAAGGAGTCCCTGTAAGACTACTCCATGAGGTAAAGATGATTGACTGCAGTCTGGGACAGGTAGGAACAGGACAACCTGCCCCCGGTAAGGCCTAAAATTTGTCCAGAGAGTATAAGCTCTCTGTGGTGGGCTATTGGCACTGCCAGGGTGCTTTTTGCATCCAGATGCAGTCTGCTTCAAGTAAGCTCTTGACTGGCCTATTAAATCTGTGGCTGGCAGTTAATCGCTTTATGTGATAAAAGCACAAACTCCTCTCTCAGAAGATTGAAACACAGGAATTCCAAGATCTAAAATTCCTGTGAAATTGTCATCAGACAGAGAGTCACACTTCATCGACTCCCTAGTTGCATAAGTTTATCTGTAGAATTGTTTAATGTTTTAAGATCTTCTTTGCAGGAACTGCAGAAATTCATCATGTCGTCTAAGACTGTGAGGCTGGACACTCCTGCTCATCTGCTCCAGCCCAAGGACTGAGTTTATGTTAAGCTGAGACTGAAACTCCTGCAAGCCAAATAGAAAAAACTGTTTTCAAGTCCAACAGACCATCTCCAACATGGACAGTTATCATCAAGGACCCTGAATTTCACCCAGGAAGAAGAAAAAAACCTCTGTTCCTGAGACGAGTAGAGTAGTAAAGACTGTTACAAGGACTGTTAAAATAGTGTTTATTGCTTAGTATTGCCAGGAACTGTGAATTAAGTTTAAAACCTAAATTTATATTTGGCTTTAACAAAATGCACCAAACATCCTTTATAAGGTGAGTGCTGAATTTGCGCCATAGATTTGGCTAAAATTTGGCAACGAGTTTAAGTTACATATTGGATAATTCTTAGAGATATTTCATTAAGTTTACTTCTACAAACTTACTTCATAGTTACCAAGCTGAATATGAATAGAGCAGCCATTCATACTAGTGTAAAAACTACATAGCCTGTTATATAGTTAGTGCTATGTATAAGTAGTAGAGATTGAACAAGATCTTTGAACCTTGTTTAATCTCTAAAGGGGGGACTGATGCCTTAAACCCCTAATGGTGTTTTATTTTTCTAATATTGGTAAGCTTTGTAAGTTTTATAAGTAGACTCTAAAAGCAGCAACCCTCCCTCCTTTGTCCCTTGTCCCTTATCCCTTTCCCTCTAGCACCCTTGTTTACACATTCCTTAACCCTCTTACCCCATTCTATGCTCCCTATATCACCCCTACTCCCGAATCCAGTAGAAATGTTTAGTCTTTTGTCAAGGCAAGGCCTAGATTGTTGGCAGAACAGCATATCAGGGTCTGAACAACAAAATGAAGTCAAGAATTAGGTAACTATGTACCCTTTGTGCTCTGAGGGAGATGAAGGTGGGATGAATAGGGGGTCCCGAAATGCACCCCAGACCTATTTTCAGGGGGTGGACCCAGGGCGGACCAGAATAAAGGCCACAGGGTGGACACATTTGGGATTGGATGGATGGTATTATAAAATGTAACCTCTCGGGCACAGACACGCATGTCTTGTAACATCTTCTGCCTTGGCAAATAAACCCTTTCTTATCTCACCCCTAATTAACTGCTCCGGGAGATTTTTTCAGCACCATAAATCCCACGGCAACATGATCCACAGGCACTCAACCTTATCGTTACTGACTTCAAGTTCCACAGAGTCAAGAGACTCTCTAACATATAGAGCCACCCCTCCACCTCTCCTACCTTTCCTGTCCCTTCTGAAGAGCCTGTAGCCACCCATGGCAGCACTCCAGTCATGCGAGTCATCCCACCACGTTTACGTGATGGTGACTACATCATAGTTTTCCTGCTGCACGATGGCTTCCAGTTCTTCTTGTTTGTTATCCATGCTGTGTGCGTTGGTATACATGCACTTCAGCTGGGCTACTGATCCTTCCCCTCCTCTCACCATTTTGGCATCGATGAGACACATCTGGAGTGCTGTATCCACTTCTGGGCTCCACAATACAAGAAAGATGTGGGCATACTGGAGGGAGTCTGGTGAAGGGTCACTGAGATGATTAAGGGACTGAAGCACCTGACATACAGGTACAGGCTGAGAGAGCTGGAATTGTTTATCCTGGGGAAGAGAAGGCTCATGGGGATCTTATCAGTCCTTTATCTCATGGGCAATGACTAAAGATGAAGCCAGACTTCTCAGTGGTGCCCAGTGATGACTCACAAACTGAAAAACATAAAATTGCATTTAAATATAAAACTTTTCTTACTGTGAGGGTGGTCAAACACTGGCACAGGTTGCCCAGGGAAGTTGTAGAGTCTCTGTCCTTGGAGATATTCAAAACTTGACTGGACATGGTCCTGGACAGCTTGCCCTAGTTGACCCTGCTTTAAGCAGGGCATTGGTCTAGGTGATCTCCAAAGGTCCCTTTCAACCTCAACTATTCTGTCATTTGGAGAGTACAGGAACCCAGCATTAGGGGATATGACTTGACCTCTCTGACTATTTCTTATTCCAAGAATATGTTAGTAAATTGAGAAAGAAAGGTGACAGGGAAATCCATGTCATATGAGCCAGATTTTTCCCTGTAGTCACTTTCTATTGCTCTGTGCAGAATATTGAAGCTCCAGATGTTTCTCTTCCCCTAAGCAAAGTGGAGCAGCCCAGAGTGCAGGACTAAAAGCTTTCCCCAAAACCAAATGCACTCAAAGTACAACAGCAGCAGCCTACTGTATATGTACCAATATCATAGAATGGTTTGGGTTGGAATAGACCTTAAAGGTCATCTCGTTCCAAGCCCCCTGCCCATGGGGCAGGGACACCTTCCACTAGACCAGGTTTCTCACAACCCCATCCAACCTGGCCTGAACACTTCCAAGTATGGAGCATCCATAACTTCCTTGGGGAACCTGTTTCAGTGTCTCACTGCCCTCACAGTGAAGAATTTCTTCTTAATATCTAACCTAAACTTACTGTCTTTCAGTTTGCAGTCATTACCCTTTGTCCTATCACTACATGTAAGAAGTCCCTCTCAAGCTTTCATGGGAAGTTTTTTTTTTTAGTCAAATCCTATTTATACACACAAAAAATTAAAATTGGCTTTCTGTAATTAACAGGAAATAGATGCTCTTATAAATACACATGATGAGTCATCATTACTCCCAGAATTTCTTTCCTGGAAAAGTCTCTTTTGAAGTGGTTTCATTAAAGAACAAGATCAGAAGTTGCTATAGTTTAATAGCTCTCTACTGGCATCCTTGCTGTATGGTGTCCAGCATCAGGATGCAGGTTGCCACTACAGCATGTGAGGAAATGGATCATGCTTTCCCAGGTGTTTTTCTTAGTGCTGACCAACTGTTCCTCACCCTTTTGGCTCTGAGACCTCTGTTAGGGCTCATATACATGGAGAAATTAGCCAGCATTGCTACCTAGGTGAATAGTTACTTAGAATACAGCAGCTATATGGGGAGGAGTTTTACAGCAACAGTGCCAGGCCATGTCTCCCCAAAGGCAACCTTAAATCTAGTTACATCCTTTCCAGTTGTCTAGAATTTCTGAAATTTCTATTACAGATGAATCTGTGTGCCTAATGTTCAACACACACCAGGCACTGCAGTGGGTCTGTAGACAGAGGAAACCCCTGGAACAGGGAAATTTGATAACACAGGAAAAAAGCCACAAACACCAATTACAGGGGCTGCAAATCTTTCTGCTGAGACTTCAGCATCTCTGTGTGAGAGACTGGAAAAAATTATTACTGGTTTGAAACAACTAAGGTGTGTGTGGGGGAAGGGGCAGATAAAGTTCTATGAAGGTGGAATGGTGCCCTGTCCTGTACCCCACCTCCTTTGGAGCCTCTAGTGCAGCTGTCAGTAACTGGTACACTGGAAACCGTGTGTAATGGGTTTCTGTGGCTAGGTTTTGGTAGCGGGGGGGTTACAGGGGTGGCTTCGGTTAGAAGTTGCCAGAAGCTTCCCCTGTGTGGTGGAGTCAATGCCAGCTGGCTCCAGGATGGGCTTCCTGCTGCTGGGCAAGGCCAAGCCAATCAGGAGTACTAGTAACGTCTCTGTGATAACATATTTAAGAACATAAGGTTCCAACCAGGGAAGAGCAGAGTGAGAACATGGCAACAACAGTGTAGACACCAAAGTCAGTGCAGAAGGAGGGGGAGGAGGTGCTCCAGACGCCAGAGCTGTGGCCCCTGCGGCCCGTGGTGCAGACCATGGTGGAGCAGCTGTCCCCCTGCAGCCCATGGAGGACCATCAGGGTGCAGAGACCCACCTGCAGCCCATGGAGGAGCCCATGCTGGAGCAGGTGGATGCATGAAGGAGGCTGTGACCCTGTGGGAGGCCCAAGATGGAGCAGGGTCCTGCCGGAGACCTGCAGCCCATGGAGAGGGAAGCCCACGCTGGAGCAGGTTTTTCCCAGGTAGGACTTGTCCCCCCTGTGGGGGACCCACAGTGGAGCAGCTCATTCGTGAAGGACTGCACGCCATGGAGAAGTGACTCATGGGACAGCAGTTTTGTGAAGAACTTTTGCCCGAGGGATGGACTCATGCTGGAGAGGTCCATCAAGGACTGTGTCCCGTGGGAGGGACCCCATGGGAGCAGGGGAAGGACTCCAACTCCTCTCTCTGAGCAGTGGCAGAAACAGCAACTGACCATAACCCCCATTCCCTGTCCCCCTGCACTGCTGGGGGGGAGGAGGGAGAACATGGAATGAAGGAGGGGTCGGGGAAAGGTGTTTTTAAGATTAATTTACTTCTCACTCTTTGGCTCTGATCCTGTTAGTAATAAATTTAAGTACTATCCCCACTTTGAGTCTGTTTTGCCCATGATGGTGATCAGTGACCTCTCCCAGCTCTTAACTCATAATCCTTTGTTGTTGTTTTTTTCTCTTCTCTTCTCTGTCCAGTTGCAGGGGGGAGTGAGAGTGTCTTTAGTGGGTATCTGCCATCCAGCCAGGGTCAACCCACTACACCATGTCCCACACCCTGCCCTGGGAACCCCAGTCTAGCCCCAAAGTGACTATCAGACAGGAAGCCCCATGGTGAGTGGGGGGCACAGGAGGCCAGAGCAGATAAAAGTAGGGGCACAAGGCATGCACGTGATTGCATCCCTATTATCCTTGGATTTTATTGAAGCTAGACCACACTGCATCCAAGGGTGGTACCTATATCTTTCTTTTCTCTTTCTTTTTCTCTCCTTCTCTCCTCCCAGTTTCCTCTTCTTGAAATCTGAATAATTTAAGGTTGGATGGGTTAGAGTTTGATAAGTCAATGCTTTGTGAAATGCTGTCATAGGTTTACTTTTTCTAAAAAAACAAACTGGGAATTTTTCTTTCCCCTGTATCACTGTAAAAGAAAGATGTTGAATGAGGGAGGGGGAAGGGGTTTGCCTAGGGTGATTGACACACACAAAAGAACTATCTAGCAGGCCTGCATTCCAGACTGATGGCTGTCAGAAGACTGGGGGAGGGGGTGAGTTGTTTTTTCCCTCTCCTCCAAATGGCATTTACTTCACTTCTGCCCTGATGCAGGGAGGGGTGTGGGTGGAAAGGCTCTGAGGTCGCTTTGTTTTCGACCTGGTCATCTGTCTGTTTTCTGGCTCCGGTTTGCCTTGGTCTTCCTGTGCCCTGTTCTGCCCCCAGCCCAGACCTGCTCGGACTTCATCGGAGAGGTTTGACCCACCTGCAGAGGAACTTTTTGGGGAGGAGGTCGCCCTCTCCCTCCTCCGCTCCAGTGTTGGCAGCAGCTTGTGTCCATTGACGAAAGGGGGGAAATCCCGGCCACAGCCAGCCGCAGACAGCGTGAGTTTCTTGGGAAGAACCCCTTTTTCCCCTTTTCCCCTTCCCCTTCTTGGTGTGGGGGGGAATATCCATTTTTGGCTTCTCCCACACACCGGGGCCTCACGTGGTGACTGCCAGAGCCTAACAGCGCCCCTTGCTGGCCACTACAGAGCAACTGCAGGCTCTGCTCCTCCAGAGATCCAACAGCACCCCCTGCTGACCGCGGTTAGAATTGTGTCAAAAGGCAGAAAGTACTGAAATGTTTCCTTTTTGAAGGGGATTTTTGGGTACAGGATTATTGTTTAGATGTTTTTGTGTTCTTTTGTTGTTCTGCCAATACACATGTCGTTGTTGGGACGGACTACGACATATAATATTCAGCAAGAAAGTTTATTGGAAAAGGAAAATGAAGCAGCAGCAGCCACAAGCTGCACTTTACAGTTTCTTAAATACAGCTCTTTTGGTACACATATAACACACAGATAGGTCAGCTTACATACACAAACTATAATTCTCACAGCTAATAGGTAGATTTTAGCTGGACTTTCTCTGGACTTTCTCAGTCCTACTTTCTCACAACATTTCTGTGCACCTGTCCCTGTTTTCCTTTGATGTTTATATTTTTCTCAGTCACTCTGTTCAAAACAAGTCCTTGTTCTCATGAGACAGTGTTCCCTGTTCCCACGGGACAGCTCTCTCCTGCTGCTCCTCTCCTCTCTCAGGATGCATCAGTACGTTGTCAGGACTAAGGCCTCCATTCTCAGCCAGTTTCTCGTTCCATACCAGGGGTCCCAGCCCAGTCGAGATTCCCCACATTTCCCCCTCTCTTTTTATGTGAAGCAATTGCTTCAAGGTACCGTACATCATCCCTATAATAGCCTGTCCTGTAGGAGAATGTGAGCTAGCGGTAACATGAGTGACCTTTCGCAAGGCAAAGAAAACTTGGACAGATTTACAGACACAAGGTAGTTCATTGTTCGCCCACACCTGAGCGGGCACCTCAAATGCAGCAATGACACCATGACTTTTTTGTGTAGTACATGTATTAACAACCACCACGTGGGAAGACATGCCAATGGACACATGGACATGCTCCAAATTACCAATTTCATCGACTTGAATCATCTGATTGCCAAATCTGTAAGGCTATAAGACCTTGAGGGTTAGTACTAAAATAGACAGTACAGGCACGATGACAATCTGGACAAGAGACAACAACCGAGCGAGCAATAGAATGAACTAAGCTATATCAACATCTGAAGGCTTCTGCATGCTGTGCTCTCAGTTTCCCACTAGTGCCCTCCTCCTTGCCCTCAGCCCTGTCGCAAGGTTCAGGCACCATGGCCGAGGCGGGTGCTGTGGTCAGGCTGAAGGACAAGCTGACCTGCCCCATCTGCCTGGACATTCACAGGAACCCCGTGTCCCTGGGGTGCGGTCAGAGCTTCTGCAAGGAGTGCATCTAGAAGGAACAGAAATGCCAGCAGGGCCCTTCTAAGTGCCCACTCTGCCTTTACTCCGCAGGCCCCACCGGGGAGCTGAAGCCCAACTTCCATCTCCGCAACATAGTGGAGAACTTTTTGGATGCTTCTGTTCATCAAGGGGAGGAAAAGCAGAAAGTGCAATGCAAACAGAAGGAGGAAACCTGAGCAAGCACAGCACAAAGAACACCCAAAAGAACCACGTCTTGGTGGAGCTCTGTGGTGCCCAGGTTTTGGCTGAGAGGAAATTCCCCCAGCATGGCAAATTGCTGGAATGCTACTGCGAGAAGGACAAGGTCTGCATTTGCATGCTATGCTCTGTCCTCAGCTCCCACAGGGACCACAAGACTATCAGTTTAGAGGAGGCCCCTGGCCAAGCACAGCATGCCTTTCTCGAAACTCTAAAAGAGGTGAAAAACTATGAAGCTGCACTGGATTGAAGCATAGGAAACCTGCTGAAACAAGCCTCTGCAAAGGAGTTCTTTAGAGTACAAACAACGCTTGAAAAATAAGACCTGGAAATGGACAATACAACACTACCTGATCAAGTCACTGTAACATATGCAGAATCAGCAATAACATTCAAAGGTTGATCTGAAAAGCAAGGGTTACAGCTCAACTGCAGCTTTACCTGTCTTTCTCAAGACTGTAAGACCATCTTGGGCTTTTCTTTTTTTTTTTTTTTTTTTTTTTTAATATTCAAGGTTGTTTTGTAACAAATCCCAATTGTCTACACTTTGCCGCATAACTTTACAAAACAACTTTGTTAAGGGTTTGAGGCTGGCCGCTATAAGGCTGGCCTCACTGCCATTTAACAGAACTCCTACCAGACAGGTAGGAAAAAGGTTTGGTTCAAGGCCTTCATTAAGGTGATCTAGACATTTCACTCCTTTGATGGACTAACGAATGATAAGGAATTTGGTTGTGGAACTCAGTTAAAGCAGGTTGCATTTCACACTACTCAAAGTAATGAGAGTGTACAGGTACAACAATGCGAACTGGATCTGTGCCAGTACACTCTACACATCTTTCTCTAGCCTTAATGGTGATTTGAGCTATGAGCTCAAACAATCCAGGAGCAGGTTTTTGACAAAAGGAACTCTGTGATATGCAAAAATGAAAAATTAGACAATTTGACAATGATCAATGTGTGAAACAAATTTAGAATGTCAAACTTGCTCTACTTGTTAGATGGTTCAAACCGCTCTGTTAGTCAGTTCTCTCAGTCTGTTCCCTCAGTTCTTGAAAATTGTTAGAATGTTTGAGCAGGTGAAATAGAGGTGCCAGTTGGGTGTTTGGCAATTGCAAGTACGATGCAATCTAATTTAAAGATCTTAATAGCTACTGTATGTCAGTAAGAGTTTTAACATTAATATCCAATTGAACTGGTTGAGGAATGACTGCTTTTTGTGTACGTGAACCCTAAATATTTCCAGGGTATCTCACAGCACCGTGTCAGGAGCAACTACTAGGCCAAAGAATTGTAGACTCTTTTTGGTTTCAGCATCCAGCACACCCAGCTGATCCTCAGTGGCTACAGCCAGCAGAAATATGATCTATATAATGACAACAAAAGACAGTCAGAAAATTGCATTAGTACAGGAGATAACACTGGAATCACAAACTACTGACAAATTATAGAAAAGCTTTTCATTCCATGGGAGAGGGTTTTCTATGGATAACACTCATAAGGTTCTGCACGAATAATAGATAGAACTGAAAATGCAAATTTTTTCTCTCTCGCTGGGATCAAACTGGATTGTGAAAAGATAACCTGGCAAATCAATAATAACAATGGGCTATTCAGTAGGATGCATAGAAGGGGTCAGTAAGCCAATGCTTACTAACCATGACTGCACCAAGCCATCTGAGATCATGCAACAGTTTTCATTTCACAGATTTTTTCTTTATCACAAAAACAGGGGTAATTAAAGGATTCTGAGATGGTTCAATGTAATCAGCATCACAACCCTAACCCTTGGAATAACTACAGAATGACTACAGAAGTTTGTTTGGACAATTAACAGCAAGTTTTGAGCATCATAAAGAGTACAGGTTGCCTTCCTACAACTCTAAACATTCACTAGTCAAATTATGCAAGCAATAGGTCTGGTAGGAAACAAGCAGTAGTCACAAGTAATGAGGCTATTTTGCTGAGAACACAGCTGCAATGGGCAGAGCATGTCTTAAGGAGGAAAGACTAACAGCTCTGGCTACACTGATCAACATAACTGGTCTGCTTTGGCCTCCAACCAGGAGGCCTGAAGACACACTATCCACAACGCTGCAGATGTTTTGAGAAGGCATGCAGGATGTCCTTGACAGTCTGCAAGGGCCCCCCTGCAACAGGCTGAACAAGCCAGGCAGCAACATAGACAACTCCTGATTTAAATCCTGGAAAACACAGAAAAGCTCAAACGACCCTCACTACTGCCATAGCAGATGCAAATGTAATTATTTGATGGTCTAAGGACCCCACCCCAGCACAAGCCTGCATCACCGCACCAAGGATAGTACTTTTGACAGTCTGTATTAGCATTATCTCTAGCTAGTTATGTAACTAGCAGCTTCTGTAACTGAGTGTCAAAAAACGTTTGCTGGCTTATTGTTTTTACTTGCTCCAAAACTAGTGGTCTCCTGCACAGCTCACACAGCTAAGAAACAACAGTAGTGGAAAAACTCCACCTGAGATTCAAATTTCGCAATCTTCATACAAGGTTGTAATAGAATACCAAATTTTTGTAAGAATTTCTTATTTAACCTCAGTCCTAATACCTTCTTAAAATCTCGACACCGACGGAAAGTATTTTTAAGTTTACACAGTTACACATTCATGTAGTTTTTCTTTCACACAATCTTTTTTCATACACTCTTAGGTGGCCACCTCAGACATCCATCATTCACACACACATTTTCAAGTAGTCATTGGCTGTGCACTTCTTATCAGTTTCATAATTCAAAGGAAATTTATGGCATAGCCACCATCAGCAATCTGCAAATCCTGCATAACTCTTCATGTAAAAGACAAATACAACAAGAAAGAACAGAATATTATCTTGGAAATCTTTAACTCTTCTCATAGAGCAATGATATTCTGTCATAAAGGCAATAAAACTACTACTGCAGAGGGCAAAACTACTCCCCTTCGTCTCATTGTTCCATCTGCAAACTTTCTACCCGCACCCCTCCCCCTGGGGGAAACAGTCAAATTTCATGTAACAGAAGCGAAATGGCAAACTATAGGCGATTCCTAACAACCTTCGCAATATACAAAAAGCTAAGCACGGATGTTGTGTTATTTCTAATCTTGCTTCAAGGGATTTTTCGTCAGTCTCCCTTTCTGTTTTTGAAGAAAACATTTGAGAATGCCATGAGTACGCTGCATGCATAACACCTATTGCTGTAAACACAGTGCAATCTTATTTGATTTATAAGTTGGGGTATTGTTAGATTTAAGTTGTTTTTCCCTTTTCCCTTTTTTTCCGTCTTTTGCCCCCCCCCCCCCACGCCCCCCATTTCCCGAAGGACGAAGGAGGGGGAGGAAGGGCCAGGCTCACCCAGAGAGAATCAACAGAAGGAATTAACAACTTAATCATAGGGTCTGCTTAAGAAAAAACAAAACATAGGAGAGGGAGAAAACAGCCGCAAACAGGCACGTTTCAGAGAGGGGGTGATTGGAGTAACGAGGAAAAAAGACAAACAACTTCCCCTCCTCCCCCGACTGCACTCCCCGAAGCCGTTGCTACCGTTATCAACTCGCCGCTCTAGGAAGAGGAGTGGCACCAGGGAAAAAACACTCGCTGCAAAGAAGGGAAGGGGAACGCACACCCCCCGGGACCACGGCCGCCAGCAGCGCGGGGTAAACAGAACCCCCCCCTGCCGCCCGCCGCGCCCGGGGCGGCCGGCGTGCAAGCGCGCGGGTGCACCGCTCTGACCCGGGGCCACGCACGGCGCTGCGACCACTGCCACTGCCCCGCCGCCCAGCGCCGCCCCATAGGCACCCGCCACAGGCGGACAGACCCGGCGCCGACACGGGTTCACTCAGCACGGCGGCGGAAGCACCCAGCGCCGTGAATACAGCCACAAACCGTGCCGCGCAGTCCCGCAGCACAGTTCAGATAAAAAGCAAGAAGTTTCTTAAGGTGGACCTCAGTCACAGTGTCCGTAAAGTTCGTCCCCGGTCCATCAGCAGTACTTTCACGCCGCAGCCGCCGTCTCCGATCGTCCTGGATATGCACTGCCGAGACGCTAGCACCGCGTTCATATTGGTGGGGCTGCTCGGTTGTCCCCGGCCCCACTCCGTGATCTCTGGTCCCGCTCCAGCTCCCTTCGGCTCCCTTTTCCGCACGATTTCTCTGTATGATGGTATCTAGTAGCATTCTAATGTCCTCAAACTGTGCTTTAATGTCTTTTACTGTTCCAGATAACAATCGCCAAGTTGTAAGGAGGGAAGCAGCAACTTTTTCTCCCTTAGAGGCAGCAGTAAAGAACTTATCACTAAGTTCTTTCCAAGTAGAGATAGTTAAGGTAGTTACAGCGTTCGCTTCAAATCCCTGGCCCTTACACAAAAGCAGCATCTGTCGCAAAGCCAGTTCGTCTAATTTTTCTCTTTTTTAAGCAGGATAAACTTCCAACATTAGATCCCTCTTTTGCTAAGACTTGTCCCCTTGTTCTCAGTGGCTCACCTGTCCAGGTGTCTTGTCTGGCTGGCCTGGCAGCTTCTCCACTGCTCTCATGCTACACCGAGCTCCGTCCCCGTGGCAAAACCTCCCTGCCGCCCGTATCGGCTTCTCTGCCTTCCGAAATTTACGAAGATGCAGCATCGCGTCGGAGTCACCAAATGTCGTTGTTGGGACGGACTACGACATATAATATTCAGCAAGAAAGTTTATTGGAAAAGGAAAATGAAGCAGCAGCAGCCACAAGCTGCACTTTACAGTTTCTTAAATACAGCTCTTTTGGTACACATATAACACACAGATAGGTCAGCTTACATACACAAACTATAATTCTCACAGCTAATAGGTAGATTTTAGCTGGACTTTCTCTGGACTTTCTCAGTCCTACTTTCTCACAACATTTCTGTGCACCTGTCCTTGTCTTCCTTTGGTGTTTATATTTTTCTCAGTCACTCTGTTCAAAACAAGTCCTTGTTCTCATGAGACAGTGTTCCCTGTTCCCACGGGACAGCTCTCTCCTGCTGCTCCTCTCCTCTCTCCGGATGCATCAGTATGTTGTCAGGACTGTATTGGGACGAAGTTGGGATGTTATTTTATGGTCTGTGTTTGGCCCTAGCCACCTGCAGAAGTTTATAGTTCTTCCTGCCAAGTCCACTGATAAAGCAGTGAACTTGGCCTTGGAGGGAGAGCTTCTGTGTAAACTGTTTTAATTGGTCTATTGTGATTGGTCAATGGCTCGTCAAGGGCATTTGGGGGAGAAAGTGAGGAATACATGATGAAGGTTCTCCCCCAGCCTCAATTGGGAAAGACCCCCTTCAACTTACTGTGCCTGCGTGAGGGGATTTCCAAAGTGCTCACGCATGCGCAGGAGGGGGGCACTTACATAACCAATGGGGTGGGATTGAGAACCCCTGACAGGGCGGTACTGGCCACACCTCCCCGGGGCAGGTGTTCTCAATGTACTGTATAAAAGCAGACACGTTTTCTGTGGTCTGGATGAGTGGGCTCTTTACGATGGACCAAGTTGCTTTTAGCAGGGATGCCTGCTTGAAGTGGGAGCCTGCCACCCCTTTCGGAACACGCAGCTGCTGCAGAGAGGCTTCATTACTGGTTAGGATGGGTAAGGCCATCTTATAGGTGACACCTGGGTGAGTATGGGTGTCGAGCCTTCTTTCTAGGGTCTTTTGTGCACTTTTTCCTCCGCCCTAATCCTTTTCCCTCAGGCACCTGTTTTTTCCCCCTTTTCCCTGTTTGCCACCTTTCATAATAAATAGCTACTTTGCCAACTAGCAACGGCGTTTAGTTTTTTTTTTCACGTTCCAGAATCCCTCGAACCTGTTTTTCCCTGATATAGTAACCTCCTCCCCGTTACACAGGACTAAGGCCTCCATTCTCAGCCAGTTTCTTGTTCCATACCTGTGGGGTGAAGTCACAGCCCCACAACTGAAGTTTGAGGGTTTTGGAATGTTATAAAGTGTTGGGCCATTTTCATTGGGAGCAGTGGGGCTAATAAGATAGTTCCCATGGACACAGTCTTGAGCTGCATGGCTGAGTGCAGGTGTGGCATTCCTCGGTGTTTTTGTGGGAATATTTTTGTGTTGTGTGTGTGTGAAAGTAGAAGTGGGAGAGCTTAATAAAAAGCTGCCTGCTGTGCTGAGCAGGCAGACATCTCTCTGGCTCTTCATCCTAGTGTGTGTGTGTCGCGTGTCTTTCTTCCCCCCCAAGGACCAAGGCCTCCGACAGGTACCCAACGACAATGGTGCCCCGTGTGGACCAGAAAAAGACTGTCGAGTATTGCCTGGGTCGTCTGGGTATCCCGACCGGAGGCAGGTGAGCTGCGGGGCGAGGCGCAGCGAGGTCTTGGTGCTCAGGAGCTGTTAAAGCAGCGGTGCACTACAGGACCCGGGTCCGAATGTTCTCTACACCTGAAGGCAAGTGTTTCTGCCACACTTGGAAGGCACAAGTTGCCTGGAGAGCCTGGGTGCATCTGGCACTTGATAAGGTGCAGGTGAGCTCCTGGGAACTTTTTCCTAGTCATCATGGGGGCAGACCATGTGTGCAAACGAAAGGCGTGCGTTTATCGCCTGGAAAGCTTTGTTACGGCGTTTTGGTGTTAGACCGATGAAGCGAAGTTATGTCGCTTGTTAGTTTTGTGTCTTCGGACTGAGAGAAAGGCTGCTTTTCCTGGGAGGACATTAGAGTGCTAAAGAAGAGGGGCCGGGAGGAGCCGAAGGGAGCCGAAGCGGGACCGGAGGTTGCGGAGCGGGGCCAGGGGCAGCCAAGTGGCCCCACACAGATGGACGCGCTGCTAGCGACTCGGCAGCACTTGTCTAAGATAATCAAGGACAGTTACGGCATGAATGTGCTGCTGATGGCCCGGGAGACAATCTTGTGACCATAGTGGCTGAATTTCACCTTAAGGAGCTTTCTACGTCTCCTCCGGACGGTGCCGTGCCTGTGTACCCAGCGCTGGGTGCCTGTGCAACTGTGTTGGGTCCGCCCGCTACGGGTGCCTGCAGGGTGGCGTCGGGTCCGCCTTCGGCGCCGCCGAGTCCATCTGTGCCTGCGCGGGCAGCGGCAGCCACGCCGTGGCCCCGGCGGCAGCGGCCGCGGCCCTGGGTGCCGGCGGACTGGTAGCAGCTGCGGTCCCAGGCGCCAGCTCCGGGCGGAGTGGCCCCGGCCCCAGCTCGGAGCGGCGCGCCCACGCATGCGCAGGCGGCGGCCCCGGTAATGGCGGCCGCGGTGTCAGGCGGTGCAGTGGGGGAGCTGTCTGTGTTCTCCCCTGTTTTACACACACACACCCCTCCCCGGAACGTGTCCATCTGCAGCTGTTCTTTCCCTCCTATGTATCGTTCTTTCTCACCGGACCATGTAGCTAGCTTGCGACATGAGGAGAGCCACGGCAATTTGACTTCTCTTCCTGATTTTTCTCCGAATGAACCCAACCTCTATTCCCCCTCCTCTCCCTCCCTCCCTCTCCCCCGTCCTCCGACAAATGCTAGTGAAAGCTCCCTTAACGAAGCAACACTTGCTTCCAGGGGGGCCGAGTGCTCAAGAGAAACAGGAGACGCAGGGGGGGCAGCGGGCGGGAAGAGGTGAAGAAGGGAAGACAAAATGCAGAAGTGGTTCTGTTGCCGTTATGACAAATAGAGTGTCCTTGCTCTATGAAAAAGGTTGAAAATTTCCAAGGTAATATCCTGTCCGTTCCCATCGTATTTGTCTTTTGCATGGAGAGTTGTACAAGATTTACAAGTTAATATTAGCAAATATGCCTTAAATTCCCTTTAAGTTATGAGACTGATGAGAACTACACAGCCAATAACAACTTATGATGTGTGTGTGAATGATGGATGACTGAGGTGACCACCTATGTATGATTGGAAAAAGATTGTGTGAAAGAGAAAAGCTACATGAATGTGTAACTATGTAAACTTAAAAATACTTTCTGCCAGTGTCAAGATTTTACAGAGATGTGTAACATGATTCTGTTGAACCATAGTGACTCCTTATTCTGAATGGTATATGAATTCTTCAAATTCCCACCATGAATAATTCCACTCTTATGAAAACTGGTGAGGTTTTAGTTATTTCAAGACTAGCCTTGTCTGGCTAGCCATATGATCAGGACTGAAGTTAAATAAGAGATTCTTACACAAATTTGGTGTTCTATTTCAACCTTGTTTCAGAGGTTTATAGAGGTTAAATCTCAGGTGGAGCCTTTCCACTGGTGCTGTTCCTTTTTTCATGTGTCGTGCTGCCCATGAGCTGTAGCTGTGTGGGCTGCACAGGAGGCAGAGTCGTTTGAGCTTTTCTGTGTTTTCCAGGTTTTAAATCAAGGGTTGTCGATGTTGCTGCCCTGCTTGATCAGCCTGTTGCGGGGGGGGGGGGGGGGGGGGGGGGGGGGGGGGGGCCCTGCAGATTGTCAGGGCCATCCTGCGTCCTTTCTCAGAAGCATCAACAGTGTTATAGATAGTGTGTCTCTAGGCCACCTGATTGGAGACCAGAGTACACCAGTTATGTTGATCAGTGTGGCCAGGGCTGCAATGTCGTTTCAGGGAGTCCTTGTGTCGTCTCTTCAGGGCTCCTTTCATGCGGCAGCTGGTGGCAATATTCATCGTAAAACAGCTAGTCCTTCATCCTTGGGATGTGCCCTGCCTATGGCAGCTGTGTTTTCAGAAAAATGTCCTCAATGCTTGTGACTGCTGCTTGTTCTATACCAGACGTATTGATCACATAATCTGACTGGTGGATGTTTAGCATTGTACGAAGGCAGCGTGGGTTAAGTGCCTTGTTAATCAGCCATTCTAGTAGCACAATTGCGGGACTTTGGGATTTTTTGTTCATGTTGCAGTCATTGATGCTAACTATACGAGGCAGATTTGTGCTATGGTCTCCACACCTTATCCTTCAGTGACAATTCCTAAAAGGGCACGAATAGCTCAACTTGTATCTTTTCTGAGTTGTGTTCCCCAAGCAGAGCCTTGTGAGCGTCAGGATGGAGGATTTGGTTCTACTGATGCACCACAAGTCTTTTGGTCAGTGCCAATCTCTGCGCAATGTCCACGGCTGACCTGTACTCTCTACAATATTTGAAGCTTGCTGTCAGTTGTCCAGGCGGACAAACTTCTGCATTTGGGACCTGACGTAACTATCATTGCACGGACATCCTGGCTGGCCTCCTGGCCTGTGGTCATGCCGGGGTTTGGGTTGTGAGACTAGGAGGTACTGCTCAGAATTTTCTTTTACAACGTGCAGATCCTGTGTGACTTCTGAATCTGAAAAATCGGTCCCAGAAACTGCTCAGAGACTTTTTTTATCTTTAAGCAGCAAGGTATTTGTTTATTCAACGTTGGGAGCAAACCAGCTCGCGCTGGACAAACTTACTCGAAGGCTTCACACAAAATCAGCATTTTTATGCAATCTTCAGATGTGATTAAATGCATATTCAAGTGATTACAACAGCTATCTATGCATATTAATAATAGGCGGAGTATAGGTGGAGCTCAGACGGGGCTTTGGGCGGTGCTTCTCTTGGCCCTCAATTTTGGTGGGTCTGGGGGCTTAAACTCATCTTCCTCAGCTTGACCTTCCTTCTCTTCCATTGTTCTTGACCCGCTCACTGAAGCTTGGAAGAAGCCCTGGCTCCAGGCCTATTTCTCCTATTCAAATGTCTACCTGATCCTGTTATATTTCTAATTTATTGCTTCTAGGCCTATTACATGTTCTTGTACTATTCTCTGAAGCTTTGGTCCAGTAAGTAGAACAGAACGAGCACAGATCGTTTTGGATGTTGGTAGCTTGTTAGCAGGCCCAAATTTCTTGGTTAACTCTTTTGGGCCTGGCCTCCTGTTTCATTCCCCCCTTTTTGTTTAGAATTTACGAATTCTTTCGTCAAGTTCCAATAGATTTTGATAGGTGTTCATCACAGCCCACATTATCTGTATCCTTCTAACCATGATGCTTGATTTGTACCATAGCCAAACAATTAAGACCAATAGTAGAATCATGCAACTCCTAAAACCAATATTGGATGTATCAAATAGTGAAACACTTATGATGCTGTAGGGGAGTATCCTGTAAAGGTATCCCACGAGTGATGTTCTCCCACTTTTTCCACTTTGATTAGAACAGTTTTTATGCTTCCAGTGTCATGTTCTACCTGCCACAGCATTCGTTTAGTTGTTCTATTTACTTCCTGGACCAGTTTTTCTATATCAGGATGTTTAAGCATTGCTTTAGAAAGATTAATGTTCATTCCTATCAGTAATTTTGGCACATCATGATACATTATATAATCAGCTTCAATCAGTTATCTAGTAATCACTAGAATGATATAATCAAAGTCACAGCCTATTATTTTAGTAAAACAAAAAAATTAGTACCACTCATTACTTCATGACAAGTATCTACGGTAAAATTAACACTAAAGATTCTAACACATGCACATCCATTTCCTACATAGTAGACTTGTGATTGGGTTTTAGCATGGGGAAGTATTTCAAAGGTACACACACACTATCTTCAGCATCTAAGCATAAATCTTCATTTCCTACTACAGCATTTTCACAGATATATCCTAATTGTCCTTTAGGAGTACATGCCTCAGTACTGACTGACTGCCACTTTTTCTTGGTGTGATCATAACTTGCCCAAACATTATGGTCTATGGGTCTGACAATTACATTTTGGTGTATGGCTCCTAATGTCAAAATAGGAAAGATGGTCTTTTCTTTAGCTGCACTGATAGTGAGTATATAAGCTTCAATTTGTTCATGTTGAAGATTGTAAGTGAAGTTCACTAACTGCTACCACGCTTGGTAATTTTTCTCAAATTGTGTAGTGGAACTGTTTCTAGCTATTATTTCTCTTACCTCCTGTGGTAATATTCCTGAAGTTCCTTCTCTTAATATTCCTGCAGCTACAGATTGCACCCACTGTTGAGTTTGGAGACATTGTATTGCAAGTGCAAACCTTTTATGGATGACACCAGCATAGTCAATAATCTTGGTGAAATCTTTTGCAGTGTGGTTAGCTACTAATGTTAACAATTTAACTGCCAATGATTGTGTTTCTGCCAAAGTGAGCAAAGATGATCTTAAAGGGACTTTGAATTTTCCTAGATCAGATGTGACAGCACTTAGTTTATTCACTAATACTTCTTGATCTATGGTGTTTAATACACCGAATCCTGTGCCAAACCATCCGGTTACGTCTCTTTGAATACTGGTACGAGGGGATCTGGCCTCCATCCATGCATGCCAGCCTTTAAGGCTTTGTTGAATATAGGGTTGACAATCTTTTTGTATATTTGATATGTTTACTTGGAGGTTTATTTGAACCCTCTTCAGTGAATATGTGGGATCTAACAACAGCTTCTGCTCATTTGAGTGCCTAATCACATATGGTCCAGCAAAAGTTAAATTGTGGACATTCTCACAGGTTAAAGAAGGAGATGTAGAACTGGTGGTGGTCTTAGTCAATGGGGTGGTAGGAGATTTGGTAGTTGGAAATCTCCTGGTTATATTTCCTTCCTTGAATGTCCACTGACACATCACAGAAACTGATTTATCTAGAGTGAAGGTGTGCCAACATTGATCAGCCACTAATTACATTGCACAGTAACGTCAATTTTGGGTGACCATCTAATCTGTGCCTATTAAAACACTTGCATTGTATGGGGTACCAGGATTTTACCAATTACTTAGTACCCTTGTTCCTTGGAGGACTATAACAGATGCATTGTATTGGTTAATTTGGCCTGGCTGAGGCAGAAGATCAGGTTGTAAATAAAATAATAGATCAGAGACCCCATTATAGGCCTGAGACCATAATGAGTTCTGGGTAAGGGCTTGATCTAACACCAGTGTACTTATCAGTCCAAAGATCAGCATTGAGGAGGCTTGATAGTAGATAATTCCTCTCCCGAGGTCCATGCTTCCTCTGGAACCCTCTTGACTTGAGAGTAGTGGATCCACGTGGGTTTCTCTTTCACCTAGATCGCTGTGCAGGTGGTCATCAGCACCTGGTAGGGTCCATCCCACTTCTCCCGTGGTGGATCTCCTGAAAGATTCTTAACATATACCCGATCACCAGGGTTGAATGGATGTAACTTACAGTCAGGCTGCTTGGGTTGGTGTTCTAACACCACTGTAGCATTTTTCTGCAATTGTTTTCCTACAGCCACAACATAATCATACACATACTGATTACTGATTTGATCTACAGCTTCACTATTCACAGTTTGCATCATGTAGGGTCTGCCCAATAGAATTTCAAATGGACCCAGTCTCTCTTTTGATCTCGACTTGACCCTTAGCCTGATTAAAGCAATAGGTAAAGCTTGATACCAATGAAAATTTGTTTCTTGACATATTTTAGATTCATCTTTTCTACTTGCCCATTCGCTTGGAGTCTGTAGGGCATATGCAGTTGCCAATTGATTTTTAGTGCTTATTGCTTGTACAATTCATGCACAAAAGTGTGAACCTCTATCTGAAGAGATGCTCTTAGGCATTCCAAACCGTGGTATAATCTCATTCAACAAGACTTTAACCACTCCTTTTGATTCATTTTTTTTCTACATGGGAAAGCTTCAGGCCATCCAGAAAATGTGTCAGTCAAAACTAAGAGATAACAGGACCCCCCCTTTCCTTGGGAGCTCAGAGAAATTAATTTGCCAAATTTCACCTGGGAAATGCCCTTTACTTATTGCCCTTTACTTATTGCCCTTTGGTGTATTTTTTGTTCCAGTATTTCAGACAAAGTTCACATTGGGATGTGACTTGCTCTATTGTGGTAAATAAATTTGGTCTTGCTACTCTTGTCCTTAAATGCTAATAGAGTGAGTCTAAGCCCCAATAGTTTTATCATGTTTTACTTTTACAAATTGCCACACTAATTTTTCTAATAGTATTAACTGACCCGTTTTTAGTTAACCTCACCCATTGTCTAACACCTTACCTTCATTTTCATATATCCACTTATAATGTTTCTTGATATTCTACCTGTTGATCTGTGTCTAATTCTTCTAGCACTAAAACTGCTACTGGTAGTTCTTTACTTCTTGCAGCAGCTAATTCAGCTTCTGCATCAGCTTTTCTGTTTCTTATTTCCAGGACAGTGTTACCTTTCAGGTGTCCTTGGCAGTGCATAATTGCCACCTGAGAGGGGAGTTGTACAGCTTCTAATAATCGTAGAGTTTCTTCAGTATATTCTACAACTTTTCCTTGAAGAGTTAAAAGTCCTCTTTCTCTCCAAATTGCTCCATGAGCATGAACTATGCCAAAGGCATATTTGAAGTCAGTCCAGGTGTTAATTTGTTTTCCTTCTGCCAATCCTGAAGCTCGAATGAGAGCCATCAGTTCTGCTTTCTGGACTGAGGTTCCTGCGGGCAAAGGATTTGATTTGATTACCTCAATAGTGGTGGTCGCAGCATACCCAGCCATCTTCACACCTTGTCTTATGAAACTGCTGCCATCAGTAAACCGGTCTTCTGCATCCAGGGGTGGTTCTTCTTTAAGGTCCAGGCAGCTGCAGTACACTGCTTCAGTGGTTTCCAGGCAGTCATGCGTGACAGGTGCAGCCGAGATTCTTCCTTCTAGGAATGAAGCTGGGTTAACAATGTTAGTCACCTGAATGGTTATGTCATCTGATTCAGCCAGGATTACTTGATATTTCAGAAACTGGGAGGGTGACAACCAATGATTTCCTTTCTGTTCCAGTACTGTAGATACTGTGTGGGACACTAACACAGTCATTTTCTGTCCCATTGTAAATTTCCTGGCTTCTTCTATATTTATGATCATTGTTGCTACTGCCCTTAGGCAGGTGGGCCATCATTTGCTTACTTCATCCAATTGCTTGGAGAAGTAGGCTACTGTTCTTTTGTATGGCCCTTGTTGCTGAACCAGGACCCCCAGAGCCTTTCCTTGTCGTTCATGCGAGAACAAACAAAAGGGCTTCCTTACGTCAGGCAATCCCAACGCCGGGGTCCTTATGAGTTCTCACCTCAGCTGTTTGAAGGCTCCATTTGCTTCGGGGGTCCAGATGAGGTTGCCCTTAGTTATTTTCAGCAGGTCATATAAAGGCTTTGCATTTAGTCCATACTGATATATCTATAAACAACACTGACCTGTCATTCCTAGAAAGGCTCGAAGGTTTCTCACCATCTCTGGTTTCGGTGTCTGGCAGACGGTTTCCTTTCTTGTTGTCCCCAGTGATCATTGTCCTTCAGATACTTCATAATCCAGGTATACCACTTGTTTCTGCACTGGCTGTACTTTCTGTTGAGAGACTTGATACCCCTTTAAGTCCAAAAAGTTTAAGGTTTACTGTCCATTGGACACATTCTTCTTGTTTTTCAGTAACAATCAATAGGTCATTCACATATTATAAAAGTACACCCTTTCCCAGTGGTGACTGCCATTGTTCCAATTCTTTAGCTAATTAATTCCCAAAATTGTGGGAATATTTTCAAACCCTTAAGGTAACACTGTCCAAATGAGCTGAGTTTTCCTTCCTGTGGTGGGATTTTCCCACTTGAAGGCAAATATCCTTTGACTTTCCTGTGTTAAGGGAAGGCAGAAAAAGGCATCTCTTAAGTCTAATACTGTGAACCAAATTACACTTTCTTTTAATATTGTTAATAAGGTATATAGGTTTGCAACAGCTGCATGTATGTTTTAGCTATTTTATATACTGCTCTTAAATCCTGAGCCAACCTATGTGTTCCATTTGTCTTTTTGACTGGTAAAATTGGGGTGTTGAAATCTGATTCACACTCCACAAAAGCCCTAATTTCAAAAAGTTATCTATTATTGGCTCAATTCCTCTTCTATCTTCTAGCCTTAGTGCATATTGCTTCCTAACTACTGGGTTTGCTCCTATCCATAATTCTATTTCAATGGGAGCTGCTCTTTTTGACTTTCCTGATGTTTCAGTAGCCCAAACTCCCGGGTATACCTGATCTAAAAATTTGATTGACATTTGAATTACCCTGGCTTGGCTCCGCATAACTCATTGCTAAACTCAGAGCTGCTATTAATTGTTCTTCCTTTACCTTAAGTTCAATTTTACCTTGTTTGAATTCTATTACAGCTCCCAGATTTTCTAGTAGGTCTCTGCCCAATATGAGTTTGGATAAATTTGGTAAATACCAAAACTGATGCACTCCCATTTGTTTTCCAATTTTGAACTTTAGGGGTTTCAAAAGAAAGCTTTTCTGATTGGCCAGTGGCACCCACGACTTAAACATATTTATCACTTTTAGGTATTAATTCAAAACAGAAAATGTAGCTCCAGTATCAATTAGAAAATCTAATTCTTCTTTTTCTTCCCCTAGCTTAATTTTTACCAGCAGGTCCCCTAGGCACTGGCCTGCCGGCTCCCCCCTTCACTCAGTATTCTGTAAGCAACAACAGCCCCTCCTATGCCTGTATTTCCACCTGTTAATTCAGGGCATTCTTGCTTCCAGTGTCCCTCTTTTCTGCAATATGCACACTGGTTCTGACCCAGCCTTGTCTGTTGGGGAGGTAAACCTTACATCTGTGTGCTGGTTTGAAAGTTAACCAGCAGAGGAAACCAAGCCAACTCAAAGAGAGATTACAAGTCAGAATAACAATTTAATAAAATAATACAATAAGTACGACCACACAGACAAGCAACAGGCAATAACCCACAAAACCCAAATGTACAACCCAGCACCCCGGGGCACAAACGAAGCGGTGCTACCTGGGCCCCCCCTTGAGTCCAAAACAAAGGGAGAGGGGAAAAACCTGCTAGTGGGAGAGCTGCTGCAGTCCAACCGAAAGTGGTAATTGTAGTCCGGCCAAGGGTGGTGAAGAGCTGCAGGTTGAGAGCGATGAGCTGCAGTCCTCCTCTGGATCCCACGAGTGGTCCCAAAGGTTCCGAAACTCCAGGTTTATATACTCTCCAGTTCAGGTGGGAATGTTCAGTCCTCCCCTCAGAGCGGGGAATTCCATAAAAGGGTATGAGGGTGCTCATTCCATAAAAGGATATGAGGGTGCTCAGGAACATTCCCCCCACCACCACCCCCCCTCGCAGGCCTCTACTGACAACAGTTTCTGGGAAATGGCATGGAGGGCTATAGAATACACAGTTTGGGCTATACCCATTCAGTGATGAATCGGTCCCAGCTGTTCTAACCAGGACAATCTGTTACACAAGGCTCATACATATAACTAACAGTTGAAAAACTGACAAATCTTAATTCTAGATCTTATCCAAAGTGATGTGCTTATAGTTAATTCTTCAGCACTACCTCTCATGTAGCAACTCTTAGCATGATAATACCTTTAACTATGTGCTCCTGGATGTTTCAAGGTAAGCAAGATATATCAGGTACACAATAACAATATTTGGCCAAATACAAACAAAACCAGACCAGACCAGAGGGGATATTCCCCCGAGAGAGCGTCCTCTCCCGTGTTCCCTGCGAGACGGCGTCCCGCCTCGACTCACGGGTATCCAGAACCAGAATAACCAGACAAAACCAGAAACCAGATACAAATACCTTTTATCAATAGGCAGTGTTCTTGTCAAGTCCCCGCAAGAAACTACCGAAGAAGGGAGCCCCTTCGGGTAGAAAGACTTACCCGAGGGCGCCCAAGGGGGTCTCGTCCTCCGAGGGATTCTGCAGCCGGGTGGAGAAGGTGTGCTGCCGCAGGTCGCCAAATGAATCCGAAAAATCGGTCCCAGAAACTGCTCAGAGACTTTTTTTATCTTTAAGCAGCAAGGTATTTGTTTATTCAACGTTGGGAGCAAGCCAGCTCGCGCTGGACAAACTTACTCGAAGGCTTCACACAAAATCAGCATTTTTATGCAATCTTCAGATGTGATTAAATGCATATTCAAGTGATTACAACAGCTATCTATGCATATTAATAATAGGCGGAGTATAGGTGGAGCTCAGGCGGGACTTGGGGCGGTGCTTCTCTTGACCCTCAATTTTGGTGGGTCTGGGGGCTTAAACTCATCTTCCTCAGCTTGACCTTCCTTCTCTTCCATTGTTCTTGACCCGCTCACTGAAGCTTGGAAGAAGCCCTGGCTCCAGGCCTATTTCTCCTATTCAAATGTCTACCTGATCCTGTTATATTTCTAATTTATTGCTTCTAGGCCTATTACATGTTCTTGTACTATTCTCTGAAGCTTTGGTCCAGTAAGTAGAACAGAACGAACACAGATCGTTTTGGATGTTGGTAGCTTGTTAGCAGGCCCAAATTTCTTGGTTAACTCTTTTGGACCTAACCTCCTGTTTCACTTCAGCAGTGGCTCATACCTACAGAACAGCTGTTGGCTCTGCAACAGCTTATTAAAGAGTAGCTTGATGCTGATCACATTGAACCATCTCAGAATCCTTTAATCACCCCTGTCTTTGTGATAAAGAAAAAATCTGTGAAATGAAGACTGTTGCATGATCTCAGATGAGTGGTGCGGTCATGGTTACCATGTCAGCATTGGTTTATTGATCCCTTCTATGCTTCCTGCTGAATAACCCATTGTTATAATTAATTTGACAGGTTGCTTTTTCACAATCCAGTTAGACCCCAGTGACAGAGAAAAAAAATTGCATTTTCAGTTCCATCTATTAATCGTGCGATCCTGCTCTATGGTGAACTTGCCACTGGCTGCCGCATGAGAGGAGCCCCGAAGAAAAGATTCAAGGACTCCCTGAAACAACATCTCAGCCTTGGCCATATTGATCACCATAACTGGTCTACTCTGGCCTCCAATCGGGAGGCCTGGAGACACACCATCTATAACGCAGCTGTCTCCTTTGAGAACTCACGCAGGATCACTCTCGAGGAAAAAAGGCAACGCAGAAAGAACCGTATCTTGCAAAATACACCATCTAAGGAGTCTTTCTGCTGTGCCTTTTGCAATCGGATATGTCTGTCACGTATTGACCTCATAAGCCACCAGCGTGCCTGTAGCAAATGTGGATAGTGCCTTCCCAAATCTTCGTTCGCGAAGCCTAGCCATGATGATGATGATTAATCGTGCAGAACCTTACGAGTGTTATACATAGAAAACCCTCTCCCAGGAAATGAAAATATTCCTATAATTTGTCAGTGGTTTATGATTCCAACATTATCTCCTGTAATTTTCTGACTGTCTTTTGTTGTCATTATATAGGTAATATTTCTGCTGACTGTGGCCACTGAGGATCAGTTGGGTGTGTTGGAAGTTGAAACCAGAAAGAGTCTACAATCCTTTGACCTAGTAGTTGCTCCTGAGAAGGTGCAGCGAGAGGAACCCTGGAAGTATTTAGGGTTCAAAATTACACGGAAAACAGTTATTCCTCAGCCAGTTCAATTGGATATTGATGTCAAAACTCTTACTGACGTACAAAAGCTATTCGGGTCTTTGAATTGGATTAGGTCCTATTTGGAATTGGCAAACACCCAGCTGGCACCTCTATTTGACCTGTTCAAACATTCTGACAATCCTCAGGAATCACGGGAACTGTCTAAAAGAGCAGTTCAAACCATCCATATTCTAAATTTGTTTCACGAATTGATCATTGTCAAATTGTCTAATTTTTTTTTTATTTTTGCAGATCACAGTGTTCCTTTTGGGGCATTGGTACAGTGGTTTGACCATTGGTCTGATCTACTGCACATCATAGAGTGACTATTTTTTGCCTTATCAGGCTCAAAAAACTGCTCCTGGATTGTTTGAGCTCATAGCTCAAATCATCATTGAGGCTAGAAAAAGGTGTGTAGAGTGTTCTGGCAGAAATCCAGTGTACATTGTTGTACCTGTACAATCTCGTTACTTTGAGTGGTGCCTTGGAAACAAATGTGAATTGCAAGCTGCTTTAGCTGGGTTCCACGGCCAAATTTATCATTTACCTTCACATTCCCTTCTTAAGTTTTTTCTTAGGGAAATTCCAATTGGACAAAAACACTACGCAACTCAGAGCCCCTTGATGGCCTTACAGTTTTTTGCGGATGGCTCGAGGAAGACGGGTGAAGCTGCGGTAGCGTGGAAAGCAGAATGCGGATGGCAACATGAAATTGTTCATCAAGAGGGTTCTCCTCAAATTGTGGAACGTCGAGCTGTAACTCTTGCTTTTCTGTTATTTCCTAATCGGTCTTTAAATGTTATTACTGATTCTGCATATGTTATTAATTTATTACAGCAACTCTATCAGGCAGTGTTGTATTGTCCATCTCCAGGTTTTATTTTTCAAGTTTTGTTCGAGCTCTGGAGAACTATTTTGCAGAGGCCTGTTCCTTATTTTGTGCTACATGTTTGTAGTCATACCTCTTTGCCAGGTTTCTTCACAGAGGGTAATGCCCGAGCAGATGCTCTTGTTTCTGCTTTCACTTTGAGACTTGTTCCTAACATTCACCAACAAACTGTCTTGTCTCATTAGTTTTTTTTATTATCAAGGTGCAGAAGCTTTCGACGTCGATTTGACTGGACTCATTCTATTGTTCACTTAATTGTTGCCTCTTGTCCAGATTGTCGTAATGCCTATACTCTTGTCCAGATTGTCGTAATGCCTATACTCTCGTCCAGATTGTCATGATGCCTATACTCCTATCTATTTTGGTACTAACCCTCCAGGCCTTAAGGCCTTACAGATGTGGCAGTCGGATGACACTCATGTCAATGAATTTGGTAATTTAAAGCATGTCCATGTGTCCACTGACATGTTTTCCCATGTGGTGGTTGCTAATGCACATACTAGACAAAAAAGCCATGATGTCATTAAGCATTTCCGTTGTGCTTTTGCTACATCTGGAGCACCCGCTCAAGTGCGGATGAACAATAAGCTGTCATGTCTGTAAATCTGTCCAAATTTTCTTTGCTTTGTGGAGGATCACTCATGTTACGGCTATTTCACATTCTTCTACAGGACACGTTATTGTGGAGAGAGTGTATGGTGCCCTGAAGCAATTGCTTCAAGAACAGAAAGGGGGAATGAGGGGATAACCCCTCTCAGTCTCTAGGCTAGACAAAGCTCTGTATGTCTCAAACCTTTTGACCTTCTCTGGCGATTGTCTTTATTTACCTTCTTTTAGAGTTTCAGGAAAAATATGCTGTGCTTGGCAAAAAACCTCCTCCAAACTGATAATCTTGTGATCCCCGTGAGAACTGAGGACAGAGCACAGCATGCACATGCAGAATTTGTCTCTGGTCAATGGTCTGATCCACATGACTTGATAACTTGGGGAAAGGGATATGTTTGTCTCTACAGATAATAGTCCTCGCTGAATACCTGCGCAGTATGTATGTCCTCGGGGGCGGGACCCCCTGCTGGGGGGGGCTCCCGAGCCTCGAGCCTCGTGGCCAGGACCCTCCGCGGCCGGGACCCGTTCCCGGGGCGGCTGGGACTCGTCCCCGCGCGTCGGGGGCGGGACCCCCTGCTGGGGGGGGCTCCCGAGCCTCGAGCCTTGTGACCGGGACCCTCCGCGGCCGGGACCCGTTGCCGGGGCGGCCGGGACTCGTCCCCGCGCGTCGGGGGTGAGACCCCCTGCTGGGGGGAGCTCCCGAGCCTCAAACCTCGTGGCCGGGACCCTCCGCGGCCGGGACCCGTTCCCGGGGCGGCCGAGACTCGTCCCCGCGCGTCGGGGGCGGGACCCCCTGCTGGGGGGGGGCTCCCGAGCCTCGAACCTCGTGGCCGGGACCCTCCGCGGCTAGGACCCGTTCCCGGGGCGGCCGAGACTCGTCCCCGCGCGTCGGGGGCGGGACCCCCTGCTGGGGGGGGACTCCCGAGCCTCGAGCTTCGTGACCGGGACCCTCCGCGGCCGGGACCCGTTCCCGGGGCGGCTGGGACTCGTCAAAGTTCACTCCATGGCATAGTCGAAACGTCTGGGTGACACTAATGAAGGAACTGAATCACACGACCTTTTGTGCATCACTGGTGTATCCAGAGCAGCCATTTCACACCTGTCTTGTTGGTGTTCCTCTGGGTGACATGGAAGTGTCTCTCCTGATGCAGGATGTCATCTGACGGCGTGACTTATTGAAACGGGACTGTCATACTGTGCACGGGTGTCTTGATCATGTTGATAGCTAGGATGATGTGTTGTCTGTTAACACTCCACTTCAAAAGTTAGGTATTTTAGAGTCACTGTTTGTAAAAGGCTGTGTGTATTTTAATCATCGTGTAGGTTATGACATAGAACGAGCACGTGGTGAGTCTATGGTACGGGATGTGTTCCCTGAATCGTCTTTCTATAAAAATAGTTCCTTCTGGTGTCAGTAAGAATCCGACTTGGAGTACTTCAGCAGTGAGTGCACCTTGTCGACTCCCTACGGGAGTGTTTCTTCTGTGTGAAGATAGAATCTAGCCAGGAATCCCTGCACAACCAATAGGGGGGCCTTGTACATCTAAAAAGTTGGTGGTTGTAGTTGTGTTGCTGACACTGCCTTGTCTAGTGTCGTTCCTGCAAAGGGCCCTGCAGGATACGATACGACCAGTCTCTGTTGTTCAACTATAGAATAGAGGGGAATTGTGGGGTGAAGTCACAGCCCCACAACTGAAGTTTGAGGGTTTTGGAATGTTATAAAGTGTTGGACCGTTTTCCATGGGAGCAGTGGAGCTAATAAGATAGTTCCCATGGACACAGTCTTGAGCTGCATGGCTGAGTGCAGGTGTGGCATTCCTCGGTGTTTTTGTGGGAATATGTTTGTGTTGTGTGTGTGTGAAAGTAGAAGTGGGAGAGCTTAATAAAAAGCTGCCTGCTGTGCTGAGCAGGCAGACATCTCTCTGGCTCTTCATCCTAGTGTGTGTCGCTTCATCCTAGTGTGTGTGTGTCGCGTGTCTTTCTTCCCCCCCAAGGACCAAGGCCTCCGACAGGTACCCAATGACACATACCAGGGGTCCCGGCCCAGCCGAGATTCCCCACACATATATCCTTTAATAAAGGGCTGTTATTTTTTCTTTCTCCATACTTCCTCAATTGGAACCTCTTAATTTTGGATTTACAATTGCTTAGAGGGAGGAGTTTGGTCTTCCTCATAACTCATCCTCCTTAGCAAAACACTTCAGTCTCATTAAACTGAGACAAATGCTTTATTCTGATTGAATGTTGCCCTTAAAATTTGCCAAGTTCCTTTATTTTCTAAAGTTTGCCAGTAAAAGTTTGTAGTTTAACTGCCTGTAAACATTGTCATGTTTTTCCCTTGTGCTCCCTCAGGGTATAAAAAACCTAAGCCCCTTTAAGGAACTCACCAACTGAGTCTGGGGCTTTACACCCTGGAACACGACCCATGCTTTGTTTATGTGTTTGGCACAAACAGTCCAACTGTCAATCTGACCTTCTGACTGCAGTTCAGCACTTTAAGGCCTGTGGCTTCTCTCTCACCTCTCCGAGCTCACAGTACACCTTAATGAAGCTACTGCTTCCCAGATGAAATGTGATCACGATGACCCACAAAGGTTCCCTAAACACTGATAACCACCTGTCATTGGAGGATGCACTGGAGAGGAGAGTGATGTGAAGGCACTGTGACCTCCCTCCACAAACATCCTGCAGGAAGGGGAACATTGTGACACTTTGACCATGCCATATCTGTCCACTAAGAAAGATAGATGCCAAGGACAACTACTCAATTAAACACTTATGACTAAATTCACTCAAAAGCCACCTAAACCTAAAGAAATAGTGTAAAAGGAAGTTGGAAATGGGGAGAAACTGGAGGAAGATTTCCACCAAAACTGCTAAGATCGACTGATGGGCTGAACTTGTCTTCCTTCCTCCTGTACAGGGACACTTGTTGGGTGAGAAACTTATACTACGCGTGTTAAATACTACTTTTAAGGACTAGAGCTCACTTTTACTCCATAATATATTAGTAGATTGTTTTGTATTAGAGTTTGTACTTCTGCTTGCTTTCTAGTATCATTAGATTGCTTTAAAAAGGTTTTGCAGTCAGACACTATCACCAGAAACCTTATTAACCTGTCACAATTTGTATTAATAAAGAGTGTTATTCTGTAAACTGTTAGAGCGAGTCCTATATAAGGTGCTGACAGTTTGCCGACAGCAGAATAACACATGAGAAGACCTGCTGAGGGATCTCCCTTATGCTGTTGCATGGCAGCCTCTGCAAAAGGGTAGCCAAATTACCCTGATCTTGTAAATATGTTTGGTGAAGAGTTCCCTTATGGAATATCTGACAGACTGGGTCGGACTTATATGGTTTTGTTTTCCCTGGGGCACTAACAGACAAATAAATCTCTGTGGGTTGAGAAAATCTCTCTCTAAGGGTCAGGCGAATTCCCCCCCTTTCACGTGACAACAGCTGATCAGTAGCTCCCAAATGCCATGTTGTTCGTGTGGTCCCTTGAGCCTTGAAGGCAGCCAAAGCCATCCTGACATTTGTTCTGCAAGATGAGAAGGCTTGGGAGGGACTGAGGTTGGGAGACAAAGCACAAAGGTACTTGTTTTCTAATGCACTGTGAATTTGCTCACTTTCACTCTGACAGAATGGGCTGCCCTTGTCGAAAGAACAGTTCAAGCACTGTGTTCCTGGCATCTCTTCATTTATTAATCATTTATTGAACCTGGAAAGCACCTTGCACTGAGAAAGATTATCCTGATCCTCCAATCAGAAGCAGACAGGATGAGTACAGCTATGGCTAGGAAGAACTAACAGAACAGTGTGAAACTATTCCCACAATGCTATCTTGGTTTGACTTTCTTGTTCTGCGACAGCGGTGCCACCAGCTGGCAGGATCTGAGATCTGTCACAAAGATCAGAAAAAGAACACACACAAGAAGTGAAGTGATGACAGCCAAGGAAACCTGCAGCAGCTGGGCTGGGAGCTGGAGGCAGGCAGCAGATTGAGTATTGAAAAGTGTATTGGGACTGGCTGAGCTGCAGTTCATTTCCCCACAGTAGCCCTCACAGAGCTGTACTTTGCATTGGCAGCTAGAAGAGTGTTGACAACACACCGGTGTTTTGGCTACTGCTGAGCACAGCACCAACACTGTAACATTCCTTCCTCAGTTGAGGGCAAGATCCTGGGAGGGGACCCAAGTAGGCCAGCTGACCCAAACTGACCAAAGGGATATTCTGGACCATATGACATCAACTCAGATATAAGAGCTAAGGCACAGAGCAGGAAGGTGGGCATTCATTGTCTCCAGTGGCTGCCTGCTGAGAAACCATCACATGTACTGAAGCCCTGCTTCTTGGGAGTGGCCAACCACTGCTGCTCATGGGAAGTAGAGAATAAACCCTGCTATCTTTCGCTTCCGCGTGCACAAGCTTCGCTTTGCTATAAATAAACTGTCTTATCTCAACCCACGAGTCGTTTTCTTTCTTTTTTCCCACCCCTATCACTCCCCTGTCCCTCTGTGAAGGGGAGTGATAGAGCAGCTGGGTGGGCACCTGGCATCCAGCCAAAGTCAATCCACCACAGTCTATTTTGGCGCCCAACAGGGGCAAGATAAAGCCAGTTATATATGTATTGCCTGCTATAGTAATAGTGACGTGGAGCCCCAGGCTGCACGGAAGCCACGTGCCGCACATGCGGAGCCCCGGGATGCACGGAAGCCCTGTGCGGCGCATGCGGATCCCTGGGATGCACGGAAGCTGTGCCGGGGAGCTTTAGGTTAGATATTAGAAAGAATTTCTTTACAGAGAGGGTGATCAGATGCCTTTTTCTGCTTGCCTTTGGACCCTAAAAGTCAAAAATTTTTTGCCTTTGAATGGGAAAACCCGGATACAGGAAGACGATCACAGCTCACACAGACTGTTTTTCCACAAGGATATAGAAATAGTCCAACAAACTTTGGGAACCAGCTTGCCAAGGATCTTGCAAAATGGACTGCAGCTTCATACAGCGGAGTCCTCTTGCAGTATGTAGATGATTTATTAATTGCAACCAAGATACAGGAGGAATGTGAAAGCTGGACTGTGAGCTTATTAAACTTTCTGGGGCTGAAATGGTTTAAAGTATCTAAAAATAAAGCCAAGATTGTCAAGAAAGAAGTTACTTATCTAGGATATAAAATCTCAGGAGGACAATGTCGACTTGGGCCAGAAAGAAAAGAAGCCATCTGTAAAATACCTTTGCCCCAGACTCCAAAAGAGCTCTGCACATTTTTGGGAATGACTGGCTGGTGTAGGCTTTGGATCTACAAATATGGAC
Organism: Chiroxiphia lanceolata; assembly: GCF_009829145.1. Taxonomy (NCBI): domain Eukaryota; kingdom Metazoa; phylum Chordata; class Aves; order Passeriformes; family Pipridae; genus Chiroxiphia; species Chiroxiphia lanceolata. Next base: position 11,011,415 of record NC_045670.1, on the reverse strand, counting down.
TGTAGGAGGCGTGTCCAAGGCACAGGGTACGTACTGGGGCAGAGGAGCCCACGGGAGCATGCGCCGACATAGGTAACCTCATTGGTCAAAGAAGTCACATGGGTTTAAGGGATAAAACCAGTGCCGATTTTGAAATGAACTCTCTTTGTCTCACCATCTCACAAGGAGCGTACCTTCATTCTTTACCATGTAAAGTACCTGCCACACTACATATGGCGCCCAAAACCTGGGGCTGAACCTATATTAGGTAGATTAAAATATCCTGGATCAGGCGAATTATTCGGTAATTCCGGCTATCATCTCAATTGTGTGGAGACGGGAATTTTCACCGAAAAAAACATTGACGTCAGTAAATCGTTGTCTCAGAGCGTCTGAAAAACGCAATCCTAGTTCAGTGAGCTCCAAAATATTAGAGATAGTGCACAGGAAAAGAAGAAAAGAAGAAAGAAGAAAAGAAAACAAAGAAACGGAATGGTGGGCAGCGAAGAGAGGAGCCGAGGACCACGCAGGCAGAAGCGGGCAGCAAGACAGCAAAGCTGAGTGAGTTATCAACACTGCAGCCCCAGCCCCCGCCAAAGGGAGCTCGGAGCTGCTTTGTGCATACCTTGCGAGCTACCACTGGGCGCTCCGCAGCTAAAAAGCACGGGAGACCCGAGCAAAGGCAGCAAAACCGCCCCGTGCTGCCTCCCCAGATACCCTGGGGACCCTAGGACCCCACGTGCCACCCCACCACCCTTCCCCCCACGCGTACCACAGTCTGCAACTGCAAGGAAACAACCAAGCCACGCACGTACACTGGTCGCCCCCCCGCTGCTGCAGGGACCCACACCGGTCGTGCAGGGAGTGCCATCTAACGGAACCCAGCACCGCCTTAACATCGCCCGCATTCGCCCGCTGCCCCTGCCGAACCTGCGCTGTGCTTAAAAGCCATGTGGAAAAGGCACCGGACCCCCTGCAGCGTCCAGCGCACCAGAGGAGGTTCGCCACCACCTCCTACCGACCCCTGCCTGTCTGTGACAACAGTGTAGACCCTCCAAGCCAAGGAGGGGCCATTTGGAAGCTGCGGAGACCCCGGGGGAGCTCTCCGTCGCTTTTCGCTGCTTTTTGCCACCGGACCGGCGCTGGGGCTGCCCGCCGCCCCCGCCGGCCACCGTGCCACGTTTGGAAGCCACGCGACGCCCGCCGAGGCCACGCTGCGGCTTCCCACTGCAGCGCCGGGGCCCCCGCACCGCCCAACAAACTGTGAGAGCCCCGGGGCTGCTTTTCGCTGCTTCCCACCTCCACCAGAGAGCCCCCAAGCCCCGCGCCGCATGGGGGGGGCCCCCGCCATGCCACCGCCGCCGAACCCGCCCCGCACCGAAAGCCACCGCTCACCGCAGCCGCCCCCCCCCAGCCACAGCCACCCACGCCATCGGAGCAGCTCTGCGCCCCCCCCGCCGCGCCCGGAGCCGCCACCCGCACCAAGAGACCCCGCGCCGCCGCACCCAGACCGCAGGGACACGAGCGGACCTCACAGACACGCCGAAAGAAAAAAAAACACAGAAAAACAACTCCCGAGAAACTGAAACTAAAACCAGCCAGACAAAAAACTCCCGAACACGTGTGCTTGCAGCCGCCCAGAGTTAAGGTAACATAAGATGCTTTTTTTCCATAGAAACCTCACAGAGACATTGAAACATTAACTTTACTGCTAAAATCTTACCATATTCTGAACCAAGACACACACACCGACAATTGCCAAACTTGCAACATAGTAGCACCCCACCCCCTATCCACACTGCTGGTAGCAGCGCAACCCACAAGCATAGTAACAGAAACTCATGGGACATAAAGGGGGGAGGGATGGGAGCTGTTCGTGAATTAAACTTCGGGTCGAGAACCGAGCACCACAGAGACACAAGTCACTGGGAAGGAACAAAGCTGAAATGCGAGATCCCCACCCATGGGATCAGCGTAGGGAACTCTGTTACAGTCATGGGGGAAGTAATCCAGCATATTTACCACCCCACACTGCAGATGAACAGCGACCATGTGTCTCACACTGGACACAGCCATATTGCCCGCCAAACAGACCGAAAACCGATCTGTCTCTTCCGACCCCAATGCTGCCCCACCCCACCCACAGACACAAAGGGGGAGGCAACCCCGCTCCCTACTCGCCGCCTACACCGCCCACCACCCCCCCCCCACAGGGAGCCGGGATTACTGGAGCCACAGGGGGGGAGGAATGGGGAGATGGAGAGGCGGGAATTGGGATGGTTTCACCAGGAGGGAGCGAAGTAGCAAACGGGGAGGTATCGGTTTATAGGTATGCCACACGATTGGAGGACAACGTGTGGCTGGCCGATTTAACCAGGGATGCAAATTATAGTTCAATAGATACACAATCTAAATACCATAGAGAGATATGCGGTGTAATAGCCAAACAAGCCCTGAAAGCTATGAAAAATCTTCACACTACAGACCAAAACAGCAATCTGCCCAACACAAAAGTGTTACAAAGTTGTGTTGAACCTAATCCACAATATTTAAATCAGCTGCAGTCTGCTTTAAACAAGCAAATTGAATACAATGAAGCCAGAGAGATGCTGTATAAGCAACTGGCTTTTGAAAAGACAAACACAAGCTGTGAAAGAGCTTTGCAGACCCTTCCTAAATGGGAGAGCTACAGAATTGCTGAGTTAGTCCAACCCTACCAAAGAGTTAGCTCTGTGAAACACCAATTTAACCCTTTTGCTATAACCCTAGAAGCCCAATTAGAAGTAAAGGATGAAGCCAGACATAGTGCTGGTTGTGTTACATGTGGTAACAGTAACCATTCTCAGAGAGATTGTCCTTGGAGACCCTTAGCAGCAACATCCCACAACTACCTAAGCAGCACGGAATGGACTGAGTTATACCAAGGGTGCCATAAGCAAGGCAAAAGCTATGCCATAAGCATCGTACTGCTTGCTGCCGTGTTGCTTGTTATCATCCTCTCTGCCATCCACTTTCCCTAGCAAGAGAAGAAGTAGCTTGAAGCAAACCACAATGTGCCATCAACCAACCCCAAAAATACCCCTATAACTCTGCACCCCCAAGAAAGGTGACAGGTGGAGAGCACTGCAACATGTAAAACCAGTAACTACAGTCATAAAGTTTACAGGAGCATTGCAGAACAGACTGCCTTCACCCACTATGCTCCCAGCAAATTGGCCACTAGTGGTAACTGATTCAAAGAACTGCTTCTTTACCACCCTCCTACACCCTGAGGATGCGCCAAGGCTTTCCTTTTTCATAATGGCCTTGAACAATGCACAGACCATGCAAAATTACTGCTGGGCTGTCCTTCCTCAGGGGATGCAAAATAGCCCGACAAGGTATCAAACAGCCATGATACACCATCATGTAAATGACACATTAAAAACCACGGCCACAAGAAATGAACTGCCATTTGTTATTACTATTCTAACCAAAACTGTCCAAGATGCAGGACTTCAGATTGTTTCAGAGAGGATCCAACCATCCTCTGTTACCACAAATTGCTTAAGGCCTGTTTTAATCATAACCACAGGGGACCTACACGCTCTGTTTGTACTGCTAAAGGGGGACTCCAGCCTAAGGTCTAACAAGTCTCTGGCAGCAGAGGCAAAGCAGGTGTTAGACAATTGTGCCAAGGCAATAGAAAATAGGCAGGGCAGGAGGAGAAATCCTGAACTGCAAATCTACCTAACCTTAGTTCCCAGCAGGTACCAGCCATTTGCAGTCTTGTTTCAGTGGGATCAAACTGAGAAAGACCCGCTGCTAATTCTGGAGTGGCTCTTTCTGCCCTACACACCAACTAAAAATGTGTGGCCCATTAACAAAATGTTGGCTAAGCTTGTCATTAAAGGCAGAGGACGACTGCAGGAACTGGACGGAAGGGATCCTGCCATCTTCTACATTCCAGCTTCGAAGGACAATTTGAATTGGATACTAGCTGAGGACGCAGGATTCCAAGCTGCCTTGGCAAGCTTTAGTGGTAATATTTCAATCCATCTCCCTAAACACAGATTGTGGGCAGAGATCAGTAATTTGCCTTCAAAGGTCACTACCAAGTGCAGAAATAAACCAGTAAAAGGCCTCAGAGCCTTCACACATGCATCTAGAAAAAACATGAAAAGCTGCAATGACTTGAGTAAATCCTGCCACAGAACAGTGGGAATGAGAACTACAGACCATGAACCAAAACTTCTGTACAGGTTCTGGAACTGACTGCCATTCATATTGCCTTGGGAAAATTTTCTGAACAACCCTTTAATGTTGTAACTATGCCTGTTGTACTATAAGGTTAATCTCCCGTCTTGAAAGTTAGTTTCTTTGAGATATTGTTAACCCTCACCTGTTGTTTGAAATGCATTCTGTTTGGTTTCTTGTGATTCATAGAAGGTTTGATTTCTATATAATACACACAAAATCACATGCTAACATGCCAGGGTCAATGACTGACAGAAACTGAGATACACATCCACAAAACATAACTGCCACAGCATCCACTGAACAAAACACCAAAAATGTAAAACCCACTAGATTAGTTGCTTAGCAACCCTTGGTACCTCAAAGTAGATTAACACTAATAATAAATCAGCATCACTTCCTATCAAATAGGAAAATTCACAAGCAGTCCACACTAACCCATAAGACAGGCAATTATTGAAAAGCACATCACACACTGAAACACATGTTCAATAAACAACAAAAAGGGGGAGAATCTGTATAGCCCGCAAGAACATCTGTAAAAAGCTATGTATGTTATCAATTTTTTAAATTGCGACAGCACTGAAAAGAGTAAGTATGAAAGGCAACATAGGCCCCAGGCTTGTGCCTCTCCCAAACCACTGGTCATGATAAGAAACTTGAATTCAGGACACTGGACGAGATCCCTAGATTTTGTGACTAGGGGGGGAAGCTATACCTGTGTGGCTACAGGAAAAGAACTTAAGTGGATTCCTTCCAGGTGTGTAAAACCCTATTCAGGTACACAACCACAACAGCAAGAACCAGAGTAATGCAGAAGTTATAAAAAAGTTATGTTTATGTTTTAGGTTTACATTAAGGGACAACCAATGTGGTGAAAAATAGTCTGCAAAGTATCTGTGTGTGTGTGAGATCAATGGAAGGCGGCCGTCGATGAATGAAAATGAATGAAAAGAGTGAATGAATAAAAAAAGTTGTTTGACTGGTCAAATATTAAAACACAAAACACCTCACAAAATAACATCACCTCCACCACAAGGTCGCTTTAAGAGAATTTAGTTTTGCTAAGCTTATCCTGTTTCTTAAATAAAGTTAAATCCCCCAGTTGTAAAAAACCCTCAGATTAATAAAAGTTATAAGTTTATACACGATTGGGCTAAGGTCCCTAAGTTAATAAAGTTATTTCTCCAAGTTGCACTACCCTATAGGAATATAAGAAAGTTTTAAAAGGTTTATAATAGAATTATAAGAGGCCATTGCGAGCTTTGGTAGTTTATAATGTACTGTTCTAATTGTTTGCACTGTTTTTGTGACTTCTTTAGATAATTAAAAGGGGGGAGATATAGGAGGCGTGTCCAAGGTACAGGGTACGTGCTGGGGCAGAGGAGCCCAGGGGAACATGCGCCGACATCGGTAACCTCATTGGTCAAAGAAGTCACATGGGTTTAAGGGATAAAACCAGTACCGATTTTGAAATAAACTCTTTGTCTCACCATCTCACAAGGAGCGTACCTTCATTCTTTACCATGTAAAGTACCTGCCACGCTACAATGGACTAACAGTCAAACCTCTATACCAGATTCTACAAGATGGAGATCAACAATTAGCATGGACTGGAGAAGCTAAGCAAGCCTTCCATCAGCTTAAGAAGGAACTGATGCAGGCACCTGCACTGGGCCTCCCAGATGTAACTAAGCCTTTTTTGCTCTTTTTGCATGAAAGGCAGGGAATTGCACTGGGGGTCCTGGCCCAGCAGGTCAGACAATATCGTCGAACAGTGGCATACTTCTCTAAACAGTTAGATGAAGTGAGCAAAAGATGGCCAGGATGTCTGAGGGCCGTAGCTGCAGTAGTACTGAACATACAAGAAGCCCGAAAGTTCACAATGGGACAGAAAATGACTGTTCTAGTGTCACACGTGGTTTCAGCAGTGCTCGAACAGAAAGGCAGTCATTGGGTCTCGCCCTCCAGGTTTCTCAAATACCAAGCCACTCTAGTAGAACAAGATGATGTTGAAATCATCACCACTAACATCGTAAATCCAGCAACATTCTTATCAAGTTCAACAACCACAGGGGAACCAGTGAATCATGATTGCATTGAAACAATGGAAGCAACATATTCCAGCCGACCGGACTTGAAAGATACACCACTGCCTGAGGCAGGAATGTGGTTCACCGACAGAAGCAGCTATATGAAAGATGGAATCCCCAAAGCTGGTTATGCGATAACAACCACAGATCATGTCATTGAAGCACAAGCACTCTCTGCTGGCACCTCTGCACAAAAAGCAGAAATAATAGCCCTTATTAGAGCATTGCAACTAGGAGAAGGAAAAGACATTAATATTTGGACAGACTCAAAGTATGCCTTCGGGGTAGTTCATGCTCATGGAGCAGTGTGGAAAGAAAGAGGGTTACTCGCATCACAAGGAAAACAGATAAAGCACACAAAAGAAATCTTAAAATTACTTGAAGTTGTCCAGTTACCGAAAAAACTTGCTATTATGCATTGTAGAGGACATAAAAAAGGGAATACAGACCAAGAAAAAGGCAATCGATTGGCAGATCGAGAGGTGAAAAAAGGCAGCAGAAAACAGCCAGGTAGAACTTGCCTCCCTAGTTCCTGATGGCAAAATCATAGAGGTAAGCCCTAATGTATCATATTCAAAGGAGGACTTAAAATTAATAAAAGATCAGTGAGCTCAATGCAAAGGTAACATGTACTACTTAGAAACAGGACAAATAGTGGTACCTGAAAGGGTACTATGGAAAGTTGTACAGGCAGAAGATAACAAAACTCATTGGGGGGTAGATGCACTACACAAATACCTAAGGAAACAAATTATAGGACGAAATTTATACACTACAATAATCCAGGTTACTAAACAATGCAAGACTTGCCTTCAAAATAATCCTCACACAACCAATAAAATCGAGATAGGGACAACTGGCAAAGGTAATCTCCCAGGGCAACACTGGCAGATAGATTTCTCTGAGTTGCCTAGGAAAGGAGGTTACAGATACCTGTTGGTTTTGACAGATACTTTCTCAAATTGGCCAGAGGCTTTCCCGACCCGAAGCAATAAGGCTCAAGAAGTTGTCAAGGTACTACTTAACGACATTATCCCCAGGTTTGGAGTACCTGACATCATCTCCTTGGACGGAGGACCACATTTTGTAGCTAGCATTATACAAAGAATTAGCAGCATTCTGCAAATCAATTGGCAATTACACACTCCATATTGACCACAGGCAAGTGGTCAGGTGGAGAAAATGAATCATTTGATAAAACAACAATTGGCAAAAATCTGTCAAGAAGTAAACCTACTTTGGTACCAAGCTTTACCTCTGGCCTTATTGTGAATAAGGGTTAAACCTAAGACTAAAGAAGGGCTGAGCCCTTTTGAAATGTTATATGGGAGACCCTATGAGAATTATTATCAAGGAGAAGATCTCATACAAGTTGGGGAAGGATATGTACTGGAATACCTGATTTCATTAAGTAAACAATTGTCAAAAATTAACAAACAAGTAATGAGTACTTGCTCAAGAGGAATAGACCAGCCCTTACATAACATTTCCCCTGGGGAATGGGTGCATGTTAAAACTTTTTCAGGCCAACCACTAGAAGAGAAGTGGAAAGGACCATACCAGGTGCTTCTAACAACCTACACAGCAATCAAAATTAAAGAACAGCCCACCTGGATTCATTATTCACGAGTGAAGAAGACACCTCGAGAAACATGGATGTCAGAACCTGTAGGACCAACCACCCTCAAGTTTACTCGACACTAGCTGCTGGAACTCTGATAAGTATAATAACTCTGGCTCAAGCCATTACCTTAGACTGACCATGGTCTAGGGCTTATATTGGATATTCTGGTATGTCTGGAAAAAACATTTCTAATTTAAACCTGGCCACTGTGCTCATGCACGAAAATAGACCATATTTTGATTGGGAAAAAAGAAATGGGCTTAGTACCTTAACTGGAATAAGTGGGAAAACACAGATAGGACACACATACCTGTGGGAAAACACATACCTGACAATGAGAAACAAATATCCCAGACACAAATCACTGTAAGAGAATCTATAAAAGGAAACCTGATTGGTAAGTCCGTCTGTATGTCTGATCAATGCTGGCACAACTTTACCATAGATACACCAGTTTCTGTAATATGTCTTTGGGATACTCTGAAAGGAGACAAAGCACTATCAAAGAAATTTATAATAGACACACAACAGCAACAACACAGACTCCTGCTCCTTCATCACATACACCCTCAGAATGTACAAAAAGAAATCATAATCTTTCCCTTGTAGGACCTTATGTAATTAGACAATCTAATGAGCAGAAGTTACTTTTGGACCCTACATATTCTCTGAAAAAAGTCCAAGTAAAAATACACACAAATATATCCTCTATAAGAGAGGATTGCCAACCCTTCATTCTCCAAAGTCTTAAAGGGTGGAGTGCTTGGTTAAAAACTAGATCCCATCATGAAAGAGCCCAGAGAGATCTAATGGGATGGTTTGGATCAGGGCTAGGAGTATTAAATTCAATAGATCAGGAAATGTTAATTAATAAACTCAGCACTGTAACCTCTGATTTGGGAAAACTGGAGGTACCACTAAGATCATCATTAATGACTATAGCTGAAACACAATCTCTTACTACAGACTTGATGATCTTGTTAACTGAACACACATCTAAAGATTTTCAGGTTGTGACTAACGTCTTTGGAAAATTACAAAAAAATGTTTCAGTAGCAATACTCTGGATCTCATCCCCCCGTGGTGTGGGGCGGCCCAGTTCTAGTTCCATTTCCATCTGAGGAACCATTTCCGACGGCTTAAGTGGATGGGGTGGGGGGACTCCAGAGCCAGGGGTTTCTTCAGGTCCTGAGCCTGGAGGGGAGAGGTGCTCTCCCCTCCCCACGTGGTCCCATGGCAGCCACAGAGACAGCACACAGGGCGCAGAGAGGAGGCAAGAGAGAGTTTATTGTTGGGGGGGTTACATTCATAGGCTTAGGAGGATTCACAGAGTAACCAATTACAGGTTGCAGGAAGGGGTTAACAACCAATAGGAAGGGGTTAAAAGGGGCCAATGAGAACACCTTAGGACATCTTCCCAGGACATTCCTGGGGGGGGGGGTGTCGGGAAGAAGAAAGCATGAGTTAGCAAAGAGACTACAAAAAGCCATTTTGAAACAAGTTTAAACCACAGTTTTCTCATATACTGCAGATTTCCTGCCACACAATACAGTGTATCCAAACTCAGCAATAGATACAATCTGTATCTGCAGGAATTATAAGAGAAGGAACATCAGGAATTTTACCTCAAGATCATATCCAGACAAGACACCACAAGCAAATTTGAAAAAGAACATCAAACATAGTGGCAGTTAGTAAACTTCACATATAACACAGAGCAGGAGCAGATAGAGGCATATGTTCTTACCATCCGTGAGGCAAAAGAACAGAGCATATTTCCTGTCTTAGCATTAAGAGCAATACACCGGGACATTGTAATTAGACCTATAGGGCATAATGTCTGGGCAAGCTATGACAAGGACATGGGGAAGTGGTAAACTGTCAACACGAAGGCCTGTATACCTAGAGAACAACTAGGATATGTGTGTGAAAATGCTATAATAGAGAAGGAGGATTTATGTTTAGATACAGAAGACCGTATGTGTACATTTGAAATGTTCCCAAATACACAGGCACAGTCCCGTGTATTATGTGGGTAAGGGATGTGCCTGCATCAGGACACCTTGCACAAGTATAACAACTGATAATTGTAAAGAATTAACTAATGGTACTAATTTCTGTGTTTGCAATTTTACTAAAATAATAGGATGTGACTTTAGGTACATTGCTCCTGTGACCACCATGCAATTGATCTCGAATAAATATATGTTATATCATGAGGTGCCTAAACTACAAATAGGCATAGACATTAATATCCTCCAGAAAATGCTCTATCATCCTGATATTGAACAAATGATGGAAAAGGTAAATGCTACTTCACGTCGCATGCTGTGGCAAGTGAAACACGACACAGCGGAGATAAAAAACATCATTACAGAAGTGGTAAAGACTGGAGAACATAATTGGTGGAGCATATTTTTGGGATTAACCAATAGACATTCACCCACAGCAGTTCAGCTATTTGACTTCCTGATTCATCCGATCTTGTTTTTGATGCTGGCAGCTCTCTTCCTTACAATCGTCAATTTATGGATGTGGTAGAAAATAAAGACTATAGCACAACAAGTACATGTGCTCTGGACTGTACAAAAAGTGATGCAAAAGAATTTGCATTAGTTAAAAGAAAAGGGGGGAATTAAAATGAAATAAAATTTAACTATGTTAATTTAACTATGTAAGTGTGACTTTGCAAAATGTAAAACTGCTTAAAAGTTTCTGCCCAAACTGTGGGCAATTAAGATAAAAATAGTTTAGGGAACAGGAAAGGCTTTTTAGCACGTAGAGAGGGGTGGGGAACCTAAAACTATTTGAAATGATAAAACTTTATGTAAATACTCTATAATGGTGTGTGTGGGGGAAACAGTTTTCCCCCTGCAGTTATAAAATAGTAAAACACCAGGGGGTGGTGACCCTTGAAGTTTTGAGGTTTTAACCAATGAGTGCTTCTGCAAAATGTAAACATATCACAACCAGAACGGAAGAGAAGGAAGTTGTAGTGGTAGTTGGAGAAAGTAGCCATGTTGTGAAAGTCACGAGTAGTGAGAACAGGAGCCCCTGGGGGGCTCTGCCCCCCCCCCCCCCAGCCCCAGTTGGGGGCTACAGGGACTTGGAACAGTGTTAAGCTGGACTACATATCTGTAGCTATGAACTGGGGGATGTTTCTTCACTGTGAGCAGCAGCAGCAGCAGCAGAACTACAATGACCGAAGAAGCGGTGGCAGAGAGCCAGAAAAGATAAGAAGCGGCAGAGGCATTACAGCCAAGCAGGAGAGACACAGAGTTGTCCGAGAAAAGAGAGCTAGCAGCAGCAGAGAGAGAGAACTGAGTTCTACAGAGAAAGTTTGGGATAAGAACTGAAACTAAAACCCCAAACTCCTTGGAGACCCCTCCTAGAAAAGGAGGAGGAGATGGACTCTTACCTAAAAGAACCTTAAAGTGCTACAGCACTGAAGAGGAGTTGAAAAGCTCAAAGATGTCCTGGAGCCAGATGGGATGGTCAGATGGAATGCAGAGGGGGGTGACCTTGGCCCCCCCCCTCGCCACTGCTGCCAAGCTATGCTAGTAGCCTGAGACAGAGTACAGGAGCTCTGGTAGAACTCTTGAGGCAAAGGCTTTCAACTGAAAGCTACCCAAGATGTTCTGACTCAGGGGTGAATCCCCTGAGGAAGGGACCTTCATGGGGGTCTTACGCCCCATGATATGACCGTGGTGAAGTGCGTTTTGTCCCTGCTACACAGTCCACGGAAGATAAGACCCTCGCTTGAAGACGAGTGGCCAAGGGGCTTGGATACCCCTCGGGTGTACTGGCAGAGATCCAGATCCAGATGCTGCATGAGAAGAAGATAACCTGCTACCCTAGAGAGACTGTTGTTCTGAAAGTAGAAAAGATCATTTCCTTCTTCCCTCCTGGACTTTTATTTGGAGGGGAGAAGAGATTTGATCCATTGTAAATACTTATGTCATGGTAGAGATAGCTAAGACTGTATATAATGTATTGTAGTATTTATTTGTACAGTCATTGTAATATATTCCCTTTCCCCCATTTTGAGTCTCGTGTGGTTGTCTGGAAAACCCATCTCATATTGGGTTGAGATGTGGGAAGAGGCTTAGACTAGGGAATTAGATTTTGGGGATCTCAAACCATGACAAATGGTAAGAATAGGAGGTAAAACTAACTGTCTATTTAGATAAAGCAGACTGCAAAAAGTGTGTGTATAGATAATTTTAAACTTGCTACTTTCAAACTGTATAAAAAGCTATGGTATTCCTTTGCTCAGTGGAGTGCACTGGGGAAAACATCTGCCCCTTTCGCATTCCCCAGTCGTAATAAAAGTGCTTTTCATATTGTTCAAAGGTTTCTTTGAATCACTTGGCTCTGCCATTCAGAAATTAGAGAGGGCAGTATGATTCGGAGGGGTGTCACAACTAGCTGAAGGGGAGGAAGCTTGTGTTTTCACCTCATGGCTCCTGTGTTTTGGTCTGTTTCAGGCAAGGTGGACATACCTGAAATAACTCCAAATATCAGAAAAATCTGTAGTATGGGGTGGGGAAGAACCCAGATGTGTCCCCAGCAAGGGACAGGTTGTACTATGGTGTCTTGTCAGCTGTGTGTCCCTTGCGTGCAGCTGCAGTCCAGCCACGTGCAGGGCAGCAAGCAGGAGTGTGGAGAAGGGAACTTGGGAGGTTCTAGGGCAGAACAAGAATTCCACCCTTCCTGCTGTCCAGAACCTTCTGATTCTCTGCAATGTCAGGAAATGAAGGAGCGGGTCTCTTTGCAAATAGGATGGCTGAAAAGCCAGCAGGCTGAGGATTTCCTTGGTTCTTGGATAAAACGTCCCTCTATCTTCCTGTTGTGGACTGAGAAGTGACTGTGACAGTGGAGTGACCCTGTCAGGTTCTGTGTGTACCGAACAGATGAAACAACTGTGACGCCCTTTGTATTTTTGCTGCTACATTTGCTCAGTGCTTCTCTAGACCCTCAGTCTGCAGGGGTGAGGGAACTGTCTTAAAACACCCCCACAGTTGGTGCTGTGAATACAAGTGGCTGAAGCCGGAGGCCTTGCTCTGAGTTGGCATTACACTGATGCACAATATGCCCTTGTTTTCTTCCTTACCTGTTCACATCCTTGGAATTGTGTTTAAAAAGTTTGCTCAGATGATTTTTACATGACCTTACAACTGGTTATTTGTTCTCCTTTATACTGCTTATGTTGTGAATTTTGTTCTCTTTAAAATATTTCTCTCTGGAAGTACATTACTGCTGCCTCTTGCTGGAATTTCATGGACAAAGGGACTAAAAATGCAGGCAGATAATGTGGATCACATCTGAGGAACAAGCTGTAGGCTGGAATCTGGCCTTCTCCATCCTTCTGAGCTGCACATGTAGCTTGAAGCTGAGTATAGAAAGGAATAATCAGACTATTTTTTCACTGTTGTAGGCTCAAACATACTAAATATATTAGAAAATAGGTAAATTAACTTTTAGGTAATTAATTTTTCCTTCCCTCTTAGAATAGTGGGCAACATTTCTACAGTGCTCTGAAGGGAAGGACCTTTGTGGTTATATTTTTAGTTTCTTACTGGTATAATATTGGTTATAACAAGTCATCGAGTCAAGGTAACTTTGTCTCTTCTGTAGAAACCCAGTTTTTTAACTCTGTCTCAAGAATTCGGTGTACCTTTTAAAAGAAAAACTACTGTGAGATTTGCTGGGTCTTCTACTGTTGCATTCTAGAGCCCAGCTCTCCCATGGCTGCTGCCATGATCCAGCTGCATCCAGGTAATGTCTCTTAGTATGCTGTCTGTAAGGATTTTTTTTTTTTCACGGTATAGTGGTTTGGATTTTGTTTTCCCCCAGAGGTTAAGAAAAGTGGTAGACCCCAAGGGGTGGAAACCCCTGGAAGTTTTGAAGTTCTGTCCAATGGGCGCTCCTGCAAAAATGTCAACATCCCACAAGCTCACCGGAAGTGATGAGTTGTTGGTTTTGGTTGTTAGAAGAAGTAGCCATGTTGTAGAGCCATGAGGAAGGGACTCTGAGCCCCTCGGGCCTCTGGGGCCTCCAGCCCCTGACTGGGGGACTGCAGAGACTTGGAACAGTGTTAGACTGGACTAAGTGTCTGTAGTTTGCTGGGAGATGTTTTCTCCACCCTGGGCAGTGGAGACAGAGCAGAAAGCAGAGACGCAGCATCCAGAGACTGGCAGAGAGCCAGGACAGATAAGAACTGAACCGGAGAAGCAGCAGAAGCTAGCAGCAGAGCTACAGAGTTCTGGGGGTAAGAACTGATATCAGACTCCCCCCAAACTCCTTTGATCCCTCTGAGAAAAAGAGGGAGATGGACTCCTATCTTGGAGAACAGTTTTGGACATGCAGCACTGGAGAGAGAGAGGAGCTGAGAAGCTCAGTTGTCCTGAGAGCTGAGCCAGGACGGTGTGGGAGGTTGGCCTTGGGGGCCTTCCCTTGCTGCAAGCTACAAAGAAGCTCGCAGCCTGAGACAGGGCACAGAGGCCCTGCAAGGAGCTTGAATCTCCTGGAGATACCAGACCGTCACGAAGACCCCCTGTGTCTCGTGATATGACCGTGGTGGAACGACCTTTGTCTGGGGTGACGTAGTCCACGGAGGAAGACCCCTTTGCCTGCGTCAAGGGGCCGAGGGAGCTTGGATACCTCCCTCGTGAGTACTGGCAGAGATCCAGCAACAGCTGCATGCATGAGAGAGAGATAGACTGCTACTCTGAAGAAGCTGCTGCCCTGAGAGACTGGAAGGGATCTGTCCTTCTTTCCCTCCTGGACTTTTATTTGGAGGGGAGAAGAGATCTGATCCATTGTAAATACTATATGTCATGGTAGAGATAGTTGTAATCATGTGTATAATGTATTATGATATTTATTTGTACAGTCATTGTAATATATTCCCTTTCCCCCACTTTGAGTCTGGTGTGTTTTGTCTGGAAAAACCCATCTCACATTAGGTTGAGATGTGGGAGGGGGAATGGAGCTAGGGAATTGGATTTTGCGGTATCTCAAACCATGACACATGGAGAGCTGTTGGATTTGCTCCAGACAACTGTGAGGAGAGTTCTTGTGATGGAGTAAACTGCTTCTCTCTGCTTCTCCACCTGTCTCCAGTGGCAGGAAGTGAGTAGACAGGTCTGCTTTTGAGGATGTGGTTATTTTCTCTGCTTAATTTTGTCTCCAGAGATATTCTTCCCATTAATCGAAACTGACTCTGTCTCCTAATTCTCTTAAGAGGTTTTCTGCTTTTTGTGGGAGGGTAAGGTTTGGATTCTAACTATAAAAAAACCAAACAAAATAATTGACAAAAAGACTTCATGGCAAACAAATGGTGTCTCCCAAACTCTTTGTACTTAAAATAGATCCCTTTATTCTTATTTTTTCTTATTGATATTCTCAAGATATTTAATATGCTGTCTACAGTTATTTATATTGGTTTCTCTTTTTTATTTTTTACAAAGTTTGTATGACTAACTTCTTTTTGAAATCAAGCAGTACTCTCAGGGATATTTTTCCCCCACTTCTGGGCTTATGCAGGGATGTTGAGTCCGTGTATGCCACTGTTATTGTCCCAGGGTGACCGAATAACATTTAGAACCAAACCTGTGTACTTGGGACTGAGTCAAGAGCTGATACTGTTGATGAACCACAAAGTATGAAACTTTTTTGAAAGCCCATCTTGCAGACCAGTAGCTTTTCTCTTCAATAATAAGCAGTGAGCAAAGTAATTAATTTACCCCCCATAAAATGTTTTGGTAGGATTATGTGTATGCCAGCCCTGCTTCATCACCAGTTTGACATAATTTCTGCTACTCTGCCTCAAGGACAAATATGGCTTTGGCACTGACCTTGTTCAGGCAAAAATACCCATATGTAGTGAGTTTCTCAGCAATGTTTACAGATCACAGTGTCTGTTCTGTCTGAGCACACGTTTTCACAGGTGTACTGCAGTACCAAAGACTTGACTTTGGGCTTTTAATAAGAAACAATAATGCTAACTCCAAATATTTAGAATGTTTCTGAGAGTGAGGTGCTATAAAGACTTTCTTTTTCTATTTTTCCCTTTCCTGAAAGTGAAATCTCTGCATTGAAACTTCTCTTAATAAGCTGTCCAATTTTTTTATCACATGGGGGGAAAAGCTACCAGTTTTGGATCCCAGGGTGCTGCCGGCTTTATTTCCACATCTGGTAACAGTGTCTATATAGGTATCCAGTGTCTCCTATAACTTTTCTTTCTCTCTCAATTGTTTAGTGAGATGCTCTCCTCCCATCTTACTCTATCCTGTTCCCCAGCAGCCTTCTGAATTTAAAGAGAGCAGCATCTTACGGCAAAGGTGCTCCTGCACTTTATCTGCTACCCCACTCAAAACACTGCACTGTCAGTAAGACCCAGCTCTAAGATACCAAAATATGCAGTGAACAGGCAGGATGACATGTATCAGTTGAAAGCTCTGTTTGGCTCGGACTTTCAGGTTTGCTTTTTTTTTGTTTGTTTGTTTCCTGTTAAGGAAATATTTTTTCCTCCACTGTAATAATTAAGGGAAGTACTGAGATATGATATAAGAAAGAAGGTCATGGACTATTGCAATAAATGTGAATCTGAGAGTGCCTAAAAGATGTTACTAAATTACATTTCTAGTGACTGTATTGGTGGTGATAATACAGAATTGCAACTTTAATGTTTAGAAATTAGCATGTAGTACTTCTTGTTTCCTATGCCATGCTTTCCTTTTTAACAGTGCCCTGGGGGAAGAGTATCAACAGTTTAACTTTTAAGTGGACTCTGTTTTTTAAGAACATACTATACTCAATGTGGTTTTGGTATCAATAAGTACTTATTTTATTTGCCATTTGTCTTAAA
The DNA here is from genome assembly GCF_009829145.1 of Chiroxiphia lanceolata. Classification (NCBI taxonomy): domain Eukaryota; kingdom Metazoa; phylum Chordata; class Aves; order Passeriformes; family Pipridae; genus Chiroxiphia; species Chiroxiphia lanceolata. The sequence continues at coordinate 10,994,611 of NC_045670.1, read as the reverse complement.
TTTTATACACCTTTAAAGTGCCAGTTGTATTTTGAAGACATTCTTACAGTTGTTTCAAGTGAAATTTTAAATGCTACAAATTTGGAAAGAGATTATTTTCCTGTGAATAAACTGCCAAAAAAAAAAGGGGGGGGGAGTGAGGAAAGACAGGTTCAGGAGATGGTCTTACTAACTGTTTTTTGAAGTTGTTTACCTAAATAGCCAAAATTGTTTTGAGATGCATGCATAAACATGGTGGAGAAGTAGAGTTTTTGTATTTTGACAATTTTTGAAGTTGTTCGCAGTGACTACTGACAGGTTCTCTTTGAAGTCCAAAAGCCCATAATCATGGGGAAGTGTGTGTTTTGCTTTAGAAATAGGAGTATATATTTATCTTTGAACTATAGGAATGTTTATATGTGTTTGAATTTTAAATTGAACATGAAGCAGAAATATGTTTGTGTTTTACAGGTTATATTTTCATAAAAACAGAAATGCGTAATTAGATCTTACTCATCTAAGAGCAAGACACAAGAATGATAATTTCTTAGTTCATAAAACACAGTGACATGAAACTCAGAAGTATGTTTGTGTGAAAATGTGTTTGGATGGTGGTGGCCACCATGAGAATGTGAATAGATGAAAATGTATGTATGTGTGTGGATAGATGATGATTGATATGTTTTGATTTTGCTCACAGATACACAAACACCCTTAAATAAAAAACAGAAGACACATAACCCTAAATTGGAGTTCCATTTGCAGAAGTATTTTTAGATTGAATAAAAGCTCTAATGAACAAACCCTATATTAGAAACACCTTTAAGCAAAAGTTAAGGAGCACAAACCGTGAGGTCATCAAGTTGTTAAGTTTGATTCAAGGTCATTTACTTATGGGTCAGTTCCGGTAAAGTGTTGAAAGGATAACTTAAATAAGGTTAATTTCTGATAAGGAATAATGGGAATAGGTTGAGTAGTCTGTTTAGACTGGTTAAACATGTTTTGTATTGATCCATGGTTATTTGGTTTGACATTGTTTGAAATTTTTTCTTTTTACATTTGTTCCTTGTTTACTTTTCTATATCTAACAAATGTTTGATAGTCTTTTTTGATTAGCTGAATATTTTTAATGTTAGTGCTAGATTTGGGAAGATAGTTATTGTGACATTATTTGGAGTTTTGTGCATTTTATTATGTGTCCCCTGTTTGATGTCTTGTGTTCAACGGGTGATTGGTCAGAGTTTCTCCCAAGCCTTTGTTTTTTAATTTAAAAACAGAAAGGGGGAATTGTAGCAGGCAGTTTTGACCTTGAACTACAGCTGTAGCCTGGCAAAAGAACAAGTAAAACATCATTAAGGAAGAGAGTGTGAGAAAAAGAAGAAAAACAGGTGCAGATAGAAAGATGTGTTTGGACATGAGAAGAGCTGCTGACGACCTATCAAGAGGCGAGATGAGTCGCGTACACAGAAGCAAGAAACCAATTAGAGATGAAATATGGGCATGTGGACAGGGAAAAAAGGGATAAAAAGAACGAGTTTGTTTATAATAAAATCTTTGCCTGCCAACTTGCAGTCTGAGCGCATTATTGTCCGTCGTCAAGAAGCAGTAGCAAGAGTGACCCTCTAGGAATAGAGGGTAGCTTGAGCAGTTCAGTTACAGCTCATCCAAATCCATGGCTGTGATAGGAGGCAAGCCAGGAGCCGCAGGTTATACTGCTACCAATGCCTTCTAGCTTTATCCTACCACACATCTAACCCATCATCTCCTGCCTGTCTCCAGGGCCATGGATACTGGTTTTTTTTTTTTTTCATCTCTCAGTTTTGATATAAGGCTCAGTAAGATGACAGGATAGTATTCACATGCCTTTTAGACTCTCCTCTGTAATGCCTGCTACAATGCTACAGGGAGCAGAAATGACAAAGCTGAATACACGGTCTCCCGTAGCTTGCAAACAAAGTTGCAGTTTGTCCATGACCATGGAAACTAGCACCTCAGGGTGAGGTCAAGTGTGAAGATAGGGATGCAGGAGCTGCTTTTAGACAATTGATTTTAACCTCCAACATTAAGCTTAGATGTTTTAAGGACATTCCTCCTCTCCAAAAAAAATAACCTTCCCAATTCTAGGAAGGCAACAGGAGGCAGGGAAATAGGACAGGTGGACAGAGGTCTCACTCTCCTATGCAATGAAAATATGGTGAAAGATCTAGGGCTACAGCTATAGTTTTGGTACATAAGGTCTTCCTAGAACTCTTAGTCCTATACTTAACTGTCCACCGATAGGTATCTGTGCTGTACAATATTTCTAAGAGGTATTTCCTTCTTAGAAAAATAACATGATTAAAAGGAAACTCTTGCCTCAGAACAAATGAGGTACCAGAAGAAGAGAACAGGAAGGACATGCTTTGAAGAATGTAACAGTCCCAACTTTGCCATTAGATACATTTCCTATGGAAGCAAGGTGTGTTATTGCAGCTGTACAAAGAACAGGACTGATGTTTAAGCTATGAAACATAAGAATAAGATGAGAACTTGCCCTTGGGATATCAATCCACTCACTGGTGAAGGAAAAACAACAGTTCACTTTGTTTCCTTTGAATCAGTTGTGTCCACACAGAGGTTGGACTGTTACAGGGAGAACCCCAACTGCCATGGATTTACCTGAGTGGGATGATTACCAAATAAAGGAAACCATCAGCCAAGCCAACACACTCTACAAATACATTTTATTTAGAGATACTCATAGTAAGATGCATGAATACTTTTTGTTCACCAATTTTCAGATCACACAGCCACAAGTAGTAGAAAAAACAAACTGCAGTTAATTACAATTATCTATGTAACAGGGCAGTACTAAAAGATCCATTTGTCAGACTACAGCATGTTTAATGATAGATGAAAATGTACAGATCTAGGTATTTAAAAAGTGCATGGGGCATTGCCACATACATGAACATGTTTTTTTCAAAGAGCAACATCTTTCTGGCATGTGAACACAGTAACCCAGTTAATACAAAATGGAAAATTAGGTTCTTAATAGATACATAGAATCATAGAAGATTAAGGGGTTGCAATGGACCTTAAAGATCATCTAGTCCCAAACCCCTGCCATGAGCAGGGACACCTCCCACTAGACCAGGTTGCTCAAGGCCTTATCCAACCTGGCCTTGAACACTGCCAGGGTTGGGGCATCCACCACCTCCCTGGGCAACCTGTTCCAGTGTCTCACCACCCTCACAGTAAAGAATTTCTTCCTAATTGTGCTGGTTTAAAAGTAAACCATCAGGAGAAATGAACCCAACTCAAGAGAGATTATAAGTCAGAGTTACAATTTACTAAAAATAAATTACAATAGATGCAACGATACAGAGAAAAACTGCTTTTAACCCACAAAAGCAGATGTATAACCAAGGCCCCGGGACAAGAACAGAACAGTGTTTGTTGATCCCTGTGCTGAGCACCACGTGGCCCCCCTGGGTGCAAAGTAAAAGGAAAGGAAAACCCATTGGTCCAGATGATGGCGACAGTTCTGTTGAGGTAATGATCACAGTTGCGTCGCGAGTGGCAGTGGCAGTCCTGTTGGAGTTCTGGTCCTCCTCTCAATCTGATGAGTGGTACCAGAAGTCCCAAAACCCCAACATTATATATGATCAGGTTCAGGTAGGAATATCCAGTACCTTCCCCAGGGCAGGGAGTTTCACAATGGATGATTTAGCTCTGTGAGTCATGGAATATTTTTGGAATCTTTGATGGTCTAGGTGTCGCAGCTGTCTATTGTGCCAGTCGGTAAATGAGCCTACCAGGGATGGGGCCCCGCTAAACCTTCTGTTTACACACAGAGAGGGGTTGGTGGGAGATGTGGCGGTCAGAGGCCGTCTGGGGCACAGTGACCATGAAATAATAGAGTTTTCAATACTCAGGGATGCAAGGAAGGCCATCAATAAAACCTCTACACTGGACTTCCGGAGGGCAGATTTTGGCCTATTCAGAAGACTAGTTCAGAGTCTGGGAAACAACCTGTAGTGGATTTGTAACCCTCCCTGGGAGGGAAACGGAACTAGGGTAGGTCACCTGATGTATATTTTACCAATAAGCTATTCCATACCATGCTACATCAGCTCAGATATAAAGAGATGAGAAGGAAACAACTTCCTTCTTCTCTTCTGGGACAGTTGCGCGGGATAGACGGTTGTTTTCAGAGGAGGAAAATACCTTTCATGGGTAAGTAGTCTTTATTGTGAGTTTTCCCTGTGTGTATAGTGCTTATAGTTCCCTTTTTCTTCTCTGTGTAAATATAAAACCGCCTTTCTCAGCAGTTTTGGTTTTGCAAGTTTTTTTTTTCTTCCCTTCCCTCCTCCTTCTCCCTCTCGGGGGGGTTGGGCAGAGTCTCGGTGGACACCGGGTGTTCAGTGAAAGTTCCAATAACACAGCCCTTGAAAACAAAGGGGTCCAGGAGGGATGGACATGCTTCAGGAAGGAAGTCTTGAACACAGAGGAGCAGGCTGTCCCACTGTGCCGAAAGACAAGCTGGCGGGGAAGACAACCAGTCTGGCTGAAGAGGGAGATTTTGAAGGAAATTAGGGCAAAGAAGAGAGCCTACCAATTATGGAAAAAAGGGCTGGCTACTCAGGAAGAGTTTAGGAATATAGTTAGGTCATGTAGAAAGGAAATTAGAGAGACGAAGGCACAACTTCATCTCGCCACTTCTGTGAAGGATAACAAAAAGTCCTTCTACAGACACATCAACAGCAAAAGGAGGGACAAGGAAAACCTCCATTCTTTATTGGACATGGGTGGGAACACAGTTATCAAAGATGAGGAAAATGCTGAAGTATTTAATACCTTTTCTGCCTCAGTTTTCAACAGTAAGACGGGTTGTCCTGAGGACAGTTGGCTTCTGGAGCTTGTAGAAAGAGATAAGAATCTGAATAGCCCCCCTGTACTCCAGGAGGAAACAGTTAGTGATCTGCTGAGCCACTTGGATCCTCACAAGTCTATGGACCAGATGGGATCCACCCAAGGGTGATGAGGGAGCTGGCGGAAGAGCTCACCAAGCCGCTCTCCATCATCTACCAACAATCCTGGCACACTGGGAAGGTTCCAGATGATTGGAAGTTGGCAAATGTCACATCAATCCACAAAAAGGGTCGGAAGGAGGACCTGGGAAACTACAGGCCCGTCAGCCTGACCTCAGTGCCTGGCAAGGTTATGGAGCAGATCATCCTAAGTGCAATCACACAGCACCTACAGGATGGACAAGGGATCAGACCCAGTCAGCACGGGTTTAGGAGGGGCAGGTCCTGTCTGACCAACCTGATCTCCGTCTATGATCAGGTGACCCACCTGGTGGATGAGGGGAAGGCTGTGGATGTGTCTACCTAGACTTCAGCAAAGCCTTGCACACTGTCTCCCACAGCATACTCCTGGAAAAGCTGGCAGCCCATGACTTGGACAGCGGCACTCTGTGCTGGGTTAGGAACTGGCTGGAGGGTCGGGCCCAGAGAGTGGTTGGGATCCAGTCACCAGTGGTGTCCCTAGGGATCAGTGTTGGGCCCAGTCCTGTTTAATATCTTTATTGATGATTTAGATGAGGGGATTGAGTCCACCATTAACAAATTTGCAGATGACACTAAGTTGGGGGGGAGTGTTGATCTGTTGGAAGGCAGGAGGGCTCTGCAGAGGGACCTGGACAGACTGGAGAGTTGGGTTGATTCCAATGGGATGAGGTTCAACAAGGCCAAGTGCCAGCTCCTGCACTTTGGCCGCAGCAACCCCCTGCAGCGCTACAGGTTGGGGACAGAGTGGTTGGAGAGCAGCCAGGCAGAGAGGGACCTGGGAGTCTGGATTGACAAGAAGCTGAACATGAGCCAGCAGTGTGCCCAGGTGGCCAAGAAGGCCAATGGCATCCTGGTCCGTATCAGGAACAGTGTGGCCAACAGGTCCAGGGAAGTGATTCTTCCCCTGTACTCAGCACTGGTGAGGTCACACCTTGAGTGCTGTGTCCAGCTCTGGGCCCCTCAGTTCAGGAAGGACATGGAGGGGTTGGACCAGGTCCAGAGAAGAGTAACAAGTCTTGTGAAGGGACTCAAGCACAAGTCCTATGAGGAGAGGCTGAGGGAGCTGGGGTTGTTCAGTTTGGAGAAGAGGAGGTTCAGGGGAGACCTCATCACTCTCTACAGCTCCCTGACAGGAGGTTGTAGCCAGGTGGGGGTTGGTCTCTTCTCCCAGGCAAGTAGCCGTAGGACAAGAGGACAGAGTCTTAAGCTGTGCCAGGGGAGGTTTAGGTTGGACATTTTGAAGAAGTTCTTCATAGAAAGGGTGATTGGGCATTGGAATGGGCTGCCCAGGGAGGTGGTGGAATCACCGTCCCTGGTGGTGTTTAAGAAAAGACTGGATGTGGCACTTAGTGCCATGGTCTAGTTGTCAAGGTGGTGTTAGGTCATAGGTTGGACTCAGTGATCTCAGAGGTCTTTTCCAACCTAGTTGATTCTGTGAAAGCCTTTAAATTGGATCAAGTCGGCAAACAGTCACTGATGCACCTTTGATTTTGTCTTCAATTTAGTTATAATACTGAGTAGCAGCGAAAGATGCCAGTTCTCTAGTTGACTAAAGCATCACCGATCAGATTAACAAACAAACTGGGTCCAGATGCAGGGCACATCCACTTCCTGATCTGCTGACAGCCACTGTATAATATGGATGCAAGAGAATTACAGATTCTGTAGACTGTGCAGGAGTGGAGTCTCCCCTTCCAAGGTAGCCAGCCAGCCAGTGAAGTTTAGCCCCGGACTGATCTTTCTACAGTGGGTTACAGGTTTTCTTTTTATTATGACTCAGTATTTCTCATACTAGGCAAGCAGCTTTGAAGTGACTGTTAAAGGTAAACTAGGAAGAAATGGGAGGAGAGGAAAGTGCTAAAGATTAGAAAACAAAGTTAAACCAATCTGTTCTACTCTGAAAAGTGACTGTGATAAAAATAGGACCTTACTGAATTTGAAGAAACTCCAAAGTTAGCAAGAACTAAAAAAGAGAACTCCAGATTAGGTCTGCATTGGGGTACAGAGAGAACAGATGCAGTTAGCACAGGAAATACACATACATTAGAGCTCCATGACCATTTATTAATGTCAATACACTGATGACTAATTATGCTGATTCTAAATACAAAGGTAGTCTCATGGATCAACAGAGTGTGGTACTGTACTTCAGTTAATCATGTCCATTGAAGGCCACAGTAAGTGAAGAAGTGTTCCTGTTTCCATGCTCTTACGAACAAATTAACCTTACAGCTGCAAAGGGACATCTTGTATCAGTCACACCATCCTCTATCTGCATAAGAGACAGAAACAGCCCAAACTCCAGATGTCAGTTTAAGAACAAAGATATCTTTTGCCAATTCAGAAAACAAAGCACAATTTGTAGTCTTCGTGGGAAAAATAAAAATTACCCCCACACACACTTTTCAGAGAGAAGAAACAATTTACAAGGCAACTGAATGCTGCGCCCCATGTGCAGACAGACTGGTTTCACATATCTGCAATTTCCCACTGTTCCATTTGCAAGTTGTGTCAATAACTTTGAACAGTTTTACCTGACAGTTAAAAATGTGCACTGTAATATTTGAAGAGAGCTGTTACTACTTCACTTGACAGCTTCTGTGATAGTTCAGGATCCAGCACTGTTTCTGACACAGTTCATGAAAGAAACAGTAAGATGAGAAAAGTTCTGTTAAATGGGTGAAATTGCAAGAGTTGTCAACAAACATCAGACCCTAGATTCAGAGCAAAAACCAACAAGTATCAGCAAGCCCTGATTTTTTTTTTTTCAAAGGCTTTGGATCTTATTAAATATATTTGGGAAAAAAACATGAAAACCAGTTCGCTGTAAGACATCCTGCCCTCAGGCAACAAGTTGCGATCACCGTACATTTTAAAACACCTTGTGTAGTTTGTGCATCATATACATCATAGGCAATGGGGAAGATCCAATATTTGCGTGCACATTAACATACCAGCAAATGCTGATAGATGTCACAGGTAAGACTGATACCAAGACAAACCAGTGCATTGATTTCTGCCTACATCACATCCTAACACAAATGGAACAAGTCACAAGTAACAGTACAAACCTGTTGCAACTTCAACACATATATCTTAGAAAAAGACAGTGCATGTACCCAACCCTAAGATGATGAGTTTGTGAGATAACTTTACAAAGATCAAGGTACCAGAAGAGGAAGGCACATTAACCTCCGGTTAGACTGTTTTGGTATTATTTGGATGAGTCATAGTGATTTATATACCCTGAGACTGTGGGAGGCCTTGAAAAGGAAAGGAGACAGGTGAATGGGCAAATGAAAAGTACAAGTTTAAGGAGATTTTAAGATTCAGCACCTGAATTTTCCCTTTTAATAAGGAAATCTAGAAAAGCAGTTCCTAAGAAAAGAATGTATTGACTCCTACATTTTTGTTCTGATGTCAAAGTATCAACATCTAGGACTATAGAGACATCACACACTATGTTGCAATGGTTTTTATACACTCTCTCAGTTTCGGTCCAATTACCAGAATTTGTATACAATCAAGTATACTTGGTGGTTTTTTAGGTTCAAAAATGGTCAGGTAACCCAGATTTTCTCAACTCTGCCAACCCTGGCACCCTGTTTGTTTTAGATCTGTGTGTACTTTCTTAGACCACACCACTCCCAGTAGGATACTAGAGGGAAAGGCTGTTTTAGAAAATGGCACTCAATTTTTAATTGGGAAGATTCCTTTCTGTCAAGAGCATTCTTCTAATTAGCCAAGTACCACAGAAAATGTTTCTGATTAAGCCCTTTCACAAGTACCTCCTGAGCAATGAATAAGTATCCCCCTCTATATTTTTAAATTCCTCAGGAGTTCCGAGAGCAATACCAAACACTGTTGGACTTTCACCATTTCTCTTGTGCCCTTTGCCCATCCTCAACATGCACCAAAGTGTCCACTTGCAGAAGCAAGGGAGAGCATACACAGGAGATTCCTTCAGACAAGATGTGGCCATATTCTCCTTTCCACTCTCCCTTGTCTGCAACATAGACTAATTCCTGGTGTCTATGCTTCAGAGACTAAGTTACTGAAGGCACTGCAACACTCAGAAATGCATTTTAAGTTGAGGTCATGCCATGGGCTGTGGCTGTAGGGTGGTCAGCAAAGTACAGGGATTTTCACTTGGCTTTAAGCTAGAGAGCATATGCCTGGCTAGCACAGGAGTCCAGGGCTCAGCATGGGCTGGCCTGAAGATCAGCTCCACCTGCATCACACACAGCTCTGCAACTGTTTCTAGGAATGAGCTGTACCTCATTTCAGCAATTTAGTCATAGCAGCAATTACAATAGAAGCTAAGAATCTCTCAGACACCTTGGAAAAATGGGTTTATGGAAACTAAGGTGATCAGACCATTACAAATAGATCTGAGAGCTCCCATCCGGCTGCTGAAAGACACTGCTGCTTTGCCAAGTTGCAGTAACTGACAGCCCATCTGTTCTTGGTTTCTTGCAAGCAAAGAAAACAGATGATCTCCACCAAGGCCTGCTTTATTTCACATCTGTACCAGGCAAGGGATATTAATTCACAAGGTCAGTAAGTGCCTCTCATCTGAGGGGTAGAAATTAAGATAACAAACCACCACTTGACATAGCTGGATCATAACTTTAATCTGTTAACTCTGCAGCTGCAAGCTATATACAAACAAGTGCTCAGGTGAAAGAAGAGGATGAAATTCTGGAGAAGAATAACTGAACATAAATATCTTAATCCTTAAGATACAAAAAGCAGCCAAAGACTTAAAATAGAGGCAGCAAATATATCCCCATAATGCAGTTCGGGAGTTCCCCTCATTAAGGAAGTCACAAGAGTCACCTGCAATGTGAATGTAACCTTTGTGGACAAAGTCCAGTAAGATCACTGGGCACTCTTGCCATGATCATAAAAATGGATCTATGTGGAAAATGAACAATTGAGATTAGGAACAAACACCTATTAACTGTTCTTTGGTAATTTATTCACCTTGGACTAACACCAGCACAACAGATGAGGGAACCAAACAAATGGACTCACTTCTTTATTGCAATCCCAGAAAGCGCCCAAGGAGAGCACTAGCAATTCTCCCTACCAGACTTGACTGTACAAGGGAGAAAGTTGGAGGAATTACCAGAAATAAGGTGAAGAGGGCGAGCACCACCCTCATGCCTATGCTCAAGCCAGCACTGCAAAGTAGCGTCTGCTTCCTTATGAAGGTCTATCACATAATACCCAATTGTTACTGAGGGGTTGCTACCCAGTAGAATCTATGATTCTCATCATGGCTGGGTTTCGCGAACGAAGATTTGGGAAGGCTCTATCCACATTTGTTACAGGCACGCTGGTGGCTTATGAGGCCAATACGTGACAGACATATCCAATTGCAAAAGGCACAACAGAAAGACTCCTCAGATGGTGTATTCTGTAAGACACGGTTCTTTCTGCGTTGCCTTTTCTCCTCAAGAGTGATCCTGTGTGTGTTCTCAAAGGAGACAGCTGCATTATAGATGGCGTGTCTCCAGGCCTCCCGATTGGAGGCCAGAGTAGACCAGTTATGGTGATCAATATGGTCAAGGCTGAGATGTTGTTTCAGGGAGTCCTTGTATCTTCTCTTCGGGGCTCCTCTCATGCGGCAGCCAGTGGCAAGTTCACCATAAAGCAAGATCTTAGGGAGGCGGTGGTCCTTCATCCTAGAGACGTGCCCTGCCCATCGCAGCTGTGTTCTCAGTAACATGGCCTCAATACTTGTGACTGCTGCTTGCTCTAGTACAGATGTATTGGTCACAAAATCTGACCAGTGGATGTTTAGGATTGTAAGGAGGCAGCGTTGATGGAAGCGTTCTAGGAGACGCAGGTGGTGGCGGTAGATGGTCCATGATTCGGAACCATACAAGAGAGTAGACAGCACTATGGCTCTGTAAACACTGATCTTGGTACTTTTCTTCAAGTGTTTATTACGCCATACTCTTTTGTGGAGTTTTCCAAAAGCACTATATGCCTTTGCTAACCTGTTGTCTATCTCTATGATTCTACTCTTCACCTTATTCCTGGTAATTCCTCCAGCTTTCTCCCTTGTACAGTCAAATCAGCCAGGGAGAATTGTATTACTGAACCCATAATTAAGTCACTAGGTTTGATTACCTGTGATTATGAATACTGAAAATGTGATACCCAAATTAACTGAAAAGAGGTGAGCAGTAAAATTAACTACTTCCTACACTCACTGGCTGCACAGAAGATCCCACTACTGAAAAATCATCAGCAGGAAGAAAAGTCTGAAGGTCTGTTATAATTAAAGTTCTTTTCTCTCTTTCAAGTGCCTAATGTGAGATAAACCAGTCTTTTCCCCCCCAGAAATAGACTTACTGTGTAATCCTCCCAGCAGTGAAACATGTACTAGGGCAGCTGCCCAATTCTCCAGTCTGAGCCAGCCTCAAAGGTCTATCCAGTTTAAAATAAAGCAAATTACAGGTCTCAAGCATGGCTTGACAGAATGCCAGCAAGCCCATTTCTGCTCAACAGAGGTCATCTCTGCAAGTACAATATTGCTACAGTAAACACTGGGATGATTTGAGGTGGAGGAGGCAACCCCAAAAAAACCATTCAGATGGGCAGGAAAGAGCAAGGGAGGGAACTCGCTAAGAAACATTGGAAAAGACAGCCTGAAAATGCAAATGCCACTGGGTCTTAGCAGAGCACAGCAAGCCATTCAAGAAGCTACTGAAACTCAGTCACCAAGCTTAATTCCATGCTATTTGAACAACAGGGTGTGCTCAACTTGCCTCCATGAAGAGATGAGAGATTCCCTACTGTACAGTCATTTCTGCACTACAATGGGAAACCACTGCTTTTCTCACCATGATCCTGGATTTCAATTCTGGTCTCTAAACCAGTAGGGGAATAAAATCAAATCAAGTAAGAAAACCTGGCTTTTTATCCTGTTTCTCCTATGACTTATATTTGGACAGTTGGCATATCATCACCTTTCTCTGCCTCAATTTCTAACACTGACTGGACCAAAAGTGACATATGACCAACTACAAAATATTCGGAAACTTAATATCTATATTGCTACAAGCATTTAAAGCCACTGAAATGGGCTAGGAATTAAGTTCCCTCTGGTCAAATTTGTGTGTTTGCAGCACTACCTAGTTTGTTCCCAGTTTTTGGGGGAGCTTTTCATATAGCAACAAGGATGGGTCCCTCCCCATGAGAAGTTATCTTTGCAAGAAAGCACTCTGAAAGTAGAATACACAGAAGCATGTGAAACTTGAGAAATTTTACATCATTGTCCAGACTCTTCTGAGAATTGTCCAAAGCTTCCTATGCAGAAAAAAAGGGAGGAAAAGGGCACTCACACTACCAGGCTTTAGGACCACACATTGAGGTACTTGTGGAGATCAGAGTCAGCAGAGAGGGACATTTTCCAGGGGTGCCAAGGTGACCTCTTCAATAACCTAGAGACTCTGCTGACTGCAGAAAGATCAGCCTCCATGTTTAGAGGCTAAAGCTCAGTCCATACAAATACCCTTTTGGCCCCCTCACTCAGACCTGGAATTTTCTTCAAATTAATAGATCAACATCAGGGCTAGGGTTTCCAGATCAGGAGTTTGGCACTGGTGACACTAAGCGCCTAAATACTTGTTTCAGCAGAATTAGAGGACACTCAGACTCAAATGTCTAGTTTCTTTAGAGGAGAGGAAAACCAAAAAGGCACCTCAAATCAAGCCCAACGAAACAACTAACCAGAAACAACTAACCTGTGATAAGAATGATCTTACATAGTAGCTGGAGGAGTAATCCTAGAAATACACATCCTGCCATACTTCACCAAGATTTGTTTTCCTCTGTATACTTCCACTTTTCAAAGCCCCTAAAATAACCAAAGCAGTATGCTGCCATCATAGAACAACACAGGCACATCTTTAAAAAACAATGAACAACTCTACATAAAATTTGAGAGCTCCTTTGCTACACCACAGTTTATAATTTCACCATGAACTGAGCAACCAACTCACAAGGGAAGTAGAATTATGAAACAGCAAGAAGATCTGTTTGTGAGGTACCCATGTCAGTACTCAGTGTGAGTAAATTATACTTCTGAGACAGGTGCACATCTGGGAGACCTCTTATCTTACCAGGATTTTCACCTGGATGGGAGAGAACTGCATTCCTTGCAGGATTTTCATCCAAGTGTCCACTACCTACTGGAAATTAAGCCCAAGTCTCACTGCTTGGCATTACTGATGAAGATAGAGAGTACAGAGACAAGAGGGACCACAAAGACACATGCAGACTAGCTCTAGGCAATTTGGCGGGAACTGCATATGGGACTAGAACTACTCTACAGTGGTGGCTGTGATCTCCAGCAGACATAGGAGAACAGAGCATGTCCCAGCCTTGTCTTTCTTCTCAGCTTCAGCCAACTGCCCATTTGGCACCAAAACAGTGGGATATAGACACACTCTGCTCCACTGGTGACAAGGGCAGGGGAAAGGCATTCATCTCAGCAGAGGACAGAGGTGTCAGTAACAAGCCAAGTTTGGTGCCTGCTAAAAGGCTAGGAGGAGCACCCTTGAGTCCTGCATTTTAGTGAATATTAGGTAAGACCATCACCCTGGAATGCACACGCTTCATGGCTGGACCTGAAGAGCATTGGACCTATTCTCCCCACCTAGTCCCATGTGAAGTTTGAGGGAGTTTGAATGTAGAAGGCAGCAGGGGATTCGGGAAAAGCCTGAGCCTCTCCTACAGCAATCAAGATGACAACAGATGCTAGTTCAATGTGAGCTAACAGGAAGTTATCTTGCTACATGGAAAGCTTCTAGCTTGCAGTAGACAAGTCCAAGATGCACTCTTTAACCACAAAAAACCCCCCACAACGTTTTATTTATTCCATTGGCTTATTAGAGGAGATGGTCAACCAGAACAGTTAAAATGGGAAAAGTTTCCACAACCTGAGACATAAAGAGGTGCTGGGTTTTAGGCAGTTTATGAAGAACCCATGAGCTACCACAGCAGCATACTAAGGAACCTTGACTCATCTGGAAAATTGATAGATTTAGTTCATTTTGAAGAACAAGAACACTCATGTCCCTAGCCTCCATTTCCTCTCAGCACCTCTGCAGGCCCTCAATGTAATGTCATCCTGCAATAGCCACACTGCAGAACAGCCTATACAAACTCCTGTTGTGCAAGCCGATACCTGGGAGAAGCAGAAAAGGAACAGTGGATCAATTTTTGCTCTTGGAACTGCTGAAAACTACAATTCAAATTCAAACACATTTTTGAGAACTCCTGCACTTTGGGCTTGATGGGCAATACCCCTGGGGAATCGGTCCCTGGGCTCCAATTAGCACAGCTTAAAATTACCATATTCCTCTATGTATAAACAGTGTCATTAGACTTGTACTTTTAAAAAATAAGATTAACCCAGGCTAGGGCCAGGCACTACAGATAAATTAGTAGCTTATCTCTTATAAATATTTTTAATATTTTTTAATTACAAGTACTCCTCACTCCAGGTAATGGAACTGACACAAAATACCTGCAGACACACAGCCCCTAGACTTTCACAGAAAGCCCAGGAGCAACCACTCTATAAGAAAGGAATCCTACCTCACAGCAAAGAAGAGGAGGGGACACATGGCCAAGAGAGCCTAAATGTGGGGGAAGAGTCATTTGGAGTAAATACAATAAAAAAAGGATTTAAAAACCCCTTCATATAAAAGATCAAAGAGGTTAAAGCAAAAATAATGGTTCAAAAAGATGTACAAGACTGTTAGAGACCAACAGAAAACTCTGCCAAAAAGTAACTTGCATTTAAACCAGAAATCAATGGCATCACACAATTTGGTTGTTAAAACAGGAAAGAAAAGTGGAAATCTGTGTAAAGATCAACATTTATGAAGAGTTATCATTAGCTCCAGAGACCAGCATAATTCCCATGAAGTCCTGATGGAAGGGGGCCTCCTGCCACAAAGAGTTTTGTTCCAGACGAGTCGTAACAGTGGGTGTAAACAGCATTTGGGAAGAAATGTATGTCAGAAAAATAATTCCTCCAGGTTTCATCATGATTCTGTAAAAGGAAAGTTTAGATTAGTACTGTTGTCAAACAAACACAAAACCTTGTTTCACAAAAGCAGAAGGTAGCTTCCAGAGCCTTAAAAGGGATCTTCTCTGTTAATACTCCTAAAGCTTCAGGTAGATCAATGTGAAGATAACAAAGTTCTCCTGAATCTTTTTCTGAGGACATTTGGGACAAACATTGTAGAGAGGAGGTGAAGGGTAGGGAAGATATCAAGTTTCATTAAAGTTACATCACAATGATACAAAAGATAATGGAGAGAAGTTAGACAAAGTCATTAACTGCTTTATGATAACATACGGGAAATTGAACGGGAAAGTGCCTGCCACGTCATTACCTCAGAAGGCTAGTTTATAATATTGCACACAACTAAATGAAATCTCTCTTGCTTTGAGTACCACATTAGAGTGGCACATTTTTAAAGGAAGACAATGTAATTTGTGTTTGAGGTTCTGAAAACTAGAAGTTAGATTACATTAGAAAATATAAAGATATAAAATCTAGTTCATTTATGAATCAGTGCATAAGAACAGTAGTCAGTATGCCTTACACTCAAGCAACCAACCATTCAATACCCTTTCATAAAGCTTTTGTAGAAAGCAATTCTGCAGCACTTCTTGCTTCTCAAGATTACAGTTATTGGTTACATGATCACTGTTTGACTGGGACACATTTCATACAATAACTTCCATTACTACAAAAAGAACCGGTGTAAACTCCTGTATAAAGGGTTTCATACAACTACAAGCTACTCACCAGCCAGCCTTTCCCAGTAGTCAACTTCAAAATTTCACTTCCTCCTAATTTCTGCTTCTGTCCATAGCAGGCACGTGGGGGCTTTTCATCCAGGAATCTCTGGGCTCGGATATCATAAAACAATAAGGAACCTTGCCCCGTTCCCACTGTGATGATGTGCTCATAGAAGCTCACCGATCGAATACCTGTCAAATAGAGAAGGGACACACAATGCAGTAAGGAAAATGGATGCTTTGGCCCTGCAGTGTTGCTGCTTGATGTTTAATATTTTCTTTAAGAGGAACTACCTACTAGTATTCTCAACAACACACAAGTTTGAAGCACACACTGCCATGGAGCAATAAAGACAAATGCCATTGATGCTACTGAAACAGCAGCTTCAATTACATATACTACTTCCTTTCTCCTCTGATGTCATCAGCTACACTGATGGTGCATAGTAAGAAGCTTAATTCTCAGCAGGCCCCAGCTCTAACAGATAAACAAAGATCACAAGCCATTTAGGATCAAGAATAGCTTTGTTCTGTTTTTCACAAGCCTCTAAGTGAACACACCATGAGTACATGGCAGCAGATAGAGGAAAGAATGTCACATTGGTTTCCTCCACGAGCTCACACCTTGTCTAGCTACCTGTCAAGCTGTGATGTGACTATATAAGAAAAATTACTGTCCCAGTTGCTACCAAGTGCATTTTGCTGGTCAACAGGTATAAGCATAATAATCACTAGTCACTTTTAAATAATTTTGAGGCTATCCCTGCTTAAATATTCTCACACCAGCACACCTTACTTGGTAGCTAGTACTTTTAGCACTTCACCCAACAATGAAAACAGAATACTACAAGCAAAGCACCACCATGTTACACCAGCATATGGGAAGCTACAAGTTTCCAGTCCAAACAAAACATTCTAACACAATTCACTTATGACATTAGATTGAGCAAAAGAGTACATTTTGTTTTCCCAAAATCTTAGTCTGAAGCCTCAGCTTCAGATTAAACTTCCTTCCCTTGGAAATAGTCTTGTGGAGATTCTATACATAGGAACTTGCAATTTGCAAAGTGTCCTGTCATCTCATCTCTATTTATTGTCAAAAGGTTTGCTCTGTCTAAGTACTCTAACCCAAACAACTCTTCTATGCAGATTAAACCCCACCACATCTATGCTTCCCCTTTCTGCACAACATGAAGGCAGGTTATAAACCCTAGAGCTTTTTAAGCTGTCTTTAAAGTACCACTGAATTACAGGAGGGGAAAAGAGTGAGTTATGCCAGCTACATTCACATGCCAAGCGCTGTCACTGTACCAAGTGAGGCTGAACATCACAAAACTTGTGACATACTGGAATACACCCAGCAGTACACATGACAGCAGAAATCCAAGAAGTGTAGATGCAGAGACTTTCCCCTTCCCCTCTGTACAGAGTCCTAACTAGAAACATATCCTCATTCTTCCACTTCCACAACCTGATGTTACATCCACAGCCACCAGCATCTGTTACACACACTTAGAACAGGCAAGGCCACGTTGTTGTGTTCCCGATATGAGGTGAAGTCTTGGTTGCAGGCTTAATAGGTGGGAAACCACTGTGCAGGTCTCACACCTGCTGAAGTAGATTTACCAGATTTGTATAAGAATCTCTAATTCAGAGAACTACAAGTGCATCTGAGAAACTTGGGAGACATCCCTCCCCCCTCATTGTTGTCCTGAACCAGGTTCTTTCACCCAGTGTGCAAGAGTCCGATCACCATAGAGTCGAGGTATTTGATTTATTTACAGTTCTGAGCAGAAAGGTGGGGTTGGGTGGCAAATCCACAAAGCCAGCACACCAAGGCAAAGGAAGGCCTACTTATATGGTTACAATCTTAGGCTATTAGCATATCTTACTTAAGTCACTACTTGGCTAAGTTGCTATTGGCTTATCATTTCTCTACTGCAATTTAAAGGCATAGTGTCCTAGTTAGAACAGCTGGGTCCAGTTCATCACTGGATGGGTGTAACCCAAAACTGTGTATTCTATAGCCTTCCATGCCATTTCCCAGAAACTGTTGTCAATAGACTATTTGCACCCTCTGCCCAGAGCAGCCTGACTCATCAGGCTACAAACTAGGTGCTAAGAGGCCTGCGAGATAGAAGGGTGTTTTTGTCCTCACACCCACTGAGGAACCCCCCGCCCTGAGGGAAGTACTGAGCATTCCTGCCTGAACTGGAGAATATATAATCTTGGAGTCTTGGGACTTTTTTAACCACTCGTGGGATCCAGAGGAAGACTGCAGATCACCACTCTCAACCAAACTGCAGACCACCACTCCCAACCAGACTGCAGACCACCACTCTCGACTGGACTGCAACCACCACCCTCGACCGGACTGCAATCACCACTTTTAAGCAGACTGCAACAGCACTCTCACCAACAGGTTTTCCCCCTCTCCCTTTACTTTGGACTCAGGGGGCCCAAAGAACACCACTCTGTTCATGCCCCAGGGTGCTGGGTTATACATTTGGGTTTTGTGGGTTAAAACCAATTGTTTGTCTGTATAATCGTACTGATTGTATTATTTTATTAAATTGTTATTCTGACTTATAATCTCTCTTTTGAGTTGAGTTCATTTTCCCCTGCTGGTTTACCTTTAAACCAGCACACATAGTGTCCCAAGAAATCATGGCACATGCTCAATGAATAGTGGTCTTTTTGTGAGTAGAGGGTCCCTGAGCTAGGGGTGTGATTTTTACTATTATAATGAGCAAAGTTCATCCCTAGGGCAAGTTCTCATCACAGAACCAGTCAAAACTGGGGGTTTGTTGGCTCATCATTAGACATCCTGGATAAGAAAGGTGTTTTCTTTTTTGTTTTCCCCTCTGTTCAAGGACTTAGGCCATCAATTTTCTGTTTTCTACATTCCCATGGTCATTGCTTCCATTGCTTAACCACTGTTATTCATCTTGTTATTTGGAACTTTGCTCCTGTTATTCATCACCATTACAAGGGCGTGGCTCTGGCAAATACATGCAGAAAGCTTTAAGCCCTCTGTAGTCAGCAAGAGCAGTCACTTGGATAAGAGGAGAAAGGCACAAGAGCAGACCTCCTCTTATTTTTGCTTCAAAAGTGCTTATTGACAAGCAACCCAATAGAACACTTACTTAACAGAGACAGGTGATGGAGTATGAAAGCAGATGGCATATACTTTTCAATGCAATTTATTAATAAAAAGCTATAAAATACAGAAGAACTGTGAATCTTTCTCTAACCAAAAATTTTAAGAAAACTGAAGGAATCCATGATGTACCCGCTACTAAGTAGATGTTTAGAACATGCTTTCAAGAACAGCATTTCAAATTGGCTCCTAAGGGGTTGAAGTACCTCAGATTAATCATTCCCATTAAACTAAAAGCACCACTTGTGCCTAGAATTGATCACAGTAAGCTCTCCTACATTCCCATCACTCTACCACCTGTGGGCCTGGACTATTTGGGTGAGCAAATTGAGTCTTACTCCTGAGAGACAGGGAGCTCTACAAATCCCAGAAGGAAATGAAGATGCAGTAGCATGTCCTATGCAAAGAATAGACACAGAGTCTGTGCTGCACAAGCTCTGTCCACTGTATTAACATTGCTGCCTTCAGGATTATAAAGTCAAGGGCACACAACATTGCTCTGCAGGTCAGTCAAGCAGAAAGCAGTTGCTCTAACAGATCGAGAACTACAGTCCAGGGCCTGCACTTTCCCATACAGCTGCTAAGAAAAGCAACAGTCACAAGATGCACTAAAAAGCATTAGCTACCTTCTCACATAGAACAGACAGGGTTATACTAGGTAAAAACCAGCCCGAGTTTCAGTCTGACAACCTTTCTCTGACCTACTTTTGTATACAACACTAGTGAACTGAAATTAATGTGGACTTACCATGTTCATCAGGTGCATTTAGAAGCTGAAAGCACATTCAAGTAACACTTCGAATCACTTAAAAGCCAACCCAGATTTTAGTTTGCAAATCAATAAACAGCCTACTTTCTAGAGGTGCTGCAACACTCCAAGTCCCAGTGAGACCAACAGAAAGCTGAAACAGTCAGTATCTTGGGAATTAATATGGTGCCTCCACCATCACACACACACACACACACACACACACACACACACACACAATTTGCCTACTATGCAGAATAGAAAACAGCATTGAACAAAGGCTTTCTCCAGATATGAACTAGCACCCCAGAGATACTCCTTACACATAGATCATCCCCCCCAGCAGGAGTTTTTAGCCACCAGTCACCACACTCCAGTGTCTTGGTATTTCTTCCCTATGATACTGAAGGGTGACACCTTCACAGAGCCCTCACTGACAGTGGGTCAAGACAAGGGGTGTTGCTGGCAAGATGTTCAAGTGACAAACAAGAGCTGATAAAGCACCTTTTATCATATTATAGAAACTTCTCCTGTATCTGAAAGAAGACCCTAACATTTATCTAGACAGCACTTTTCAAACCCCAGTAACCACATAAATAAAAATTTCCTAATCCTTGTCTACATGCAATTTTTTTTTTATAACTTGCCCAATGAAGAGATAAATGCCTAGAGTCAAGCTAAATAAGGACTCCAACTTATTAGTCTGGGATTAATATGGTTTAAAATGGGCATCACAGCACAGTGCCTTCTCATGCTTGAAAATAAAGAGTATGGGAAGAAGCTTATGGGACCATGTACTCTACAAACCCTCAGGCTCAGCCCAGGTGTAAAGTTCAACTGGACATACTGCATTCACATCAGAAAAGGAAAACAGCACTCAAATCTGCAAACTTTTTAAAGAGTAAGCTTTTGTATATTTAAAGCAAATAAATACATACTGATGATTAAGTGTCTCACTCATGGCTTTAAAATTACAAAGCAAGCATTCACTCACAGCACTGACACCCAATATGATAGCACAGAGCAGATAGCATGCTTTTTTCCTGTTCCCAGAGAAAAATGCAAAACCAGACAATAGTGGTATGAAGACTGGATTTACTTTGAGATGAAGTAAAACAGAATAAGACACTAAAAAATAAGTAGAAGTAAAATGCACAGTGAAAGTTCAGTAATAAGCAAAATGTATGCTTTCAAAAGTTAACTAATATTTCAATGGTGTGCAATTTAGTTGATCATAAAATCACTGATGTTGTCCTTCATTAGATTTCAGAGTTGCTTTTATGTTTGGTTTGTTGGTTGCTCAAGGAATAATGTCATAAAAGCAAAACCTATATATGCTTTTAATGATTTAGTCTATCACATGAAAAACCCTTCCTATTTATTAGAAGCTTACCTTACTGCATTCTTAATAGCTACTTCTGCAAGCAAACAATTTGAAGCACCCTCTGACAAATTTCTTACCACTGCCACGTTCTTTGGAACAGACGGATTTAACATTGTGAGAAGGCTGCCTCGGATCCAGAAAGGAGACATGTGCCTGTGATCCTACTGCATACACTGACCACTCCTGACCATAAGCCAAACACACATTCTCCCTGCAGTATGGCAACTTTGTGGAAAGTAACTGGAAACAGAGGAAGACAAATCAATACATTATGAGAAAAGAGAAAAACATTAATAGAACAATTCTGTAAGCTATGTTCAAGGAAGTTGAAGTGAAAAAAAACAAAATGAAGCTAAAAAATAAGTTAATCCCAACAGTAGAACTTTAAGAGAAAAGCAACAACATGACCCAGAGAGAAAAAAATCTGAAGGAGATTGGATGCCTTGTCTGAACCAAACTGAGATGATAAAGGTTGAAGCCAAGTATTGTGCAAAGAAAAACAGACATTTTGGTATATTGTTTTACATTTTTCTAAGCTGCTGTTATTTCTTCAACAGGTATACACAGACATCATCACTCAGCTGAAAAAGCTTACTTCATACAGTAGTATAGATATTTCTGGGTTTGATCTGCAATTACATTTAAATAAGTACAACTTCCTTAATGAACACTGCTAATTAAGTATCCGATATACTCTATGGAAAAGTTCACTTGAGCTCACCCAGAACTGGCAGAAAGTTAAGAGCATCTCTTACCCTCCAAAATAAGATGAGTGGGAAGTTTCTGTCTCCAAGTTTTATTATTTAGGACATTGCATTTTACATAAAGATTTTAAGTGTTTGTCATGGATAAGGAATGGTATTCCCCAATTTAGTGTTCCCACTGAATCACCCCAGACCACGTGCCACTCACTCACTTCCTCCCTACCTCCCCGTGTAGCAGGATGGAGAGGAGAATTGGAGGCACAAAAAGGTAATGATCACAGGTTGAGCTAAGAACAATGTGCTAGAAACATCAATGAAATAAGAAAACGAACAGTAACAACAATACTAAAGACAGGAATAGAGATGGATTCTGCCCCTATATATCTTAATGGTATCAGGGTACATTGTGCACTGGTGTTAACCAAAGCCTTATACTCTTATGGTTCTTATGTGCCATTGAATCCACACAGTCCAATAGATCTGAATGTCCCTTTCCTCCACCTGGCTGGAGGCAGGGCCCCTCTAGTTCTGGTCATAGTACTCGTTGCTCACTTCTTGTAAACATGAACTGGAGGCCCCTTCAAGAGGATCAGAAGTAACATCAGCCCTTCTATTCTGTCTGAGGACTTGCCCACTGGAAACTGGAGGGGCATTTATTTGAAAAATTTCCTGTGGTGGTTGTTCTTCCTTTCAACTCATATCTGTGCTGCTAGGGCAGAGGTGCATTTTCCATCCCACTTCCTCATGTCCTCTCCGTCATCACGCAGGTAAAACCTCGTGGTGTTGTCCCCTCTCTCTTGAGCAGGAGGGCACTTGCTCCAAATAGCAGAGACACTGGTCTGTACTGGAGGGGTATGGGACATTTTCTCTAAATTGCTGGAAGTCCTTGGACAGTCTTTCCACAGCCAAAATGCAGGCCCATAGGGAGAAAGAAAGACTTTCTTCATATTGCTGGAGTTGGACAAGCAAATTATCCAGTTTGTTCTCCTTTCCATGACATCACTGCCAATGAGTTGGGATACAATGATGGCATGCTCCGTAGGAACTTCCGCCACATGGTTTGTGTACAATGGACTTCATCTGAATCTACAGGGGACTGTTTGTTACTTGAATCCTTAAAGGTTACCTCCAGCACAGCTAATTCTCTCAGGTACTGGATACCTTGCTCCAAGGTGTTCCACTTGTCTCAGTGCACTAATAGATCGTCCTTGAAAAGATACCTTTCTCTCATATTTGACAGGAGTCACCTCCAGAGGCTGAGGATTTCTGTCCTCTTCCCAATCCCCTTGTCAATGCCTGCATCCCTGGACAGGGATTCCAGTTGCTTGGCTTCACTACCCTCTAATTTCCAACTGTGGGTTGCACTTTTCCAGCATCAGAGCAGCAAGGTCACAATGTGCTCACCCAGATGGCAGCTGAAATCTTTTCGCATATCTCGCAGCTCACCCCAGGGACAGGGATTGGGTGATTATCTCTGGCCCTGCCTCTTCCTCCTGTTGTGAGGGCCCTGCTTCCTCTTCATCCCTCACTAAGGGAACTGATTTTGTCTTGCATTTCTTCAACTGTATAGGTACGACTGCTACCAGCATGGGTTGTTCCTCTGGTTCAGCTGCAGTTTGAGTGGCCACAGTGCCTGTTGGTCTGCTTTCCTCCTCCTCCCCCTGAGGGTGCTGTCTAGTACTGAGCAATGTCTGATAAATAGTAGCCAGGGCCCAGCACATTGCATAACTTTTCGTGTCTCTGGAATTACCACAGTATTTTCCTTTCAAATATTCTGCCACTTTATCAGGGTCCTGTAGTTGTTCAGGGGTGAACTTCCAAACCATTGGAGAAGTCCCCAAAAACTTGCCCATGTCCTCCCCACCTTCCATGCCACTCATGACTATCTACCCTCAAGGCAGATCTCTGAATGACCTTCCTAAAATTCTCTTTTGTAACTCTAAACATGGTGTGGACCACACTGAGGAGACCTGGCAGACTTAGCAACAAGAACATGCTTTCCTTAACATCCAAGGGGAATTCAGAATTGCCAAAAGCTGTTGTACCAGGCCTGAAGGAGGAAAAGGGGGTGAAAAGCTAGAGAAAATCATCCTCTCCTTTTCCCCTCACAGACTGGGTACGATTATTAATGAATTCCCAGAGGTAGCACCTGAGGTAAGGGCAGGAGAGCAACACTGAATACACATCCCAAATGACCCTCATTGCCCTTGATGTTATCATGTCATAAACTGAACAACAAAGCAATCCTGA
This sequence comes from Chiroxiphia lanceolata, assembly GCF_009829145.1. Taxonomy (NCBI): domain Eukaryota; kingdom Metazoa; phylum Chordata; class Aves; order Passeriformes; family Pipridae; genus Chiroxiphia; species Chiroxiphia lanceolata. The sequence goes on along the minus strand of NC_045670.1, from coordinate 10,970,496 downwards.
TCCCTCTCCCTGCTCTGAAAAAGGGCATTGCCAGGAGCACATAGTGAATATATAAGAATATACACAGGGTAAGGTACCACAACCATGTGAACAGACCAAGCAACATTGTGACCAGTGGCTCCATATCTAAAACAGCAAATGCTTAGATCAAATTTGTTTCCAACCCACGCTGGTCAGATCTGTTGTTATCTCAATGCTTCATGCCACATGTTGGGTGCCAAATTGACTGTCATGGTGTAGGAATGGTAGTCCCCAATTTAGTGTTCCCACCAAATCACCCCAGACCAAACACTGCTGCTCTTTCTTCAAGCATTTAAAGGAGATAAAGAATAGTGAACAGTCTTAAATGCTAAGCCATTTTTTAAGTTTTACAGCAACAGAGAAGCACCTTTGATAATGTGTACTCTGCTTTCCAAAGATGAAAATAACCATCCAGGGACACAGCTCCCAGCTCCTATTATTAAAAAAAAAAAAAAGTAAGAGCATTATTTTCTGTATTAGAGATGTCCTTACAAACTCACATTCTAGGTTGATTCTCCAGTATATTTGATTAAGATTATTTTTTTCTTTTTCAAATACATATGGACAGTTTTAGGACTACTCAACTGTCTTGCGTATCTTACCGACCTTGTTCTTATTGTTGAAAGCCAATGCTCGGACTTTACAGTTGTCAGGATTGGTGTTCTCCTTAGGGATATCCTTCAGAGCCCTGTGTGTTATGTGGGCATAGACAGGAACTTGAGAGACATTATGCCTGGCATTGCTTTTGGACAACACATCCTCTGTGACTTCCCAGAGACCCATCGAACCATCCCGGGAACCTGAATAAATAGTCCATAACAGCATTTCACATATACATAATTCCCCTTTTTAAAAAACGAACTGCAATAAACAGTAAGGTCTGAAAGAAAGAAAGGATACTTTAGATTAATTTAATCTAACCAAACACACTGTTGGTGTCTATATATTAATTATTGTTAACAAAATCATGATTTTACTGAGCTGTAAAGTTGATAACATTGCAAACTCATTGTCAACTGGTTTGTCTATGTGGTTTTCAAGAAGCTAGATCACCTCATCTGTTTTCAAATTTATTAGGATGCATCAAAAAACCACAATCCTGTACAAAAATCACCATTAGAGACTCACATGTAGAATAAACTCAGAGGCAACTGAATAGCCTATGCATTCAGCCTGAGCCTGGCTTACCAAGGCCAAGATTGACAGTCTGTTAAGCCAATACAAAAACCTCCAAGAAAACTCTGTTGAGTTTACAACAATTTTAGATCGCTTGATTTCTGACAGTATGTTTATGGATATGTACATGCACATTAGTGAGTTGAACAGAAACATCTATTTAAAACAACAATTTGTACCAAATCTATTTTTAATTTCTTTTTTAAACTCATACAATCTCTTGTTTAAAGAATATGACACAGGAACTGAGTCTGAACAAGCAAGAACTCATTTTATTTTTCTACTGAATTTGAAGATATTAATATAAAATATGAATCAATAAGAGTACCAATACTGAATGAAGGAAGCTAAATGTCTATGGTTCATAAATCAACACAGGTTTAATCCAAGGTCCTATACCCATCCCTTCTGGTGTTTAGGCAACTCACTTCTAAGTCAGCTCTGACAGATTTGACATGTACCTCAATTTCTTCCCTACACAACGTGACAATGTTTTTTTTTAATGCAGATATTTGGGTTGGAAAATTGCAAGGATCAACTCAAGGATTAGCTTTTTTTTTATATTACTGAATTCTCAATTCAAGTATTTCATTTTTATACAAGACTTACAATTTTCTGTCACCTGCAGTTTGACGCCTCCTTGTACAGAATACTACAACCCTCTCAGCACAGAAAGACAGTAAACTACTACATTAATTCAACTGCATATTGCTGCCTTTACCTAAGTTAAGTAATATTTTATGAAGTTACACTGATTATCCAACTACATTGACTAAAAAGTCAGTAATTGACCTTTTCTATTACAACCTTCTGTATTAATTACCATAGTATTTGTGCATATATATACACACACCCCACTTTACTGATAGTTTGATAAAACAGTTTTTATTAATCAGTCTTTCATAAAATTTCAGGAAACCAATACTGTTCTGCTGTATTCAAAGTTGTTAACTGACAACCAACACCCCTCTTGAAATTATTCTTGTGTAGGATCCTTCCCCCTTGAACTTACTGTGTTTAGACACCTGCTCATGGCAACACCTACTGTAAAGATAGCAGTATTCCCTCTAATACTAGAAAAAAAAATTCAATCTAGACCAGGGCCCTACAACAACAACAACAACAAAAATAACCAAAACAAACAAACAAAAAAAAGACAAAGCACTGTACTAAGACCAAGAATGGTTTAAATAGGCAAAGTAGTTCCAAGTGATTTCAAATGCCTTATAAAAGTGCTTCCCTAAGACCTATCAAGTGCTGTAAATCAGTATAAAATTCTGGGAAAAATAATAAAAATTAACTTTACCAGAAACAGCCATAGTATCGCTTATCCATGCAATTGAAAATATCCAGTCCTTATGTCCATCCTAAAAGTAAAGAAAAAGACAGATTTTCTGTGCCATTATATTCTGCAGTAGTCTCAAGGCAGACCAAAAAAAAATCAAAGTGAAGAATACTTAAGTGCAAACTCAGAAGGAGAGACCTATGTTAAAAACATATAAATAAGTTTTCAGTATCAAGCTGGAGCAGTTGTACCTAACAGTAATTTTAACTTTTATTGATTTTAACCTGTATAATTAATAGAGAGCAATTAGGTGATAGAAAAAGATCTCTGATCAAGGACAAATTAATCTCAATTCTGAAGACTTGGATTTTTTCCATTTTAAAAGCAGTGTTCTTTACTGCATACTTTTATTTCCTCAAATGCACATCCCTACTATAAAAAGAAACCAAAACATTATGATTACAATATACGACCTACAGATTAGTTTTTCAGGAATCTTTTACTCAGCAGGTGAGAAGCCTATGGAGAAAAAAAAAGACCATAAGGCTCTAGTTCTGTTTGAAAAGCTGCAGAGTCACAGTGGCACACAAATGAATAGCAAGTCATGCAAATCTTCAGTCAAGCCTTTCTGCAGCTGGTTATCTCCTGCTGCAGAAACTCTGACCGAACCTCTGCTGTTGTAGTTAATGTCTATGCAAAGTCCTGAATCAAAAAGGAAAAATAAGAGAGAAGTGCTTACAGGACAACACCATACTCATTTCAGCCTTTTTTCTTTTTAAGAGTGGCTGTTTTAAAAAGGTCTCACAATGTTTCAGAAATAAAAACAATACCAGAGTCTATCAAACTGCCACGAGCCACTGGGTTAGAACTAATCCTCAAAGCCAAGTTCTGTCACTGAAATAATACATATATAAGCTACACTGGAGAAGGGAAAACCTTGAATCATTTTTACAGTTTCTCAAAAGACCTTTTTCACTAAATCTAGTTTCAGAGATCATCATTGCCACAATTAGACTTTAACAGTTAAGATCTTGTTACATTTTCAATGCTTAAAAGTAATCTGAAGTAGACCTGAATGAGGGTAAGGAAGAAGAAATCTGACTCAGAATCCTGAGAATCGACTCGCATGTTTATGTACTCACTCATATTTAAGATATCTTGTCAAAAAAGACAACTTGATCAGGAATATTTTCAAGCTTTCAGAAATTCACTCTCCACTACAAAACTCCCAAATCTTAACCTTGCTCTGACCTTATGCACTTCAAAGTAGTAACTCTTGGGACAGAATAAACTTTTCCCAAATACTCCCACTTACATCTCCCACACACACAGGATCAAGTGTAGGCAGATGATAAATTGCAAGACTGTTGGGGTTGTCTCCACCTGTGGCCAGAAGGGTCCTTGAGGGGTTGAGCTCAATGGCATGAATACCACATCCCTGCTGGTTCACCATGCCAGGTTCACGATCTTTCAGAATAGGAATCTTGGTAATTTGACCGGTCTGGACATCTATTACAAATAACTGGGGGGAAAAAAGCAGATACAAGTCATTATTGAACAGATAAGAAAACCAAGATGGTCAAATATCCTCCCTATTTTGAACTAACATTCTTTTAAATGTAGAATCCACAAATGCTGCAAGTATGGTTGAAAAATGCATATATTCCTTCCTAAAACAACTAAACTAACTTAATTACAGTGGGTTTTACTTTAATCACCCATCCTGGTTTTGGCTAGGATAGCATTAACTTCCTTCTTAGTAGATGTTACAGTGCTGCATTTTGGATTTAGTACGAGAATAATGTTGATAACACAGTGATGTTTTAGTTGTTGCTTGGTAGTGCTTACTCTAAATCAAGGACTTCTCAGTTTTCCATTCTTTGTCAGCAAGCAGGTGCACAAGATGCTGTGAGGGAGCATAGCCAGGACAGCTGACCTGAACTGGCCAAAGGGATATTCCATACAATATAACATGCTCAGTATATACAGTGGGGGGAGTTGGCTGGGAGCTGCCAATCACTGCCAGGGGACAGGCTGGGCATTGGTCAGTGGGTGGCGAGCAATTGTATTGTGCATAACTTGTTTATCTTGGATTTAATTTCTCTTTTTCTTATTATTATTATAACAATATTTTATGTTATTTCAATTACTAAACTGTTATCTCAACCCACGGGTTTTGTATGTATGGCCAGTCTTCGCGAACGAAGATTTGGGAAAGGTCTTTACCCTTCGAGCCTGCGCAGTGGATTTTTTAGGTGAGACACAGTGTGCGCTGAGCTGAGCCCACCCTTTAATCCTAAGGTTCATCTGCCGGGGCTGAGCAAGCTTGGACAGTGGCAGTGAGGTCCTCAGGACGTAGGTTTGTTTAGAGTGACCTTCTCTTAGATGGATGGCCTTACAGGGCTGACGAGCACCATCTGCCCGGGGGACTTCTCTGACCGGGAATCGAACCCGGGCCGCGGCGGTGAAAGTGCCGCATCCTAACCACTAGACCACCAGGGGGCCCCAACCCACGGGTTTTACGTTTTTTCCAATTCTCCTCCCCATCTGTGAGGGACTGAAAAAGGTTATTAAAGTTATTATTGTCTTGAAACAACTCAGTGCGTGAGGGGAGGGGACAGATTGGGTTCTGCCAAGGTGGAATGGTGCTCTACCCCCCCATAACCCCACCTCCTTGAGAGCCTCTAGTGCAGTTGTCAGTCACTGGCACATTGGGAGCACTGCCCCACACCACACCCCCTGAAGCCCCTAACCCAGCCTCAGAATGGCTAGCACACCGGAAGCCCAACCTGGAGGGGGGGTGTGGTGTGGCCACAAGAGTTCAGAGCAAACAAAACCAACACCATGTGGCTACTGCACAGTCACAACCTTACTGTCTGGACACATGGAAGCTGGAATTGCACAGAAATTCTCTCTTTTTCTCTCTTCTTCTCCTAATCTCCTTTCTTGATATTTGGGTAACATAAAGCTGGAGGGATTGGATTTTGCTAAGTTGTATGTGTTAGCACGTGCTAAGTCATTGCTTTGTGAAATGACTTATTTTGGTTGAATGCTGCCCTTTAAACTTTTGCCAAGTTCCCTTATTTTCTAAAGTTTGCCAGTAAAAGTATGTTATTTGACCTCCTGAGAAACATGTGTAGCTTCTTCTCTCACGCACTCTCTCAAGGTATAAAAAGAACTGAAGGCCCTTTAATAAATCCATCAGGCGGATTTTTGGAGCCTTGTATATTTTTGAGGTAAAACCCCTTCAATAAGCTCGTTGATTTATTTGCTCTCACAGTTGTTGCACTTGTTCTCAGAGTTGCGTTGTGCGGGAACAAGCTTAGTCACTCTGCACCTGCATTTAGTTAATTGGAATCAAAAGGGAGGACTGACCTTGGCTGAGTGTTTTGGCAGAGAGAATGTTGTGTTTCTCAAAGTGGAAAACCACTTAATGGTCTGCATGATAGCATGTGTTTCTGCTCATGGCTGAACACAGCCACCACATGATGCAAGTGTGAATGTGTGGGATCAAAACACTGGTTTAGGATGATCCTGGGAATTCTGGTTAACTAAAAGACAACACCAGGTGCTGTTTATGAGAGAATATGAATAAAAGGGGAACACCGAAAAAGATCAGTGGAGAAATCCCAAAATCAACTTCTGTATGTGTATGCAGCCTCATCCTTTCAGCACCCATAGTGTTGTGTAACACTTTACTTGCAGCATGTGTTCCCTAGAGTGGTGTTTATCTATCATCCTTGAGGCCTGGGCCAAGGTTATCATTTTGTTGTACTTTGTAATGCTGGCCTATGATATGATAGAACTGCTGGTTGTGAAACCAACCTGGTATGTGTACTCAGCATTGCCATCCTATCTGTACTTTGGGAGCCATCTATTGGGAACTATTAACAGTTACATCTTTTGCCCTTTCTCCTCAGATAGCCAACCTATGGGGGACACATCTTCCAATATACATCCATCCAACATCTTCCTTCTCCTCCAGGATGATTACAGTAGTGTTTGAGAATTTTAAAGATTTTGAATATTCTTTGAATACCCTTGAAACCAACCTGGTCCTTTTGCTAGGAGCCAGCATATTGTTGCATATAGTTCAGATCTTGTTTAAGGTTAAACAACTATTTAAGAACATCACCCAGAGATTGAATAGTTCTGAGTGTCAGGGTGTGTGGGAATAGTATGGGCAAGTACCTAGGGCAGTGAGCACCGCCAGTGTTTTGAAACCTCATCCCTAAACAAGTGCAGAATTCAGAAAAAACAGTAAAATATTTGCAAAAAGTGTATTGTCACCCTGTCAATTCCAGAGACACAAATCACTGCAATGTGCTGGGGCCTGACCCAGGCCTATCAAGTCCTCTTCAACATGACTCAGTATCCTCAAGAGGAAAGAAGGTCTCTGAACCCAATGACAAAATGACAGGCCCTGCAGCTACTCTACTCCAACCCCGGCAACAGACACTGCAGCAGAACTAGAGAACCAACCTGTGCCAGTACTAGTTGCCCCTGTACACAAGAAGAAACGGACACAAAAAACACCTCAGTAAAGGAGGATAAAGCAGGGCCATCACAGGAACAGGAGGAAGAGACAGAACAAGACCAAGAGGTAACCAAGTATCTATCTACCAGAGCCTGAACTGCAAAATCTATCCTTCCCTTATATACAATACTGTGAGCAGAACAGTTTGCCAGGCTCTTTCATCAAGTATACTTCCATTTTTTGACCTGCATTTCAGAGACAACAGTTTGGGGGGAAGGGGGGGGGGGGAGAGGAACAGGGACCCAACAAAGTTACCGATTAATTAAATATAAGTGCCCTTCCCATGCATCTTAAACTGAAAGCATTGACTTTATACAGCAAGATTAAAACCCAGGCCTATTAAATGCCATTTCAAGGTAGCATGTAGACTCATGTCCTCTGCTGCTGCCCCTGCACACAGAACAGCAGATGAACAGGTAGCCCTATCTTTTAGTTGATGATACAAATCAATCAAAGGGTGCCACCTTGAGCTACAGCATGTTTTTATTATGCAAGCAGGACAGATGTAGATTTACAAGGCACAAACAACACACATGAAAGTGATGCCTTAAGCCCCTAATGGTTTTTTTATTTTTCTAATATTGGTAAGACTTGTAAGTTTTAAAAGCAGCAACCTCCCTCCTTTGTCCCTTGTCCCTTATCCTTTTCCCTCTAGCACCCTTGTTTATACATTCCTTAACCCTCTTACCCCATTCTATCCTCCCTATATCACTCATAGCCCCAAATCTAATAGAAATGTTTAGTCTTTTGTCAAGGCAAGGCCTAGACAGTTGACAGAACAGCATATCTGGGCCTAAACCACAGAATGAAGTCAAGAATTAGGTAACTATGTACCCTTTGTGCTCTGATGATGGTGAAGGTGATGAAGTAGGTGGTCCCGAAATGCACCCCAGACCCATTTTCAGGGGGTGGACCCCGGGGCGGTCCAGAGTAAAGGCCACAGGGTGGACACATCTGGGATTGGATGGATGGTATTATAAAATGTAACCTCTTGGGCACAGGGGCGCGTGTCTTGTAACATCTACTGCCTTGGCAAATAAACCCTTTCTTATCTCACCCCTAATTAACTGCTCCAGGAAATTTTTTCAGCACCTAAATCCCACGGCAACAAGAGACTGCTTATTCCTCACATAAGAAGTGCTTGACATGCTCTATGCTCCAGCTCTTCACATACTGCTCTCAGAAATCACAGGCATGTTCTTGTCATTCGTAATAACATTTGAAAGAAACCCAAGATAAACACATTGACCTGCTAAAAATAGAATCACTAAGAGAAAATCAATTGTGATGAAGTTTCACAATTGGCTTAAGCCAATCTTTGAGAATCCACTTGCCTCTTCCTCATCCACTCAGTCTCACCACTCCTGTGACAGCAACTAGTCCTCAGGTAGCTGTAAGGTCAGCTGGATTCTATTTCAGGCTTAATTACTGTTAAAAGACTTTTCTTTATATAGCTAGGCCTTGCTTCTTAAGAGCTACTACATGAAAGCCTCCTGCTGTGTAACTATGAATAACAGAACATCTGAATTAAAAAAAAATACACACACACCCCCCTCAAAAAAAACCAAAACAAAACACTGTCCCACACAGGTCAGATCACTGAGCATGGCTTTTGCAAAAAAAAAATCTTGAGGCAAAGAAACAATCACACCAACTGATATACTTTGAGGTTTAAGAGCTGCTTGATCTATACATTCTTTACAACACTCAATTCATTTCTGTGGCACTAACCAACTTGCAAAGAAGAAATTTGGGATTTTGCACTAATTCAATCAGAATTTCATACATGAAATTGCAACCTCAGCCAATGAAGTTGGGCCACTAACTCCAGCAGAGAGAGCATTACTTAAGAAGTGTGATCTTCTCCATTTATTAATCACATAGAACATTATTTTAATATTTCCCTATAAAGTGATGCTTTGGAAATGTGAAATCTGAAACATGATAGAGTCTGAAGTGGTTTCAATTTTTGCTAAAGCATCTAAAGATACATAAGCAAGGGAAGTTATTTGAACACTGAAAACAGATTTAGAGTGGAAAAAAATTACAAAGTGAAAAGGCAAAGGATAATCGTGAAGATCTGAAATTAACTTTTTTCAGCTCTGAAGAATATCTAGAGTTTAACCATAGTTTTTAGTTTTGTAGTAACTTTTTGAAGTCATAGAATCACAGAATTGTTAGGGTTAGAAGGGATCTCTGGAGATCATCCAGTCCAACACCCCTGCCAAGGCAGGGTCACCTAGAGCAGGTGACACAGGAACACATCCAGGTGGGTTTTGAATGTCTCCAGAGAAAGAGACTATATGACCTCCCTGGGCAGTCTGTTCCAGTGCTCTCACCCTCAATGGAAAGAAGTTCTTCCTTATGTTGAGGTAGAACTTCCTGTGTTTTAGTTTATGTCCATTGCTCTTCATCCTGTCACTGGGCACCACCAAAAAGAGTCTGGCACTGTCCTCTTGGTACCTGCCTTTGAGGTATTTATATGCATTGACGAGATTGCTTCTCAGTCATCTCTTCTCCAGACTAAACAGACCTAGCTCCCACAGTCTCACCTCATAAGAGAGATGCTCCAGACCCAAGTCAGCAGCACAGAACCATACATAAAACCAAACGATAAAAAACTTAGAATAACGAAAATAGAGCCTTACTAGCAAGTTTTGCCAGGCACGTTAGCTACCATTTAGCAAAGTTAGCATTGTTCTGATAGGAGAAATAGAAACTTTACTCACACTATCTCAGAATGCCCAAATAAGGAACAATATAATCTTAGAGAAGTCATAGAGAATAAGATAAAGGATGTAACTCAAACAAGATGTAAACTAAGGTCTGTGTACCCAAATAAGATAAAGAACAAACGCTACGTTTTTTGTGGTGAAACACAGTGACGCTGTGCCTGCTCAAGAACTGAGGTCAAGACAACAAAGAAGACCCAGAAGGACCAAAGAAGGACTTCCAAAAGGGGTGTGACTATGTAAAGCAAACTAATGAATACGCATTAAGTAAGCAAGAATATCTAATGAATATGTAAACAGTATGTGTAATAAAAAGCCCTGTCTGTAATTTGGTACTTTCGATTAGAGGAGCTATCCTCCAGCATGCTGAATAAAGAATGCCCTTTTTAACACCTACAAATTGGTGTTAAGGAGTTTTGTTTCTGCTGCTTTTCAGCATCAGTTCATTAACTTTACATTTGCAGGACAAGAAGAAAGATCCAATCCCACTGTTGCTTGCCATCCTACAAATAGATGCAAATCGCTCTATGTGGATTAGACAGATGCTGCATAAGGTACAGGCCTTGCATTCAGGTTTCCAGCCATCTGCATAGTCCCATATTTTCAGAGGAGAATGGGTGATTGTTAAGCATTACCTTCATTCAAAATTAACTGTGCACAATTTGGACTCTGCACCTAATTACTTCCTAATATTTTCCTTGGCAGTCTACATACTTCAATTATGATGATAAGCATCATTTGGGAGTGGAAAAATTAACAGAGAGAAGAGAAAGACAGGTGGCACTTACTGTGTTGCATTTTGTCCCACACACCACTTGTCGGTGGTTCAGCCACTGGGAGGCAAATACTTTATTAAGGATTCCAAGGTGAAATTCTCTCTCCTTCAGGAGGCTGGGAAGCTGCTGGGCTGCATACCCATGCAACAAACGGTGGTAGCTGGACTCATTCTGCATCCTGACCTCTCTACCTTTCAGGTAGTACACCACAGACCTTTTCACTGGGGGGAGTCTTTTCCTTTTCTGAACTGAATGATCCCACCCATACTGTGGAAAAGAAGCATGGAACTTAGATAAAGCAACTAGAACAAACTTAAGACACAAAGCCTTCTAAATTCAAAGATATTATCAGCAAAATACTGAAGCCTTCCAAACTACCCATGGCATACTGTACACGAAGATTAACTCAGAAATACTGATAAAGCCTTCAGCAACGTAAAATTAAACATAAATATTTCCTAAAGAAGTAACACTGCCATGATATTGAAAACAGTACATCCTGGTTTGGCACCGTTGGGACACCAGAAGCTTATAGAAACAAGAGGAAGCCAAGAAGCACTTCAAATGGAAAAGCAGCCCCAACAGCCTCCCGCCGTGAGCTCGGCAGGTTTGAAGGTGACACTGCGGGGGCCATCTGATACTGATCGCGCCGTTCATCGGCCTCTTACGGCCCGGCCTGGGGTCGCCCCGCAGTAAGGCTCAGCTCTGGGGAGGCGGGGACTCGGCGGTTACGGGCCGAACAGAGAGCAGGGACAGGGGGAGCTGCCTGCCGTATCGCACCGAGACACCCCTCGCCACCGGGGCCAAGACTACTCCTCCCCACCGTCCCCCACCACCTCCCGCCCTCCCCAGGACACCTTCCCCAAGCACCGAACCCCCCCCCCCTTTCCCCACCTCAACCGGGCACCGGGACACGGCAACCCCCGATCAGGGTCACCCCAGGCACGGGCACGTAGGCTTCTACCCCCATACACCCGTTTCCGCCCCCCAGTCTACCTGCTCCCCCTGGAGCCCCCCGGCGGCAGCCGTCGCCGCTTTCCGCTTCCTGCTAACTGCTTTCCGGGCCATAGTAGAAGGAGAAGAAGCCGGAGAAGACGAGAGCCAAACCCGGGCCCCACATGGAGCAGGAGGGGAAGGGAGCCACCGGGATACGGGGCATGTAAGTGCGGGGAGCCGGGCCCAGTCACTCCCTCCACCACAGACCCTACCGACTGCGCTTCACGACATTTTCCCCGAAATGTTTTTACGACAGTCGCACCGCTCCTTTACGACGGCTGCCCCACCCCGCCCCGCCCGAAAGCCTCGTTTCCTAGCAACTGGAGGAGGCAGGGCAGCGAGCTGGCCCACACTCTTTGTGGTTGCCAGGCAGCGTGGCCGGGGCGGCGCCCCCTGGCGGCGGCAGCGGGAGTTCGGAGTGAAGCTTCCCGGCTTCGCCCTATGTCCGTTACCCGGTGCCCTGCATGGATCGGCGGGGCTGGCTGGCAGCCTTCCCAGACTCCGTCAGTTAAAGCATAAGAGAAGCCCTATATTATTAACACCGTTTCCAGCACAAATCCAAACCCGAGCCCCATACTAGCTACTGTGAAGCAGATTAACTCTACCCCAGCCAAACCAACACAGTGAACGTTTACTGAGAGCCAGCCTGTGAGCATATTCCTGTTGATTGTTGTTGCGGGTAGAGTGGGAGCTTCAGGCTAAGTTTATTCACAAGGTGCAGAAAGGAACCCCTTGCTTTCTAAATTCCTTCTCAGAGAGGAGCCTGGCTGCAGCTGGATCCAATCTTAGCCCCAGACTTTGTTTAAGTCTAAGGAATTATAGAGGTGTGACTGAACCTTTGTACAAATTTGTCCCACAGGATTAAGGATGGCAAAACAGATATATTTATATAAAAATGAATGATTTATTATGATAAATGATTAGACAAAAATATCTTAATCAGAATTATTTACTTTGCAGTCATCATCACCATGGCTAGGCTTCGCGAATGAAGATTTGGGAAGGACTCTACCCACATTTGCTGCAAGCGCACTGGTGGCTAAAAAGGCCAATGCGAGATAGACAAGTCCGGTTGCAAAAGGCAGAGCAGAAAGACTCCTTAGGTGGTAACTATGCAGTATAGAAGCTAAAACTACTAGTATAGTATAGTGTACTATATCAAAGCAATTATATTAAAGCAATTATATGAAAGCAATTATATTAAAGCTAGAAAAAACCCCAAACAATTATTAAGTAGAGATTGATGTTACTCACCCACACCAACAACCAGCTGTATCAGCTTTAGCATTTTTAGATAAGGATGCTTTACCATATCTGCCACATCTTCACCTCAATATCAGGATGTTTAACTTTGGGGTTGATGAGTCAGACTGGTTTTAGCATAATTCAACACCAAAAGCAGCATGATATACCCTCTCAGTCCACCACTGATAGCTTTGCAAAATAGGGCATTGTTCAAGTTGTTTTACTCCCTTCCAGGCAGAGCATCCTGCTACAATTGCACAATCTATACTGAAATTCTCCATCTCTCCTGTGGGAAAATCTGACCACAAGCATAAAACACCTCTTCCTCCCCTTCCACTGCTAGCCCAGAGGGACTAAAGCCTGGCACTGGCTTCCCTTAGATAGACCCTTTTAACTAGCTTGGCTTTATCACCTGGCTTCTCAGAGTGAATATAAAAGCCCAGTGCACTTTGCTTGGTGTACAAGGGGCTTGGTCAATCTTTGAGGTACTCTACTCCACCAAGAAACTCCCTTATTATAGGGGAATTAAAGGGCATACAAAATATTTGTACTTGATTATGCTGCTTTAAAACTGATGTGGATGGATGTGTGCTTTTCCTTATGTTCACATGGCTCATATGTACTTTTTCCTATGCTTATAGAGGCAAAAATTAAGAGTAACCCAAACCCAATGATCACCAATGAGTGACATTGTAGAGAAAAGAAAAAAGAATACAGGAAAAGAAACGTGATGTACAGACAGACTGCAAAGAAAGCCACCTCCTGACCACTTGAAACCCTCTGGTGTCTCAAGTCACATGAAATCAGTAAACATACTATTTTCCTAATAAAGATGGCATTTCTTTTATGCCTTTTTTTGGGTATGTTTTCACCTAACAAACCTCAAAGACAAGTGTAAGTGTAGAAGACCCTTCCGTAAGATTTATGGCAAGGAGATCAGAGCTTGTTTTGCTTAAGAAGACTTTCCTTCCTAAAAGAGGCATCTTTCCCAGAGACAGTTTTAGATGTTTTCTCCTCCTGCATTCCAGAGAAATTCTCCCTGGTATGAGCAAAAGATAAGTCCTTGCAGACTTGTTGAAGGCCTCCACAGGGGGGGCAGGGATGATAAAAGCCCTGAGAAGAACAGGGGGTGTCTTTCCCCAGGGCCCAGTGTTTGAAAAGCCATTAGGATTAATGTTCTATAAGTCTAGTGTTCTCAACTTTGGAAAAAAATTTTCCTACAATCCTTCTACTGCCTGGCATTTTGGGGGTACCTGCATGTTATCTTACTTCACTACAAGGATGCTGTTGTTGCAAATGGTTTGATAAAATAATCAAGATTTGATAATATAAAAGTAGTTGTGATTAAAGGTAGAGAAGCACGATGTATTAGAATTGTTAGGGGTATTGTGTTTGAAAGAGTGCAACCACAGGAACTTTGCCAAGAAGTTGCTGGACCATACAAAGTTGCTTTGAAGTCCCCCACACCCTCCCCATCTTGGTCCAGGAACTGTGGATCCCAATTAGTATAGCTAAATAGTATAGACCAATGATTGTTGTAGGATAATGAAACAGACAAAATAAAGCTTAACCATGTTAGCATAACTTTTTGAAACTTAGCATGAGTGTGGCTTTGCAAAATGTAACTGTGGGCAGTTAAGATAAAGGGGATGTAAAGGCTTGCATGAATGGGAAAGATAAGGGAATGTAATGGCTTGCAAAAGAGACCTAGAGGAGGCCAGAAAAGAAGCGCTTCAGCACAGTAGTAATCAATAACTTTGCAAGGGAAACAGGACATGGGTGGTGGTATGGTTGCTTGAAATGATAAGGCTTTATGTAACAACCGTATAGTAATAAGTATAGGGAATAGGTAACCGAATGTATAAGACAGCTACAAACCGGACTTTGTACCGATTCTCAAAGAATGCATATGATAGATAATATTTGAAAATTGCTTTCTCCAGTGTATAGAAAGCTCTCATTTTTTTTTACTTGTCGGACACACACATGGTAGTTCAACCCCTGCATGGCCCCGGCCGCAATAAAAGTGTGCTATTCTATACAGTACATACTGTGTAGAGATTCCTTTGAATCAATAAGACTATATACCTAAAAGAACCAATCCTTTCAAAGCTTAGATTCAAGAGTGGGGCAACTGGACCATAACTAATATATAACTAAATAGAAGAATAGAACTTAGCTAGGCATAACTAGTATAAAACTGAATAGAAGAATGAAACTTATGTAATGATAAGATCTATAAACTGTATGGATTTTGTAGTCGGATGAACATGTTTTGGAGGAGATATCCTCCTGTGTTTCCAGCACTGAATAAAGGAATGTCAACTTATTCACATCAAATTGGTGTTGGATAAGTTTCTTTCGTCACATTTGGTGACACTGTGAAAAGCCAAATTGAAAAAAAAATCTAGAAAAGAGCCTCACAGTCTTTCCAGCTTCCCCTGAGGATAAAAAGCCCAAGGGATAATTATCATTTGGCTTTTTTCAGTCGTGATTTACCATGATTAATGCTCCTCTCTACATCCTCCCTCACAAATACAACTGCCATATGCATTTTGGACAAACCACCTCAATTTTGGGCCAAGTCCCTCACAAAAGGCTGAAAACTCACTGTAAAAGCTGCTCTTTGGGGAAAGTGCCATGGTCCAGTGCATCCTGGCAGAAGTGCCTCCTCAGTTGTGCCGGGTGGGTACACAGCCCCTCGTGAGAGGACAAGGGCAGGTGTCGAGGCAGCCATGTCTGCTGAGGGAAGGGGCTGAGACGTATGGAGCGAAATGCCCCCTTTGGGCCTGGCTCGCCACCTTCATCCAACCCCCGTGGAAGCCTGGGAGAGGGACAGGAGGGGCTAGAGGAGCCCCCAGGCAAGGCCGGAGCCTGGAACAGACCCGCGGCCAGGACAAGAACAGTGACAGAAACAAACCCAAGCACCACCACCCGCCACCTCTGCCCCGCCCCTCACAGAAAAAGACAGGATTCCCCTTGCCCCGCCCCTCTTCCCGCTGACGTGATGTCCCTGTGAGCGCCTCCTGATTGGGTCGGCGGGAGTAGGTGACCTCGCGGTGTGACGCCAGTGTGTCGCTGGGGAGGCGAGGCGGAGGGCAGGTAGGCAACATGGCGTCTCCCGGTTGAGGGGCTGAGGGTGGTGGTACGGTGCGCGTTTCGTAAGGGCGTGTGGTGGGCAGTGACCGCGGGGCAGCCGGAGCCGTCAGGTGCCGTGCAGGTAACGAGCGGGCCGGTAGGGAGTGGGAGTGCAGATGGTTGTCTCCCTTGTAGTGGGGTCTGGATGAGGGGCGCAGCCGGCCGCTCCCCGGGCCCTCAGCCCCGCCGCCGAGTTGAACGTCGCTGCCGCTTCTCCTTGGCCGAGGCGAGGGACCATCCGCGCCCTTGTTGTGATTCAGCAGATATGACGTGCCGGCCGGGCGCCTGCGGAGCCGCTGGCCTCTCGGGGGCGGGGGATCGCACGTTGGGGGCTGTTTCCCCGGCCGTGGAGGAAAACGAGCCTGTGAGCGCTGCGTTCCTCCATGACCTTGTTCCACCGTCACGGCCTCTCGGTACTGCTTTTGAAGGTACAGTTTAATGGAGATGAGAACCTGCGCGGTCAGTTCAGAGGGACAGAGTCCTGACACTCTATCCTGGGCTGGACCCGGGGAGCAGAGGGAGGTCAGGCAAGTAAGGTGACGCTCTTTTCCCTGAAATCTCCTGCTTTTCAGCAGTTTCGGGGACTGCCTGAGTCAAGGGAATACCTTTCTCCTTAATAACCCTTGATGAATTTGTCTCCTATGAGCTGATTGCCGTTGAAATGAGTAAACATTTAGTGTCTATGATATTTGGAAGTTCCTCCCCATGGTAATTAAATCTTTTGTGAAGAACCAAAACATCTGCTTTTGTTTGGGGGAGGCAGGGTGTGTGTGATTTTTGCCGAGTTTGCCTTCAGGCAATTTGTTAACTTCTGACTCTTGTGTTGTAAAAACCATAGTACTCATCTTCCCCATGACATTTGTGACTTTAGATTTCTACTGTATTTACTCTTTGGTTGCATCTTCTTTTAGGCTCAAGAGCCAAAATCTTTACTTCATGGGTCATAGCCCCCCACATCTCTGTTTATGCTTATTACCTATTTTTTTATCTTTTTCACTTATCTGATCTACTTTTGAATGGGAAAGAGGCTCACGATTGAGATGCAGACATATAATGGATGTGTATGCTGGTGTAAGAATACTTCAGTTCTGTAGTTTCTAACTTCCTAATAATGCCTTATGTTTTGTTTAGCTCAGTTTTTACAAGAAGTAAAACATTCAACACTTTTATGAAACTATTTAGTATAATTCAAGAACTGTCTTTCTGAGTTTTGATAGCTCAGAATTTGTCTTTTTAAAGGGAAAGTTAAGATTGCTTTGGTTTTTTACTAGTAAAAGAAATTACAATAGATGGAAATGAATAATCACCTTATCAAGTGTTTTTATTCCCCACATGACTTAAAAATTCCAAACAAACCAAAAAAAAAAAGAGTAATCTTAGAGAAATCTTATCATGTTGATGCTGTATCATTAGAATAGAGATAAGCAGGTGGACTGGCACTTAGCTGTGCAACTAATATAGCTGCCATCCTTTACTCAGTGAAAATATATTCATATTGATTTTAAGCACTTTGAGGTGGATATTCCTAAATGACAAGTTATTGCCAAATTAAGGAACAACTGACTTGTGACTGGTGATGTAACTTCAGTGGCTGTGCTACTGATAGAAGGCATGCTGCATCTCACAGCCTCTTATGGGGTTAAGAGGCTTTTGTGGGATCTTGGTGGGGGCAATCTTACTCCAGCTGTGATCTAGGGTGTTAAGGAAAAAGAGGAAGAAGCGGTGCTGCAATTAGTTAGACCTCTTTCTTGCTTTCCTTTCTTTATCCTCAGAGCATGGGACTTTCTGCCCCGTGAAGCACTCCTGCAACTGCTGGCTTCCTAGGGCTGACTCTGCATACCTGGCATCTCTGCTCTGTAACAGTATTTTTCAAGGAAGACAAAAAAACTGATTTGGCCTCTTTCTGTCCTTTTCTCCATACAGAACAGAGCTATGTATGTAGCACTGTACTAACTATGGGGAAGGGAGTGAGACTGAGATAGTATGTGTGGTGGTAACGTATCAGAGTTGGACTGATTTATTCAAGGCCATGTGCAGGATGGTGTTAAGTTGTAGTACCACAACTGTACTGCTACTTAATGACTTCAGGTTTTTGTACATGCAGAACTGTGATTCAAGTGTGTCAGTGGTGCTTTAGATCACCATTGCAATTGGGTGATTTAAACTTTTTAGACTATCCTGGTTTCAGCTGGGATAGAGTTAATTTTCTTCTTAGTAGCTGGTACAGTGCTGTGGTTTGGATTTAGTATGAGAATAATGCTGATAACACACTGACGTTTTGGCTGTTGCTCAGTAGTGCTTACCCTGAGCCAAGCACTTTTCAGTGTCTTGTGCTCTGCCAGTGAACAGGTGCACAAGAAACTGGAAGGGAACATGGCCAGGACAGCTGATCTGAACTGACCAAAGGGATATTCCATGCCATAGAATGTCATGGCCAGTATATAAACTGGGGGGAGTTGGCTGGGAGCCACTGATCGCTGCTTGGAGATGGGCTGGGCATCGATTAGTGGGTGGTGAGCAATTGTATTGTGCATTGCTTGTTTCTCTTGGGTTTTATTCCCCTTTATCATCGTTATTATTATTATCATTATTATAATACTCGAAACTTCAAAGGGAAAATGGAGGAAATCTCAGGTATAAGATATGTGAATGAATATAAGTTTCTCTTTAATAAATGAAACTTTAGTTTTCAGATTATTTTAAGAGTACACTGATCAGGTGGGAGACTTATGTTGATGGATTAAAAAATTTTAATGATAAGAAGTCATCAAAACCACATGAAAGAGCTCCATCTCCATTGTTTACATGGTGTTTAGCAGTGCCTGGTACTTATCCTAGAGACAAAAATCTCTAACAGAATAGGAGTCAGGTTTCTGGACCAATCCAGCAGACAACATCTCATCAGTCAGTCATGACTTGGCTTCGCGAACGAAGATTTGGGAAGGCACTATCCACTTTTGCTACAGGCACGCTGGTGGCTTATGAGGCCAATACGTGACAGACATATCCGATTGCAAAAGGCACAGCAGAAAGACTCCTTAGATGGTGTATTTTGCAAGACACGGTTCTTTCTGCGTTGCCTTTTTTCCTCGAGAGTGATCCTGCGTGTGTTCTCGAAGGAGACAGCTGCGTTATAGATGGTGTGTCTCCAGGCCTCCCGATTTGAGACCAGAGTAGACCAGTTATGGTGATCAATATGGCCAAGGCTGAGATGTTGTTTCAGGGAGTCCTTGAATCTTTTCTTCGGGGCTCCTCTCATGCGGCAGCCAGTGGCAAGTTCACCATAGAGCAGGGTCTTAGGAAGGCGGTGGTCCTTCATCCTTGAGACGTGCCCTGCCCATCGCAGCTGCGTTCTCATCAACATGGCCTCAATACTAGTGACAGCTGCTTGCTCTAGTACAGATGTATTGGTCACATAATCTGACCACATCTAATTCTATCACATTGGCAACCAGAGCTGTTTTGTCTGGTGCTGGTGGCAAAAGTGCTATAATGCCACAGAAGTCATCACCTTACTCGTTCTCCTCCTTTTTAATTGTATAAGCTTATGATTTTGTGTTGCTTCCACAAACTTTAGGGATTGATAATTCAGGACATTCAATATTGTTGTCAATGTTCAGTCTATATCATAAGTTTTTGGCATCAACCTGTTCCTGTTCTGTGTCCCTAATGACCTCTTGCAGTCTTATGTAGTCTTGTATGAGGCCTTCTAAGAGAAACTGAGCATTGGGGTTTTTTCCTCTCTTAAATGATCAGATTTATTCCGAATCTTTGCTTGCATGGGGAAGGCATTTTTTTTAATGTTAAGAAATACTGTCTTTCTTGTGGTTGGGAAATTTTGAAAGAACAGCTTCTATGTCCAGACTTGGTTATGGTGGGGGGGGGTTGTGGTTTGATTTTTCTGTTTGTTTGTTTTCCCTTCTTTGAAAGGCTACAAGGTCTTTTTGGAATCCTTTAAGCTTGCAATGTACTTGTTATAGGTTATAAATTTAAGAGTGGAATTTTTCTTCCCCCTACCACCCCACTGTAGGAAAGACAGTTTGAATGGAAAGGGGGAAGGGGTCAATTAGCCTTACAAAGGGTCTAACTGGCCAGACCGCATTCCTAACTGATGGCCCATGAGAGACTGGGGGGAGAGGAGAGGAGTTTTGGGAGGGGGTGGCTGGCTCTACTCAGAGGAGAGAGGGGCAGACTGCTGAGTTCTCGAACGGAGACAGAGTCTGTGTGCAGGCATTTTTTGGAGAAAAAGCCTGGAAACCGGGCTTTTCTGACTTCTCGTCCTGGTGAAGCTGGATCACTAGTCTCGGCTGGCTTTGCACACTGCCTTGTGACTCCAACCGGAGCCTACTGTGTTTTCATTGGAGAACTCTGTGCTCACTGAGGGAGAGAGAAGAGGAGCCTTGAGACACCGTCATCTGGGAACAACAATGAATTCTGTTGGGGGTGGACTGCTTTCCTTTCCCCTTTTCTTCCACTGGGGGAAGGGTCCCCCATTTTCTTTTATCGGCTTCTCCCACGACCTGAGACCACCTCCCAGACCCTCTCTCCGCGCGGTGACCGCCAGAACCCTACAGCGCCCCCTGCAGGTCAACACAGAGAACTGCAGGTCCTGCACTTCCAGCGACCTTGCAGGCCATGATTAGGACTGCACTAAAGGACAGAGAAGTATTCATTCAGACTTTTTTTGGGGTTGTTTTTTTTTTTTGTTTGAAGGGGACTGTTTGGGTACAGGACTATTGCCTAGTTTTTTTTGTGTTCTGTTTCTGTTCTTGCCAACATACATATATCTTTTAATAAAGGGTTGTTATTTCTTCTGTTTTTTCCACACTTCCTTGATTAAAGCTCCTTAATTTTGAATTCACAATTGCTGAGAGAGAGGAGTTTGGTTTGTCTCATAACTCATCCTCTTTAGCAAACTTTCCAGTCTCTTCAGGCTGAGATAGTACTTAAAACACAGAAGTGGGGGGAACAGAATATCATTGGTCTGACTTAGGTTTAAATCTTTTCTAGAAGGGAAAGCAGATTGTTTCAAAATGTCATGTTGCATTAGTAGTTATTACAGTTTTTAACTAACTGACTGAGTTCAAATGGAAATTCTGAGCTTATATTTTCTTGACTGCATTTTGTGTCAGAAACTTTTACACCAGAATAGCATTTTAAGTAGGCAAATCAGATGAAAATGTGTCCTATACAAAAAGTAGTCAGTTCTTCAGCTGAAAGATGGTCTGAATATACTTAAGCAACTTAGCTGTTGGTAGATGGTATTAAGGAAACTAGTAAAGAGTTGTGAGCTCTTGGTTAGTCTGGTCTATGTTGCTGAAGATCAGCATTCATGATAACTATTTACTAGATTAGGTGAAAGATTTGATTTAAGCCTTTTCCTAATGTATATGTTTGTGCTTGCACCATTTGGCATCTCTAGGATAGCAGCAGATGAAGCCATGACTAAAGTGACTGGTGAAGTTTGTTCCCTAAGTTTGTGAGGTTGGATTTCTAAGAGTACACATATGACCAGTTGTGCTATGTTAAGTGTTAGCTGTATGCTTAATCTAGACATAGAGATGTGCTTTTGTGTTTAACTTGTTTTGCTTTATCAATTCCGAACTCTAAATTAAAACTAGATTCCTAGTTTATAAACACTCAGCAAATTATTAAAGCATTGTTAAATATTTGACTCGTTCATAATAGTATGAAGTCTTATGCTAATTAAGCTGAAGTAGCTAAATTTGTTCAGAATTACTAGATACTTTCCATCTGATTATTTTAAGCTCTCCGAACTGGTAGGTGTTTGTTATCCAAGACTTTAAATATAGGAAAATAGTTGTTAAAAGCAGTTGCTCTACTCATCAAATTTAGGACTTGTTTCATTACTGCATTGTGAGATTATTATAGCCCTCACTAGTGGTATGAGTGTTGGATCATATTTTCTTGCTTTTTTCTTTCTAGAATGTAGGAGTTACACAGCATATTTATATTTTCTGCTATGGTTTATCATGCAAATGTCTGTCTTGCAGCTATTGTATCTCGAGGAGGGGGAAATGGTCTAGTTTACCACCTTGTCCTGGTTTTGGCTGGGATAGAGTTAATTTTTTCTCAGTAGCTGTTACAGTGCTGTACTTTGGATTCAGTATGAAAATAATGCTGATAACACAGTGATGTTTTGGCTGTTGCTCAGCAGTGCTTACCCTGAGTCAAAGGCTTTTCAACGTCTCATGCTCTGTCAGTGAGGAAATACACAAAAAACTGGGAGGGAGCATGGCCAGGACAGCTGATCTGAACTGGCCAAAGGAGTATCCCATACCATAGAATGTCATGCCCAGTATAAACTAGGGGAATTACCCAAGAGGGGGCCAACTGAGGTTCAGGGATGGGCTGCGTATCAGTCAGCGGGTGGTGAGCAATTGTGCATCACTTGTTTTTCTTGGGGTTTATATCTCACTTTCTTTCCCTGTTTTATTAATGTTATTATAATGTTAAATTTTACTTTGTTTCAATTAATTAACTGTTTTTAATTCACAAGTTTTACTTTTTTTCTAATTCTCCCCATCTCACTGGGGTGGGGTGGAAGTGAGGGAGCGACTGTGGGGTACTCTAGTTGCAGTTGGGGTTAAACCATGACACACCCTTTTCTTGGTGGTGATGTAGCTTCTAGAGTAGTGAAACTGATCTCAAGAGATCTTTAAATAACTTCGGTAGCAGTCAATAATAGGAACTACACTAAACCCCCATCTACTCTTGGAGTTGGCAGAACCTGTGTCATCCCCTTATTTGCTGCGTTTGGAAGTCAGGCCAGCCTTAGATGTTAGTTGCAGATGCTTTTCTCTTGTGACAGGACTCTCTTTTTGGAAAGGGTCCATTTTAAAAAGGTCACCCATTTGCTGCAACAGTTAAAAGTGAATTTAGAATAGGTGCATCTTCTAGACTCTTGTTTGGCACATCAGTCTCTGACTAAAGGAAAAGCTTGCACTGATCTACCTTGACCACAGGGGTGTCTATAAGTAATTTTCGATTTTCTTATGCTCTTGCCTGGAAAACTTGTAGTTCTAGAGGCTTGTGTGGTGCATAAGCTTTAACTTCATTGGAAACTTGTATGGCTGGTAAGTCATTCAGTGATTGAAAAACTGATACATTAGTGTACTGTGTTTTCTCAGTCTTGTAGTGTTTTCCCAGTCTTGTAGTGTTTTCCCTTCATCATCATCATGGCTAGGCTTCACGAACGAAGATTTGGGAAGGGCTCTACCCATGTTTGTTGCAAGCGCGTTGGTGGCTAAAAAGGCCAATACGAGATAGGCATGTCCGGTTGCAAAAGGCACAGCAGAAAGACTCCATAGATGGTATATTCTGCAAGGCACGATTCTTTCTGCGTTGTCTTTTCTCCTCAAGGGTGATCCTGCGTGCTTTCTCAAAAGCATCCGCAGCGTTATAGATGGTGTGTCTCCAGACCTCCCGATTGGAGGCCAGAGTAGACCAGTTATGATGATCAATATGGTCAAGGCTGAGATGTTGTTTCAGGGAGTCCTTGAATCTTTTCTTTGGGGCTCCTCTCTTGCGGCAACCGGTGGCAAGTTCACCATAAAGCAAGATCTTAGGGAGGCGGTGGTCCTTCATCCTGGAGATGTGCCCTGCCCAATGGAGCTGTGTTCTCAGTAACATGGCCTCAATACTTGTGACTGCTGCTTGTTCCAGAACAGATGTATTGGTCTCATAATCTGACCAGTGGATGTTTAGGATTGTGCAGAGGCAGCGTTGATGGAAACGTTGATAGAGGAGAGAAAGAGGCGGAGCCTCGCCAGCGGATGCTGCACTCCCGTGGAAGAGGAATGGGGAACTTCGGGGCACACAGAGGTTTACCGTTCCAGGTTTGGGGGAGGGGAAGGGTGTCGAGCGGGCCGTGGGGGTCCTCAGACTTGCGGGAATGAGAGTGTTTTCCCTTATTTCTGTGTGAAATGTATGGCAAATTAACTTATGTCCCAAATATGCAGTCAGGATCTTGAAGGAGGAATAGAGCTGTCAATTATCAGTTAAGAACCTTAAATCTTTAACCAACCCAAATAGTATGTGCTTTTAGCAAGTGCAGTGTCTTTAATGAACAAAGTGGGACATGACATGAGGATAGCTGCGTAACTACAGGTGTCTAACATTAACGTAATGAATCCGTATGGAACAACAGAGTGAGAGATGCCATGCTTCTCTGAGTGTGGAAGGGCTGTCTTCCACTCTTTAACTTCCCACTGACTGATATGTACTGAAGTAGAAGGTCTAGTTGCCCATTATGTCATGTTAAGCAATGGCACAATTTGAAGAATCAATTTCTCCTAATGTTTCTCACTGCTAGGATGAAGCTATCCAACATCTGCATGCCCTATACAGATGTTATTGCCATCACTAGAGTGTTGTCTCGTAATCCAGTAATGTGATATGTATGCAGACCTACTCTTCAGGGGCCCTTTTCTCCCTGTCTTTCCTACTCACGTATTCTGGAAATGTTTTTAAAAGTGCTGTTTCATTGATTCCTGTCCTTCTGCCCCTCAATCATTGCACTGGAAATAACAAACTGAATTAGTTTGATGTTATGGACTGTCCTTCAAATTTAGATCACTTGTCACAGTTACTTGGATTGTTGATCCATGGGTTGTGTATGCAGCAGAGATCTCATCCCTTCCTCTCTCCACTGTTGCCAGTGTAACCCCTATTCTGCATTTGGTTATGAAGGGAGGAAGGGGTTGAAAACATAACATTGGTGGTGAGATAGGGTTATTTTTAGCTGTTTTCACTCAAAGTGACTCTGCAACTGGGAAATGTTAAAGTGTGGGAAAATTTCACATATTGTGTTTTCCTTTGGGTTGTTTTCTGTCTGTTGAAAGAAATGGAATTCTCTCAAAGAAGATAACAGAATGTTGTTAAAGACTTAAAAGCATTCTTTCCCACAGGCTTGGGGAGAAGGGAGATAAGAGAGTTTAGAATTGTAAAAACACAGCCTGGTGATGAATTTGTGCTTGCCTCAGACCTTTGATATGTAAGGCAAAGCCCAAACTGGGCTGGCACTTTTTGCCCTTGCTAAGTTTGGACTTAGCAGTGTATGTGTGTCCCTTCAGTGATGGAATAAATCTATTCTTCACACTTCAGCTGTGGGTTGTGGCCATCTTGGTATTACCTGTGTATAATCAATTTGCACAGGCTAAGTGTAGGGTGACCACTTGTACTTATATCCCATAAGACGAAGACGTCATTAGATTTGTTTTAACCAGTGGCTATTGAAAATTGAATGGAAACTTCCTACCAGTGTTTGCTTCAAGGAGAGTTTGCTTTGTTCTTGTTGATCTTAAAATAGACCAAGAACCTTAATGTACTTTATTTCCTGGATTGCAGTAGATGCACTTAAAATTTTTTTTTCTGTTAAGGCTAGTGAAAGTAATGCTTTTTCTTTTTTTTTTTTTTCTGCAGAAGGTGTAGTTGCAACATGTCAAATTTAGTTGTACAATGACTTTACCCAAAGAGCTGTTATCAGTGACTCATATCACTGTGCTTTATGAAAGGGGAGTATCTCCATGCAGCTGACCATGCTTCTTGTTTGCAGAACCATTAGAGGTACAAAGCAGAAGCAGTTGCTGCAGATTTTGGGGTGATGTCATCCATTTGGATACTGCAATAAATTAAAGCAGAATCTCTTTTGTACTGAAGTAAACTCTGATCAGTTTTTTACTGTCAGTCTCAGAGATCTCAGTTGCGTAACAATAATTGAATGCTTACATAGGTGGGAAGCTTTGAGAGAACCTTGACTTCTGTTTTATCTTAGCAACAGGCACTGTCTACTTCTGGTTTTGTTGCATATACAGCAAACAGAATTGTTAATCACTGCACACACTAACACTAGAACAGGCTGCCAGCCACATTTCATCACCTCCTTTCCAAAAAACTTTTAATTAAAATAGTGGCTTCCAACTAATCAGATTTGATAGGCTATTCAGGGGCCACTGTTACAAGCATCTTGCTGTTGCTCTGTCCTGCACTATATACATGTTATAGGTTAGAAATCCAGGAGAATTTTTCTTCCCCCTGCCCCCCACTGTAGGAAAGACAGAGTTTGAATGGAAAGAGGGAAGAGAGTCAATTAGCCTTACAAAAGAACTAACTGGCCAGGCCACATTTCTAACTGATGACCCATCAGAGGCTGGTGGGAGAGGGGAGGAGTTTTGGGAGGGGATGGCTGGCTCTGCTGGGGGGGGGGGGAGAGGCAGACTGTGGAGTTCGCTCTCTAGAACGGAGACAGAGTCTGTGTGCAGGGATTTTTGGAGAAAAAACCTGGAAACCGGGCTTTTCTGGCTTCTCATCCTGGTGAAGCCGGATCACTAGTCTCGGCTGGCTTTGCACACTGCCTCATGACTCCAGTCAGAACCTACTGTTTTCATTGGAGAACTCTGTGCTCACTGAGGGAGAGAGAAGAGGAGCCTTGAGACACCGTCATTTGGGAACAACAGTGAGTTCCGTTGGAGATGGACTGCTTTCCTTTCCCCTTTTCTTCCATTGGAGGAAGGGTCCCCCATTTTCTTTTTCACCTTCTCCCGCGACCTGAGACCACCCCTCAGACCCCCTCCCCGCGTGGTGACCACCAGAGCCCAACAATGCCCCCCTGCAGGTCAACACAGAGAACTGCAGGCTCTACACCTCCAGCGACTCAACAGCGCCCCCTGCAGGCTAAAATTAGGACTGCGCTAAAGGACAGAGAAGTATTCATTCAGACTTTTTTTTGGGTTTTTTTTTTTTGTTTGAAGGGGACTTTTTGGGTACAGGACTATTGCCTAGTTTTTTTTGTGTTCTGTTTCTGTTCTTGCCAACATACATATATCTTTTAATAAAGGGTTGTTATTTCTTCTGTTTTTTCCACACTTCCTTGATTAAAGCTCCTTAATTTTGAATTCACAATTGCTGAGAGAGAGGAGTTTGGTTTGTCTCATAACTCATCCTCTTTAGCAAACTTTCCAGTCTCTTCAAACTGAGACAATACAGAATGCGGATGTTGGTTATAGCCTTTCACTTGTACTGAAACAAGTAGTTATAGTAAAAACTTAAACCACTGTTTAAATCTGAAATACCTGTGATGCTTAAGAAATCAGTCACTCCTTTTCACTGTTTTTCAGTGTAAAATTAGTAGTAGTTCATGAATGTAACATAGACAACAAAAATAAATCTCTTTAAAGTTGGGTGGTTTTTTGGTATTTTTTTAGTTTTCAGAGTGAATGGTGCATCCTCAGTTGTGTGTACTTAGGCTACACAATGTGTATTAGCAGACTGTACCAGGGTGAATTTATGTTGATACTTTTGGTCTGTGTTTGGCCCCAACCACCTGCAGTAGTTTATATTCTCCCTGCCAAGTTCACTGATAAAACAGTGAATTTGTCCTTGGAGGGAGAACTTCTGTATAAACTGTTTTAATTGGTGTTCTGTGATTGGCTAATTGTCCTCCAAGGTCACTTGAAAGAGAATTTGAGGAGGAGGATGAAGTAGTGCCCCCAGACTCAATTAAGAAAGACCCCCAAAACATACTGCGCATGCATTAGGGGATTTCCGAAGTTCTCACGCATGCACAGAAGAGATGCACTTACATAACCGGGAGGTGGGACTGAGGGCCTCTGACTGGGCGGTGCTGGCCACACCTGGGAGGTTAATTGTATAAAAGTAGATAGTGCTTGGAAGGCAGCTAACTTCACACCAAGGACAACATTGCCTTTTGGCAAGGAACGCCTGCCAGTTTGTGAACTCACTGACTCTCCAAGGATGCAGCTTCTGCTATAGGTAATTATAGGCACGCTAGGTCGGTAAGATAACTTTATGGGCAACAACTGGGTAACTGGGGAGGTCATGCTGGGGGCTTATTTCTCTCCTCCTTCCTCCCTTTTGGGTTTGTTCGTTTTGTTGATCACCTCTTGGTAATAAATATTGGTTTTCGTTAAGCTTTTAACGGTGTCATGGTTTCAAGCTTCAGTATGTCTTGAACCCTTCCCTAATACACAGGCAAAATGGAAGTTGCAAGATCAGATCTCTTCTCTGAAAATCATAGATATGCTAAATTGATTATGGTTGATAACTTGACGCATTTTGGTTTCATCTGACTGATAATATTTCTCATTTGTCTGAAGTTGAGAGCTACTTCAGAGAATTGCTCTGATCTGGAATCTAGGCACACTCTCACCCCAAAATGAAGCATATAGCAACAAAAGACCAAATAGTTAAATTGGCTTGAGTTATCACTGAGAAAGCTGTTTCAGGTATCATTACCAATCATGGCTAGGCTTCGCGAATGAAGATTTTGGGACGGCTCTACCCACGTTTGTTACAGACGCGCTGGTGGCTAAAAAGGCCAATATGAGATAGGCATGTCCGGTTGCAAAAGGCACAGCAGAAAGACTCCTTAGGTGGTATAATATGCAAGACACGATTCTTTCTGCATTGTCTTTTCTCCCGAAGAGAGATCCTGCATGCGTTATCAAAAGCATCAGCACTGTTAAAGATAGTGTATCTCCAGACCTCACGATTGGAGGCCAGAGTAGACCAGTGATGAAGATCAATATGGCCAAGACTGAGATGTTTCAGGGAGTCCTTGTATCTTCTCTTTGGGGCTCCTCTCTTGCGGCAACCAGTGGCAAGTTCACCATAAAGCAAGATCTTAGGGAGGCGGTGGTCCTTCATCCTTGAGACGTGTCCTGCCCAGCACAACTGTGTTCTCAGCAACATGGCCTCAATACTTGTGATTGCTGCTTCTTCTAGAACAGACGTATTAGTCACATAATCTGACCAATGGATGTTTAGGATTGTATGGAAACAGCGCTGATGGAAGCCTTCTAGGAGTCACACGTGGTGGTGGTAGATGACCCATGATTCGGATCCATATAAAAGAGTAGACAGTACAATGGCTCTGTAAACACTGATCTTTGTACTTTTCTTCAGGTGTTTATTTTGCCAAACTCTTCTATGAAACATTCCGAAGGCACTATATGCCTTTGCTAATCTGTTGTCTATCTCTCTGTCAATCTTACCATCCGAGGAGATGAGGCTACCTAGGTAATTAAACTACTGGACTGATTTGAGCTCTGATTGGCCAATGGTGATATGGGGATGATGGAAGACTTCCTGAGGTGCAGGTTGATAGAGGACTTCTGTCTTCTTTAAGCTGACTTCCAGCCCAAAGAGCTCAGCAGTGTCTGCAAAGCAGGATGTTAAACGCTGCAGAGCTGCTTCTGTGTGGGCGACAAGGGCGGCATCATCAGCATAAAGTAGCTCCCGGACAAGATGGTTTAGGGTCTTAGTATGGGCCTTCAGTCACCTTAGGTTGAATGGGCTTCCATCAGTACAGTATCGAATGTAGATACTGTCCTGATCATCGAGGTCTGCCGTGACCCTTTGGAGCATCATGCTGAAAAAGATTGTGAATAGGGTCGGTGCAAGAACGTAACCTTGTTTCACACCATTGGTTATTAGAAAGGGCTCAGAAAGTGCATTGCCATATCTGACTGGACCATGCTGATCCTCATGGAGTGAGATGATCATTTTAAGGAACTTGGGGGGACAACCTAAACGTTCCAAAATCTGCCATAGACCTTTTCTGCTCACAGTATCGAAAGCCTTGGTGAGGTCAATAAAGGTTACATAGAGTCCTTTTTTCTGTTTCCTACACTTCTCTTGCAGTTGTCTGAGAACAAATACCATGTCTGTGGTACTCCTGTTGGCTCTGAAACCACACTGGCTTTCTGGTAGAATTCCTTCTGCTATGACGGGTATTAGTCTGTTCAAAAGTATTCTTGCCAGGATTTTGCCAGCAATGGAGAGCAGAGTAACACCACGGTAATTTTAACAGTCTGATTTGACTCCTTTCTTCTTATACAAGGTGATGATGACTGCATCACGAAGGTCTGATGGTAGTTCATCTAGTTCCCAACAGCGCACCACAAACTCATGAAATTTAGCATGGAGTGCAAGACCCCCATGTTTCCAGACTTCAGGTGGAATTCCATCAACCCCAGCTGCCTTGCCAATTTTCACCTGCTGTATGACCTTAAGGGTTTCTCCCAAAGTGGGGGCAGTATCCAATTCATTCTTCACCGGTTGCTGTGTGATGGACTGAATTGCTGAGTCTTGGACTACACGGCTAGTACTGAAAAGAGTCTGAAAGTGTTCAGACCAACGATTCAGAATGGAGGTTTTATCTGTGAGAAGCATTTGACCATCTGCGCTGAGTTAGAGGGCTTTGAACCTGGTATGTAGGTTCGTATGCTGTTTTCAAGGCCTAATAGAATCCTCTGTGATCATCCGTATCTGCATATAGTTGAGTTTTTACAACTAGATCGATCCGCCACTTGTTCTGGATGTCACGGAGTTTCTGTTGGAGCTTGCTGCATGCAAGAGGAAAGGCTGCTTTTCTTACATGACAGGATGGCAGTGCAAGGTGTACTTGGTGAGCAGTTCTCTTCTTCCTCAACAATTCCTGAATCTCTTGATTGTTTTCATCAAACCAGTCCTTGTTCTTCTTGAAGGAGAACCCTGATGATTCTTCAGAGGACTGCAGGATGCTGTTTTTAATATGGTGCCAAAGTGTTTCAGGAGAAGAATCTGCAGAATCTATGGAATGGTTTTCGAACCTAGTTTGAAGATTTGCCTGGAATCTGTCTCTCACTCTGGCTGATTGGAGATTGTTAACTTGGAGTCTCCTCCTTGGGATACTGCCCCTTTTAGGTTTGAACTTAAGATTGAATTAAAGTTTACAGTGCACAAGTTGATGGTCTGTTTGGCATTCTGCACTAGGCATCACACGGGTATGGTGAACATCACAGACATCTCTCCGTCACTCCAAGACATAATCGATGAGGTGCCAATGCTTAGATCTGGGATGCATCCAGGTTGTCTTCACACTATTTTTCTGCTGAAAGATAGTGTTGGTGATGGTGAGCTGCTGCTCTGCACAGAATTCCAGCAGAAGGCAACCATTATAGTTGCAGTTTCCAACACCATGCTTACCTAATACTCCTTTCCAGGCTTCAAAGTTCTTTCCTACTCTGTCATTGAAATCACCAAGGATTATGATCTTATCATCTGCAGGAACCTTTTTGGTAAGGCGGCGCAGGTCGGTGTAAAATTTATCTTTTTCGGCAGGGTCAGCTTGGAGAGTTGGGGCATATATACTAAAGAGGACATGTTGCTTGTTGTGTAGTGGAAGGTGTAGGGAGTTAATGCGGTCAGAATGACCTGTTGGCAGATTTTCGAGTTTAGGAACAATGGAGTTTTTAATCATGAAACCAACTTCTGAGAGATGCCTTTTGGTTCTGAGTTTACCTGACCAAAAGAGTGTGTAACCGGCACTATGTTCTCTAAGGCTGCCTTCCTCATGGAGACAAACTTCACTGAGAGCAGCTATATCAATGTTGAGACGTGATAGTTTGTGGGCAATTAGGGCAGAGCGACGCTCAGGACGACCACTATCTGCAGAATCAAACATGGTTCTGATGTTCCAGCATGCGAGAGTCAATTTGGGTACACCTTTGGAGGCAGGTGTATTCCTTTGTCTTTTGATCTTTCTGTGACCGCATGAGTAGAAGATGCCTGTTGGCCATGGTTAACCAACTGGGTGAAGGGGGAAATGAGCTTTGGTTAGGCCACCTTTTCTAGGCCCCTCTCTGTGTGGAGCAAGCAGTGCTGTCCTTGAAAAGGCTACTTGGTCATTCAGGATGCTGCCCAAAGAGACTGTCATCTCTGGTCAGTCTCAGACGACCAATGTCCTTAACTGCCTGCATGTAGGGTTGGGTCTGCAACTTCCAGTGCACCTTATCACCTGCCGTTTTGACCCTTGCCTGTCACTACAGGGCTTTACAGATGTGGGTATTGCCTTCGAACCTGCACAGTGGATTTTTTAGGTGAGACACAGTATGTGCAGAACTGGATCCACCCTTTAATCCTAAGGTTCATCTGCCAGGGTTGAGCGAGCTTGTACAGTGGCAGCGAGGTCCTCAGGACATAGGTTTAATTAGAGTATCTTTAGATGGATGACCTTTCAGGGCTAAGCGAGCTCCATCTGCCCGGGTTTGCGATTAGAGCTGTCCTTCTCCTAGGATGACTGCCAGAAGGCTAGCGAGCTCATCCTTCCCATGGATATATTGTATCTGACCCTATGGTTTTGACCTGTCTGGCATGGGCAACCCTACCGAAGGCATGTACCATTGCCTGGGGGTACACAGGCTTCTTTCCCACTAAAACGGTTAGGGCAAGCCTTTCACTTCCTACTTTTCTGCTACCCATCTATATTCAATCCCAGGGAAATACCCAGGAACATCCCTTTGTCCCGATCACTCTTTCAGGACGCAACAAATATATCCAGAACATACCGAACCTGGGTAGTAGCTGCAGGTGAGCCAAAACCAAACCGTTCCAGCCCCCATACCCACCTGGGGCTTGGGTACCTCTTAAGGCCCCAGCCTAGTCGAGACCCCCAACCCCCAGAAGAACCCGCTATCCACCCTTACCTTATCCTTCCCCACACTGTGTTACCACATATCTTCCCACGCACTGTTCACCTGCGACACTTAATACAGAGCTGCCCAGCCCGCCCTCCTGCCAGTCCGAGGACCCCCACCGCCTGCCCGACACCCTTCCTCTCCCCCAAACCAGACTGCCAAACCTCTGTGTGCTCTGAAACTCCACCTCTCCTCTCCCACGAGGGTGCAATCCACGCCTTGGAGGCACCCCCTCTCTCCTTTTCCCACCTGGGAGCGGTCCCGCGTGCCCAGGGGTGGCCCCACGCATCTGGGGGGGGCACCACCTGCTGTCCCGTGCATCCAGGGGGAGATGCCGCCCGCGACCATTACCGATAGGGTACTTCTAATTTGACCAGAAGAAAAGGAATGTAGATATAAACTTCAACGAAAACACCACTGGAAGGAACATCAAAATAAAATGATAATTAAAAAATACCCCAACTTCCCAACAACTTCTCATGAGTCACTCTTGGTAGTATTTTCCTCATCTATTGATGAGACTCTCTTTGGTATTGCTTACCTGCACCAAGTCACACTTCTCTGTGTTCTCCTTGTTGTCTGGCAGTACAGGTAAATAGTCATTCAGGTTTAAGTGGTGACATGCCAGGTGGACTGTCTTGGTCACTTCTGTGTTGTCCCTTCAAGCCTTTCCAACTTGTCATCTCTGTCTTTGTGCCAGTTATTTCTGTCATTAGTTTTGTCTTGTCACTTCTCTGTTTCTGCATCTTTGTTGGTTTTTTGTTTTTTTGGTTGTTGCTCTCATCTTGGGCTCTGCTATGCTGTGTTCCTCTGACTGGCTGGTTTTAAGAATGTTGCCCTGGTTCCTCAATGTTAGGTGGAAAATGAACATACAGGCAGGAAGGGAAGAGGTTGCTTCGGTTGCTTGCTGACATTAAAGTTACTTATAACTTTAGGCACCTGTAGCCCTGATCTTCTCTTCAGAGGATTAACCAGAACTAAGAACGAGGGAATGAGACTAAGGAGGTCTGCATTTATAGAAGAGAGCTTACAGGTGGCTGTAAGAAAACCTTGTAGTACTGTAGCATTTGGGTTCACGGACCAAACAGATGCATGTGCAGCTGTAAAATCATTTATTCGCATGCTAACAAGCCCTTATATACCTCCCGTGACATCATGTGGTATTTCCCACTGTCCTTAGCGAGTCCTTATAGTGGGCATGCTCTGTAGAGTCTTTCTCCGGAGGCATGACACAAAGACTACACTTCCCATGCTTCCATGGGACATGTTCCTGTATAATGTTAACCCTTCCCCCACATATCGCCCACTTTTATTATAACAAGTTTATAAAACAGTTTAACTTTAAAAACTTTTCTTAACATAAAACAATCTTATCTTAACCATCTATATAAATCAGGGCCTAACCCGGTAAGACCTTTATTAAAACTGGTTATGCTACATATTAAATAACTTTATTAACTGTGCAACCTTCAATTATTCAGGGTTTATAAATATGGTTTATGTAAGACTTTTTATCTGAGGGTATTTGTGTAACTGGGTGAGAAACATCAGCTTTATTTTAGGGGAAAATGTGCTAGGATATGGATATTGCACTTGATTGCTATTTGAGGACTTTGTGGTTGAGGTAGTGTTGTTGTATAAATGTGCCTTTATTTGAGATATCGTTGATATCGAGTGTAGTTGAATTCTCACACATACACATACTCACACTTTTTTATTCATGCAGGCGACCGCCAGTCACGCATTTCATACTCACATGTTCTGCATATTTATTCTGTTCTACTTTTTAACCGTAAGTATGAATTAGCAGTAGTTATTGACTGTGTATGTCTTCTGGTTCAGTTTCATCAATTGTTGTTTCTGGTGATTGTTCCTGTTTTAAGGTAGAGTTAATGTAGGGTCTAACACACCTAGAGGGGATCCATCTTAATCGTGTACCTGTGGATACGCATGCATACTCTCTACCCCATGCCACGAGATCCACCAGTTCTGACCATTTTCCTGATATTAAGTCTTTTATCATCACCGGTGGTTTGGGAAAGGATAGCACCTTGGATTCATGTTGTTGCTCATATCTATTGTGACCTGAGTCATCACAATTTAAAAAGTTCAGAACATATAATGCTTTCCGCAGGCATTCCTGTGGACTATAGATGGATTCCCCTTTTTTTTGTTTTTGTATAATTTCTTTTAATGTGCAGTGTGCCCTTTCGACAATAGCTTGTCCTGTGGGTGAATGTGGAACTCCTGTGCTGTGAGATATACCCCAATCTGTAAGAAATGTTTTAACTTTTAATGAGCAGTAAGCAGGACCATTATCTGTCTTTATGATTTTTGGGACTCCTAAGACTGCGAAACACTTAAGCCAATGTTTGATAACATCTCTTGCCTTTTCTCCTGTGAGTGCAGTGGCATTGATGTATTTAGAGTGGGTGTCTACGGTGATGTGTACGTATTTTTGTTGGCTGAATTCAGCTATGTGCATGACATTGGTTTACCATATCTCATTGACCATTATGCCTCAGGGATTAACCCCTTCCTTAGATGGCATTGGGGTAAATTGCTGACAATCAGGGCAAGACATGATGATGTCTCTGGCCTGGTTTATGGTAAGTTGGAATTGTCTTTTCAGGGAGTGTGCATTTTGATGGAAAAATTGGTGAGAAAGTTTGGCCTGCTCGAGGGTTTTGGGAACTGTAACTATCATAGCAGCAGCATCTGCTCTTTGATTGCCTTCTGTTATGGGTCCTGGTAGTTCTGTGTGGGAACGGGCATGCATTATGTAAAAGTCAAATTTTCTGTGATTGACAAGGAACCACATAGTGCGTATCTCTGCAAACAAATAAGGATTAGTGACATCTCGAAGGAAAGAGGCTTCGAGACGTGAAACCAACCCCACAGCATAACACGAATCAGTAATGATATTCAGTGACTGATCACAAAACAACTCAAAAGCTATGTGGATAGCAGTAAACTCTAAAACCTGTACAGAACCTTGGTCTATGGTCTGTACTTGATTGTCCCAGTGTCCTGTGACAGGATTTATCCATGTCACTGCGACCTTTTTTGACCATCCAGACACATCAGTAAAAACAGTGATGCCTGATACAGGTTGTGGTCGGCAACGACGCGTGGCCATTAGAGGTAGATTCCCCATTTCTACCCAGAGTCTTTGCTTTGGAAAGTGAATGGAAATGTCACCATTGTAGTCTGCCAACGCAGCCTGAAATCTGACGTCCTCTATGAGAAACCAGTCTAAGTTGTCTTTGGTTGCTGGAATGTAGATGGTCTCGGGGTCTCGTCCATCCATCTCCTGCAGACATCCTCTACCTTTAACAACAAGCTTAGCAAACATGTCATTAATAGTCCAGACAGTCTTAGGTGGAGAGTGGGGCAGAAACAACCATTCCAGGATCCTCAGGGGGTCAGACTCCATCTGATCCCACTGGAAAAGGACGGCAAAGGGTTGAAACTTGCTGGAAATAAGGGCAAGGCAAATGTGTAGGTCGGGATGTTGTTGTCTACCTTGTCTGTTTTCAATAGCCTGAGAGCATATTTTTAGAACCTGTTTTGCTTCTGTGGTTAGGGACCGAGTAGAGGTTAAAGCTGGGTCACCTTTAAGTAATTCAAAAAGTGGGTGCAGTTCCTCTGTTGTGATCTCCAAAATAGGCCTAAACCAGTTAATGACTCCTAATAGTTGCTGTAAATCATTTAGTGTCAAAGTGTCTGTTACCTTAAGACTGTGGTGCGATTTCCTGCTGGGTGATCTTCCATCCAAGGTAGGCCCAGGGTTGAGTTTGTTGGATCTTTTCTGGAGCAACCCGCAACCCTTCTTCTCAAACAGCATTAGTTAAGGCAGTCAAAATAGATTGTAACTCAGTCTCTTGGGTGACTGTTACCAAGATGTCATCCATGTAGTGGTAGATGATGGCTGAAGCGTAGAGCTTCCGGGCAAAGTGTATGGCATTAGCTACCACTGTCTGGCAAATGGTCGGACTGTTTTTCACACCCTGAGGCAATACAACCCAGTGGTACCTTTGCACGGGCTCTGCATGATTGAAGGCCGGAATCGAGAAGGCGAAGCGAGGAACATCGTCTTGATGTAGAAAGATAGTAAAAAAACAGTCCTTCAAGTTGATTACTATCAGTGACCACCCTGCAGGAAGCATGGCAGGTGAGGGAAGTCCTGGTTACAATGCTCCCATTGACTCAATGACTGTATTAACTGCCCTGAGATCCTGTAGCATGCGCCACTTGCCACTCTTTTTAGGGATGCAGAACACAGGGGTGTTCCATTGGCTAGAAGTTGGTCCTATATGCCCAGCATCCAGCTGTTCCTGCACCAGGTCTTTCAGGTGAACTAGCCGTTCTCTTTTTAGGGGTCATTGATCTACTCAGATGGGCTCATCTGTTCTCCATTGCAGTTTTATGACTCTGTGGAATGGCTGAACAATGACCCTCATTGAAAAACCTGAGCACTTTTCGTCACTATCTGCATAACTGTGCCGAATTGTCCTAGGATGTCCCGCCCCCACAAGGTGCATGGGATTGGAGCTATGAAAGGAGTAATCCGGGCAGTCTGTCCCTCTGACCCCAATACAGTGCACAGATCTGCGCTCTGCCTGGGCCTCTGCATGCCACCTACCTTCAAAATGGTCGAGGCAGGGAACACTGCCGGCCAGTCAGAAGGCCACTCGGTGTCTTTGATTATGGACACGTCCGCACCTGTGTCCACTAGGCCTTTAAATTTGCACCCATCAATGCGACACATCATCATGGGCTGAGAGGTGAAGATTGTCTTGACCCAAAAGATTTGTGACATACCTTTGCTTCCAAACGCCCTGGTGCCTCTCTTACCTTTTCCCAGGGGAGAAGCACTGTAGAAGGGAATTAACTGGACGAACCACTGCCCTTTGGGAATGTAACAAGGTGGCACAGGTGTCCAGGCCATGATTTGGATCTTGCTATGAGAATCCGAATCAACCACTCCGGGTAGGATGAATAAACCCATCTTTGTGGTAGACGAACGTCCGATTAATAGGGCATGCACTCCCGCTCCCAGGGGCCCCCAGACCCCAGTGGGTATCAAAGCCACTGCAATAGATGTTTAAGTCACTGGCTCGCTGGAGGCCAGGTCCAGGCCAGTGCTGCCTGAGGTGGCGGCAAGCAAGTCCCTGACCAATTGTTTGGAGTCGTATTTGTGTGGTTGGTGAGGGCATGCAGCTTCACGTCCCGTCTCCAGTTTCCCTGTGGCGCCGCCTCCCCCTGACCACTGACCCGGGACTGACATTTGCTAGCCCAGTGCTTCCCGTTCCCACATTTGGGGTAATATCCCGGAGGGGGTTTTTTAGGGCAGTTTTTTCTAAGGTGGTCAGGCGCTCCACACTGGAAGCAGCTGTTCCTCCCCTTTTCCCCTTCAGGTACCCGCAGTTTGGCTGCTAATGCCATGGCTAGTGAGTTTGTATGGTGATCAACGGACCCCACATTTTGACAAGCCCAGACCATTTCGGCGATTGTGCATTGCTCACGTTTAGGGATGGACTGCAAAACCCATTGGCAATCATTATTGGCATTCTCGTAAGCAAGCTGTCTGAAAAGCAACTCTCGCTTCCTCATTCTCAATCTACCTTCCTAAGGAAGCCTGCAAACGATCTAGAAACTGGGAGTACGACTCGGTGGACCCTTGGAAAACCTTGGCAAAAGACAGATTGATGTCTTTATCCATGCCTGGGAGTTTCCATACCACCCACAACACAAGCTTTGCAATCACCTCATATATTTCTCGGGGGTAGTCTACTTGGGACCTGGACGTTGAATGTGTCCCCTCCCCTGCTAAGTGGGCATAGGTCATCCCTGCTTGTGAATTGCTCTGGTCATTAGCATAAACCGTGCAGTTCTCCCAAAAATCCATAAGCCAAACACTGAACTCTGTTATCGGTACTTTGACTGAACACCCGGTGTCCACTGAGACTCTGCCCAACCCCCCCCCAGAGGGAGAAGGAGGAGGGAAGGGGAGAAAGGAGAAAAAAAACTTGCAAAACCGAGACTGTTGAGAAAGGTGGTTTTATATTTACACAGAGAAGAAAAAAAACTATAAGCACTATACACACAGGGGAAACTAACAATAAAGACTACTTCCCCACAAAAGGTCGAAAGGTGTTTTCCTCCTCTGAAAACAACCGTCTATTCCACGCAACTGTCCCAGAAGAGAAGGAGGAAGTTGTTTCCTTCTCGTCTCTTTATATCTGAGCTGACGTAGCATGGTATGGAATAACTTATTGGTAAAATATACATCAGGTGACCTATCCTAGTTCCATTTCACTCCCAGGGAGGGTTACAAACCCACTACAAGTTGTTAATACCATTTTTAGCAGTGCCTTCCAGTCATGGGGTGTAAACACATATGTGCTACTTAGGGTCTCCAGGAACGAAAATATGTGGGGCGAGGAAACACCACTCTCTTTAACTATCTGCCTCAGTTCCTTAACAACATCATACGGTACACTTTGGAACTGAAGAACTTACCGGGGCCAATAAATGACAGGGCATGCATTCACTACTTTCCAATAGCCCACGTGTAACGCTTCTTCCTGACACTTCTCCCACATGCCTATGGAAGCACCACCGCATGACTGCGTAACCGATTCCCCTTCTGCATCCTCCATAAACTCGCTGTCTATTTGCTCATCATACTCATCTCCCTCCTCATATGGAGGCATACTAGAACATGGCAGCGGCAGAAGGGAGAACTCCACTTCCGTCCCACAGCGGGAGCAACATGGCGGTGCCCTTGTTGCCACACGGCTCCCGCATGTTGGTTGTGCAATTGGCGGGGGCGGAAGGGGATGCTCCGCTTCTGCCCCGTGGCAGGAGCAAGATGGCTGCGCCCATCTTACCATGTGGCTGCCGTGTGCTGGTTGCACAATCGGCAGAAGGGAGAGCTCTACTTCCACCCCATGGCGGGAACAAGATGACTGCACCCATCTCGCAGCCACATGGCTGTCCTACAGCAACTCTGCAGCGGTCATGTAGCCGAAACGGACCTGAGGTTCCTCTCCTATCTCATGGCAGGAGATCGTCGGTTTCTCCTCCGTAACGACCACGCAATACGGGCAAGGTAACAGCTCCTCATTAACCATGCACCGGTAACCACGCAGCGCGACGTCCATCGCCGCACTGAACGGAGCCGTGCTGGCTCCAGTAAGCGTGGCGAGTGGCACTGTGGGGGCCCCAGGAAGTGGCACTGCGGAGGCCTTGGTGAACGAAGCCATGCCAGCAGGGGCCTCAGCGAACATGGCAAGTGGACCCCCTGCCGCAGGCCCTGCTCCATGCGCCCCCACACCATGTGGTGCCACCACACCATTTTCCTCCCTTTGTTGGCAGCAGGAGAATGGTGCCACACTGATCCTTCTGCAATCTCCCTCCCATCCCCTTTCCTCTCTCTGTTGTGAGGAACCTCCCACACCTCCATTTCCGCACAATGTCTCTGGGGAAACCCAAGGGGGGAGGCAGGGGCTGCAGGAGGGAGAGGGGAAGTGGGGTTCATTGCTGCGGCTGGATTTGCTTGTCTGCTGTGAGCCTTTAAGGCGTTCATTATTTCTTTCCAGGCAGCTAGGTTTGTAAACACCTCCATGTCTCCAGAACTCACTCTATCGAATAGTCTGTTTCCGATTCTTTGCCAAGATTGCATTTGATGGGTTCCAGTTAGCGGAAGTCCCGGTTCATATATGGCAATCCAATTTTAAAGCGCCAGCAATTTATTTTTTCTTACATCTTTTTTCTGCATTTTTAAAAACTGGCGAATGGCTTCAGCATTTTCTTTCATTTCTTGGGAATACCTCCCTCCTGTTCTGGTAGCTCACCTCTGGCTGCTGAATGCCGATTTCTTTTCTTTTTTCTTCAATTCCTTTTCAGTCCTTGTTCCTTTTGTCCTATCCTTCCAGAGGTGACTGGTGCGCACGATATGTTTTGAAGAGCTCTCCACTTTTCCTTTGATTTCTACCAGGAGGATGCTATGGCAGACGTCCCAAAGCCTAGTACTTCTGGTTACCGACGCCTGTTGATAGTCCCTGATTCAGAGTCGCCATTTGTAACATTTGGGTTCACGGACCAAACAGATGCATGTGCAGCTGTAAAATCATTTATTCGCGCGCTAACAAACCCTTATATACCTCCTGTGACATCATGTGGTATTTCCCACAGTCCTTAGCGAGTTCTTATAGTGGGCATGCTCCATAGAGTCCTTCTCCGGAGGCGTGACAAAAAGACTACACTTCCCATGCTTCCATGGGACATGTTCCTGTATAATGTTAACCCTTTCCCCACATAGTACCATGCAACTAACTTGTTTCCCTAGCCCAAAAAAGATGTTTTGTGTTCTTTGTCAATTTAAAACATGCAGTAAAGCATCAGACCAAAATTTGTTCCCCTATGTGCCGTTCCCACAGATGCTCTTCAGTATCCTGTTCTGGAGTCTCAATAACAAAGGCAACAGTGATAGTGCTGCAGTTGTCCATTAGCTGGTTTGGAGCAAGGCTTTGGGACCAAGTC
Organism: Chiroxiphia lanceolata; assembly: GCF_009829145.1. Taxonomy (NCBI): domain Eukaryota; kingdom Metazoa; phylum Chordata; class Aves; order Passeriformes; family Pipridae; genus Chiroxiphia; species Chiroxiphia lanceolata. Next base: position 10,929,541 of record NC_045670.1, on the reverse strand, counting down.
CTTTACATTTCTAAAAGAGCAGTAACGAAGGTAAACAAACCTTTACTGCACAGTGTTACGACTTTGATTAAAGCAAGTATAGTTCAGGCCCAGAAGCATAGTAGCAACATCAGTAACTTTCTAACTGGCTGCAAATTATTTTCTTTTCAAGCCAACAAGACAGAGCAACAGCAAGATACTTGTAACAGTGGTCCCTAAATAGCCTATCAAATCTGATTAGTTGCAAGCTACTATTTTAATTAAAAGTTTTTTGGAAAGGGGGTGATGAAATGTAGCTGGCAACCTGTTCTAGTATTACTGTGTGCAGTGCTTAACAATTCTGACAGTGCCTTCTGCAATAATGGTATCTTAATAAGTGCACACTCACAGTGCATCAGGAAGAGCAAGTGTGATATAAAATCAAATGCTACCTGAATCTACAGTGTGACTGTCTCTCTGGAAATGGTGCATTTCATGATTAGTTTGCTATTGATGTGCCTTAGCTAGTTGTGTAGTTAAAATAAGGTGTTGCATATGGTGATCATTTTTCCCACTCTGCTTTGAACTTAATGCAGGTGCCTGGTCTGCATGAGGATTTTACTACAAGATTACCAACAAAAACAAGATACTTATTACTTATGTGAGATGTTTTGACACTAAGGATGCATCCAAGGCTTTATGCAGCTCTAGATTGATATACTACTGAAAACCTCCATGGATGTTAGATGTGCACATCTTCAGTTTTGCAGGATTTTTATGCATTGCTACTAGTGTCCCTGGAACAAATCGATAGTGTCACAGTAACCTAATGTTCAATTATCCAATATTGTGAGATGGTAAACTTAGTATGTCTGTGCTGGTTTGAAAGTTAACCAGCAGAGGAAACCAAGCCAACTCAAAGAGAGATTACAAGTCAGAATAACAATTTAATAAAATAATACAATAAGTACGACCACACAGACAAGCAACAGGCACTAACCCACAAAGCCCAAATGTACAACCCAGCACCCCGGGGCACAAACAAAGCGGTGCTACCTGCCCCCCCCCCCTTGAGTCCAAAGCAAAGGGAGAGGGGAAAAACCTGCTGGTGGGAGAGCTGCTGCAGTCCAGCCAAAAAGTGGTGATTGTAGTCCAGCCGAGGGTGGTGGTGAACTGCAGTCTGGTTGAGAGCGATGAGCTGCAGTCTGGTCGAGAGCGATGAGCTGTAGTCCTCCTCTGGATCCCACGAGTGGTAAAAAGGTTCCGAAACTCCAGGTTTATATACTCTCCAGTTCAGGCAGGAATGTTCAGTCCTCCCCTTAGAGCGGGGAATTCCATAAAAGGGTATGAGGGTGCTCATTCCATAAAAGGGTATGAGGGTGCTCAGGAACATTCCCCCACACACACCTCGCAGGCCTCTACTGACAACAGTTTCTGGGAAATGGCATGGAGGGCTATAGAATACACAGTTTGGGCTATACCCATTCAGTGATGAATCGGTCCCAGCTGTTCTAACCAGGACATTATCCACCCCTTATTCTATACCGTCCATGTCATGCCCAAATTAACCCCCTTAAAAACTATGTCTCCTTAAAACTATATACACTTACATATATATATATATATACAATGAAACATTACAGACCATTCTCACTCAGAATTAGGTCCCCTTGTGGTACACGTGTCTCCCCATCTTTTTGCATTACCCACCAGGTGGAACCAGGTCCTTGAGAAAAAACAATCCCTCGGATGGGTTTACCTTTGCTTGAGGTGGGACTTTTCCAGCCACTGGTGCATGGTAGGGGATATGATACACCCACTCAATGCCGTGCTCTTTGGCCCAGGTGTCTACGAGGCCATTCTTGAAATGGGTCCCATTATCAGACTCAATTCTCTCTGGGGTGCCGTGTCGCCACAGGACTTGTTTTTCAAGGCCCAGGATGGTATTCCGGGCAGTGGCATGAGGCACGGGGTATGTCTCCAGCCATGCAGTACTTCCTTCTACCATGGTCAGTACGTAGTGCTTGCCTTGGCGGGTTTTGGGGAGCATGATGTAGTCAACTTGCCAGACTTCCCCATACCTGTACTTTGACCACCGTCCACCATACCATAGAGGCTTCACCCTCTTGACCTGCTTGATGGCAGCACATGTCTCACAGTCATGGATGACCTGTGAGACGATGCCCTTGGTTAAGTCCACCCCTCGGTCACGAGCCCATCTGTATGTTGCATCTCTCCCCTGGTGACCGGAGGCATCACAGGCCCATCGAGCCAGAAATAATTCTTCTTTGTGCTGCCAATCCAGATCTACCTGAGAGACTTTAATCCTGGCAGCTCGGTCTGCCTACTCGTTGTTATGATGCTCCTCAGTAGCCCGTTTCTTGCCTACATGAGCGTCTACGTGACCGACCTTCACACTCAGCTTCTCTACCCGGCCAGCGATGTCCTGCCACATCTCTGCCGCCCAGATGAGTTTCCCTTGGCACTGCCAGTTGTCCTTTTTCCATCACTCCAGCCATCCCCACAGAGCATTGGCCACCATCCATGAGTCAGTGTAGAGATAGAGTCTTGACCACTTCTCTCGTTCAACTATATCCAAAGCCAACTGAACGGCTTTAAACTCTGCAAACTGACTTGACCCACCTTGTCCTTCGGTCACTTCTGCAACTCACCGTGTGGGACTCCACACGGCTGCCTTCCATTTTCAGTTTGTCCCTACCATGCGACAGGAGCCATCCGTGAAGAGCGCATATCGCCTTTCATCTGCTGGTAGCTTGTCATATGATGGGACCTCCTCAGCCCGTGTCACCTGCTCCTCTTCTTCTTCAGAGGATAGTCCGAAACTCTCACCTTCGGACCAATTGGTGATAATTTCCAGAATCCCAGGGCGATTAGGATTCCCTATCCGGGTTTGCTGCGTGATCAGAGCGATCCACTTACTCCATGTGGCATCGGTGGCGTGATGTGTAGAAGGAACTCTTGCCTTGAACATCCAGCCCAGCACTGGTAGTCGGGGTGCCAGGAGGAGCTGCACTTCGGTGCCGATCACTTCTGAGGCAACTCGAACTCCTTCATAAACAGCCAGGATCTCTTTCTCAGTTGGTGTATAGCTGGTTTCAGATCCTTTGTATCCCCGACTCCAGAATCCCAGCGGTCGTCCGCGGGTCTCCCCAGGCACCTTCTGCCAGAGGTTCCAGGAAGGGCCATTCTTCCCGACTGCAGTGTAGAGCATGTTCTTCACATCCTGTCCTGTCCTTACTGACCCAAGGGCTACCGCATGGGCAATCTCCTGTTTAATTTGTTCAAAGGCTTGTTGTTGTTCAGGGCCCCACTGGAAATCATTTTTCTTCCATGTCACAAGGTAGAGAGGGCTTACAATCTGACTGTACTCGGGGATATGCATCCTCCAAAAACCCACAGCACCTAGGAAAGCCTGTGTTTCCTTCTTGCTGGTTGGTGGGGACATGGCTACTATTTTGTTAATCACCTCCATTGGAATTAGGCGGCGTCCAGCTTGCCACTTCACTCCTAGGAACTGAATTTCCTGAGCAGGTCCCTTGACCTTACTCTGTTTAATGGCAAAACCAGCTCTTAGGAGAATCTGGATTATCTTCTCTCCTTTCTCGAAGACTTCGCCCGCTGTGTTCCCCCATACAATGATGTCGTCAATGTACTATAGATGTTCTGGAGCCTCACCCTTTTCTAGTGCAGTCTGGATCAGTCCATGGCAAATGGTGGGACTGTGTTTCCACCCCTGAGGCAGTCGATTCCAAGTGTACTGCACACCTCTCCAAGTGAAAGCAAATTGTGACCTGCACTCCGCTGCCAAAGGAATGGAGAAAAAGGCATTGGCAATGTCAATGGTGGCATACCACTTGGTTGCCTTGGACTCCAGCTCATACTGGAGCTCCAGCATGTCCAGCACAGTAGCACTCAGGGGTGGTGTGACTTCATTGAGTCCACGGTAATCCACTGTCAGCCTCCACTCTCCGCTGGACTTACGCACTGGCCATATAGGGCTATTAAAGGGTGAACGAGTCTTGCTGACCACCCCCTGGCTCTCCAGGTCACGGATCATCTTATGTATAGGGGTCACAGAGTCTCGGTCGGTGCGGTATTGCCGACTGTGCACTGTTGCTGTGGCTATCGGTACCAATTGTTCTTCAACCTTCAGCAGTCCCACAGCAGAGGGGTCCTCTGAGAGACCAGGCAAGGTGTTCAACTGTCTAATTTCCTCTGTCTCCACAGTAACTATGCCAGAAGCCCAGCGAAGTCCTTTTGGGTCTTTGAAATACCCACTCCTCAGGTAATCTATGCCAAGGATGCACGGGGCCTCTGGGCCAGTCACGATGGGGTGTCTGTGCCATTCCTTCCCAGTCAGGCTCACTTCAGCTTCCAGTACAGTCAACTGTTGGGATCCCCCTGTTACCCCAGAAATGGAGATGGATTCTACCCCTACGTATCTTGATGGCATTAAAGTACATTGTGCGCCGGTGTCCACTAAGGCCTTATATCTTTGTGGCTCTGATGTGCCAGACCACCGAATCCACACTGTCCAATAGACTCGATTGTCCCTCTCCTCTACCTGGTTAGAGGCAGGACACCCCTAGTCCTGGTCATGGTACTCGTTGTGCTCTTCTTGTGAGTATGACCTGGAGGTCCCTTCAAGAGGATCAGATGTATCATCATTCCTGTACTGTCTGGAGTCTTGCCCACGAGAGACTGGAACAACATTTACCCTTGAAGAGTTCCTTGTGGTACTTGTTCCTCTTTTCAGTTCACGTACCCAGGCTGCTAAGGAAGAGGTGGGTTTTCCATCCCACTTCCTCATATCTTCTCCGTGCTCACGGAGGTAAAACCATAGATTGCCACGTGGAGTGTGCTCTCTCTCCTTAGCTGGGGAAGGCTGGCTCCTAATAGCAGAGACTCTTGTTTGTCCTGGCGCGATATGGAAGATCCCTTCCTTAATTTCTTCTCTTAGCTTCTGGTGTCCCTCTTCAATCTTCTCTTCCAGGCTTCGGACATGTTCAGGCAGTTTGGTTTCCACAGATGAGACGTGGGTTCGTAGTGGGGCGGTGACAGTGTCTTCATAAATCCTGAGTTTACTGACCGACGCGCCCACCTTGTCCTCTCCTTCCCAACATTGCAGCGATGTTAAGTAGTGGGAATACATTTCTGACCCGAGTCGTGCAAACTTTAACCACATCTGGGATGTGCACTGTACACCATCTGGACTTTTAGGGAATCTTTCATCCTCTGAAAAGATTATCTCCAGTACAACTAATTCTCTTAAGCACCGGATACCTTGTTCCATCGTGTTCCACTGTCCTTACTGTACGTGGAGGTCCTCCTTACAAAGGTATCTCTCCCTCACACTGGACAACAGTCACCGCCAGAGGCTGAGAGTTTCCTGCCTCCTTCCAATCCCCTGATCAATGACTACATCTCGAGACAGGGATCCCAGCTGTCTGGCTTCACTCCCATCTAGGATTGTATCGTTAGCTGCGGCATCCCAGATTCGGAGCAGCCAGGTCAGAATGGACTCATTCGCCTGTCGTGTGAACTCTCTCCGGAGCTCACGTAGCTCACCCAGGGATAGGAACCGAGTGATTATTTCTGGCTCTGTCTCCTCTGGTGGATGTGAAGGTCCTGCCTCTTCATCATCATTTGCTATACGGACTGATTTAGTCTTTGATTTCCTTTTCTGGACAGGGGCGACTGCTATTGGTTTGGGTTGTTCTTCTGACTCCTCGATGGTTTGTGTGGACACGGTGCCGGTTGATTCATTTCTTTCTCCCTCTGACTCAGCTGTGGTTTGGGTGGACGTGGTGCCTGTGGATCTGCTCCTTCTCTCCTCCCCCTGACAGCACTGTACCATGTCAAGTAGTGTCTGGTAGGCAGTGGTCAGGGCCCAGCAGGTTGCTGTGAGCTGGCCATCTCTGGAGCTGCCAGAGCATTTTCCCTTCACCAGTCTTATCATGCTAACAGGATCCTGCAGTTGTTCAGGGGTGAATTTCCAGATCATTGGAGGAGAAAACTTCTCCAAATACTGACCGATGTCCTCCCACTTCCCGTACCACTCAGCATTATCTGCTCCCAGGGCAGGCATCCAAACAACCTCCCTAGAAGGCCCTGTTCTGACTCTAAACATGGTGTAGATGGTACAGAGCAGACAAAGCAACACTAACAATAACATTATGCTGTCCTTAACATCAAAAGGGAACTCAATATTTTCAAAAACTGTTGTAGCAGGTCTGAAGGGGAAGAAGGAGGTGAGAGGCTGGAAACAACCATTCCCCCCTGTTTCCCCAAAGGACTGGGTGCGATTTTTAATGAGGTCCCAGAGGTAGCAACCCAAACCAGGACAGGTAAACAGGACTGAATACACATTTACAATGAAACTCATTGCTTCTGATGTTATGATGACATAAATATAGTAAACTAATAAAGCAATTTGGATCCCTCTCCCTGGTTTTAAAAAGAGCATCAAAACAGGCAAATAGTTCCCCATCTGTGGAAATATGAACATGCTCAGATACAACATCCATGTGAATGCATCAAACAACATGGTGATCAGGGAGTTTCTATATCCAAATAGACAAATGTTTAAAATGAAATTGTGATTCTAACTTCTTTCTCTCTGCCCCACGAGTGGGCACCAAAATTGTGCTGGTTTGAAAGTTAACCAGCAGAGGAAACCAAGCCAACTCAAAGAGAGATTACAAGTCAGAATAACAATTTAATAAAATAATACAATAAGTACGACCACACAGACAAGCAACAGGCACTAACCCACAAAGCCCAAATGTACAACCCAGCACCCCGGGGCACAAACAAAGCGGTGCTACCTGGGCCCCCCCCCCTTGAGTCCAAAGCAAAGGGAGAGGGGAAAAACCTGCTGGTGGGAGAGCTGCTACAGTCCAGCCAAAAAGTGGTGATTGTAGTCCAACCGAGGGTGGTGGTGAGCTGCAGTCTGGTTGAGGGCGATGAGCTGCAGTCTGGTCGAGAGCGATGAGCTGTAGTCCTCCTCTGGATCCCACGAGTGGTAAAAAGGTTCCGAAACTCCAGGTTTATATACTCTCCAGTTCAGGCAGGAATGTTCAGTCCTCCCCTTAGAGCGGGGAATTCCATAAATGGGTATGAGGGTGCTCATTCCATAAAAGGGTATGAGGGTGCTCAGGAACATTCCCCCCCACACACCTCGCAGGCCTCTACTGACAACAGTTTCTGGGAAATGGCATGGAGGGCTATAGAATACACAGTTTGGGCTATACCCATTCAGTGATAAATCGGTCCCAGCTGTTCTAACCAGGACAATGTCCTTGCAATGGCCTGCTGGAGATGGGGTATTGTAATGGGTTTGTTACCCTCTCTGAGAGGGAAATGGAACTGGGATAGATCACCTGATGTATATTTTACCAATAAGATATTCCATACTCTGTTACAACAGCCCAGATATAAAAGACGGGAAGGAAGTAAGGTCCTTCTCTTCCGGGTAGCTGTGTGGTGGCGGACGGGCTGCTTCTTCGGGGGAGAAGAGCGTTCGTTGTGGGGAGCAGTCTTTGTTGTTAGTTTTTCTCTCTGTGTGTAGTGTTTATATTTTTTTTTCCTCTCTGTGTACATATAAAGCTGCTTTTCTTGGCAGTTTCGGTTTAGTAGGTTTTTTTCCTTTCTTCTCCCCCTTTCCTCCTCCCCTTTCCCTCCGGAGGGAGGTTGATCGCAGGCCCAGTGAATACCTGACGTTCAGCCAAGGTAAACAATAACAGGTATAAATTATTATTCTAAAACTGATCTCTGAATTTTCAATGTCCTTTATGTAGGTACAGTCTGGAGTAAGCTACTTCTGGTAAATGAGGTAGACAGCATAAACTCTATTGCCTGTAGATAACTGGTACCGCATTGAAAAAACTTCCTTGTCAGTTGAGTTGCCAAAGTGAGGAGTTTACTTACTCTCATCAGAAGTTTTAAAATCCTTTAGAAAATGAGCACTTGCTTTTCAGTCTGAGGTAGTAACTAGAAGAAAGACAGACTTGGAGAAATTAAAGAAAGGAGAAATTAAAGAAAGTGTGTAGAGGCCTTCTCCCAAGTTCAGCTCTGCTATAATAGTAGTGAATGATGGGCAGCCATAGTACATGCTTGCAGGCAGTGTCTCAGTCTCCAGTGCAGTTGGAAACTGAGGTTAAGAGTAAGATTGGGGAATGATGGGTGTGAATGTTAGATCTGCTTCATGGTTCGCTTTGAGTGCTGTCTGCTGCTGGTGGGGGTGTGCCAGATAATTTCATGGTTTTGAAGAATGGCTGTTGGGCATTTTAGTATATGAGTTGGAGGTCTTCAGAAACAAAGGGCAACTCTGATTCTTTGTCATATATAATACCGCAAGGAGGACTTAAAAAATCAGTTATTTGAAGAATTATGTTCTAGTGTCTTAAGAAAGATCTTGTGATGTACTTCTAATCTAGCAAAAGAACCAGTTATGTTATTGAACACATCATGAGCATCCTGGAGGAGGATTTTAGCTAACAGCTAATTAGGCAGCTAATTCTATCTTAAAAGCAGCTTTTTCTCAGGACAGACTGACTCTGTGTTAAAAGCTGACTAGGTGCTTCTGTGTTTAACATCTTGACCATGTAGGATGTGCATCCAAATTTTAAGTTGTTAGTAAAATTCTGTGGGCAGTGAATGAGACCTCTTGTTAGCATTGTTTTCTTGTGTGTATCGAAAAATATCTTCCTAATGGTACCATTTATTGTATACCTGTATTGTGCATTACCCAGTGTGTCTAGACAAGTGCCACACTGGTTGACTGCATACCCAGTATGATAGGATCTCTTTTTAGAGCAACAGGGATTAAACTGGAGAGGATCAGTGTGGTATTTCCAGTAGGAAGGGCTAGTCTTAACGCCAGGGGAGGCAGGGTGTGCTCCATGGTGCTGGGACAGAGATGCCTCTGAGCACTGTGATCTGGAAGTCTCTGCCTTCCTGATCTGCTTCTTGGCTCTGTTTTTCCTTTCTTCTTCATTTTGCCATTTAGATTGTCAGACCCCGGGCTAAGTTATTTGTCTGCTTAGTCAGTTCTCAGAGCTATAAAATAAGTTTGCTTATCTATCTTGGGAACAGGATAAACAGCAAGTGTCTGCAACATGCCCCATAATCTAGAGATAAGACGGTGTAGAACTGCATAGGTTTATGCTGTGCTACATATATAAAGTTGTTAAAGCTGTTTTAAAATGTTTTTCAGGTTCTAAATGGCTTCTAAGAAGTTGGGATCTGAGTCTCATGGTAAGTGAAATTCGGCATCCCTGTCTCTTCAATAGAATGAATCCTACTACTGCTGCTGACTAATGTCCTAGCCTAGACAGTCCATAGAAACTAATCTCTTTAGCCTCTGAGTAGTTTTTTTGTTAGAAATGAAGTGCCTTGGCTTCCTTCTTGCATAGGTGCTTGCTGATACTGTGCTTGTTCTCTGGTTAAGCTGAAATTCAGCCTGTGACTCCTACTCCTTCATGGCAGAATAATACCTTCCCCTTCCTCCACGTACTCCTTCAAAATCAAAGCTGAACTGCAGTTGTGATACTGATTTGATGTTTGCTGAAGTGGACACTAGATCTAGCTCCTTTCTATGGAAGTCATTTGAACAGCTGGATTGAAAGTGAAGTTTTTAATATATCATAGAACTATGCTTGTTTTTTGCTTAGCAGTGAATTTTTTTCCTAAATTGGACTAATCTGGTTCATCAGGCAAGTGAAGAAGAGAATATCATCTTCTGCATTTGAGATGCATAGTGTCATGCAGATGTTTGGTATGATAAAAATTATTTGCTTATCTCTTAAGGAATAATGTTTCTGTGGAACATTAAAGTTCAGTTAGTTGTATGTAATGTATCTTCTTCAAATCAGTAATCATTCAATGCAGTACTGAGAGGTTCATGTGAAATTGCTAACATAATTTTTCATGCTATAGAAACTTCTGCTTTTAGAAACTCAGCCTTGATCTTCCTGGATAATCTTTCAGATAAGAGGGTCCCGGGGAATTCCAGTTTTCTTTGAGCTTTTTATTCAGTCTGGCAAGTGTAAAGTTGAACTACAGAATAAGAAATGCCTCACTAAAATACATGGTTAAGGATTAATAAAAATGACCTATCAAAACTTAATTTTTAGATGGTCTCCTTTGTGGCCCAGTGTTCCTGCTGCAAGACAATTAATTTATTTATTGGATTGCTACCAGCTCTTCAGCAGTTGTTATCTTGTATCTATGAACACACTGAACTGCTTGTCTATTGAGTCTATTTTTACTTCTCTCTTCTGCTTCCTAAACCAGACTAGTAAAGACACTGCTTGGAGCTAGAATTCAACCTGTCTTAAATATTTCGCCAAACAGTATGGTGTGGTGGAACATGTTTCTGGCTTCAAAATAACAAAATCAAAACAAATGGTGCTGTAAGCTGGCTGCTTAACTTGTCTACTCTTTTGTGTACCCTCTATTCCTAATGATAGCAGTGACACTGTCACTGTATTGTTTCTGAGGAGTAGTGGAACAACTTCCTTGGCTTATTATGTCTTAAGAAATCAGCAGGGCAATTTTTTTCAGTTTTCTCCAGGGTTGTTAAGAAATAATTCCACCAAGTGAATTTTGGCTTGCTGTAAAGCATCTAGTCCAACAGCTACCTTCAACTCAGTGTCTCTGGCAGGCTGATGAAATCAGTCAACATAGTTGATGCATCTTTTGTACTTATTGTTGAGCTGCTTATTGGAGGTTAGAGGACTGTCGTTGAATCACAGAATGGTTGAGGTTGTAAGGGACCTCTGGAGATGGTCATGTCCAAACCCCCTGCTCGAGTAGAGCCACCTAGAGCAGATTGCTCAGGACTGTGGTCAGATGGAAATGAAGATGGGAACATAAAGTATGGATGGAGTGGAAGGAACACTTTTCCTGTTTTGGAAGGTATTCTTAGCATACACCTATAACTATGCCTAAGCATGTAACTTCAAATGCTCTCATCATTAGAATAATTGGAAGTTCAAGCTTAAGTTCCAGTAACTAGTACCATCTAGAAATGCAGCTCTCATCTGTTGCACAAAAAGTGTGGGTTATACCAAGTGCAGCATGTTAATATTGCTGTTGTATTCTCACTGTCACTATACAACTTGAAAACTTTTAACTCCAGTTTCTGAGAATTATGTATGTTTTGTGGGACCATAAAACCTAAGTTCTACTTGGTTTCAAAACTGTTCCCCATTTATAACTAGTAACTTGTTTTATCTGAAACGTTTCCATTTTTCTACCAAACTGGAGGACACTTCTATGAGTTGGCCAGCATATTACGCTGGAGAGAAATCTTACTCCCATGGTAGAAACTTGGACCAGGAATATCATACAGTACATGGTGTCAGAGATCAGACTGACAGGTACGGTTTTGCCAGGGCTATTCTCAGAACTTCCTCAATATGCTTTTAACTGCTAGAAGGATGAAGTGACTAACGGCCATATTAACTAACAGTTTAAAAAACCCTTTAATTGCTTCACTTGAACATGTGACTATTTAACAGTGGCTTGCATAATACTTTCTATGTGTAGGTTTTGCTCATTGCTTTAGAATTTCTCATTTAAAACAATTTGCACCCTTACCCATCAGTGTGTTCAAGCAGAAGGGTCACATGTTTACAAAAATAAAAGGATTCTTGGCTTTCTGGATCAGATTTTAACTTCACTAGACTAGTACTGTTCTGATTGGGCTGGAACAAAGTGAATACTATGTGCATCAATGTTTTGCTTCAGAAAGACTTTTTACTATCAAATGTCCTAAAACACTTGGTGTGTTTCTTAATGTGTACTTGTGGGTTTTGTAGCAAAGTTGTATTCAAGATGAGGTTATAGCAGTGGTCATTATTAAAGAAATAAGCATACTGGGAAGAAACTAGGTGAGGTTTGCTATTTGTTTTTTTTCCTGTACCAAAACAAAGAGTGTTGCTATGTAAATACCACAGTGTGTGTTTGTACCCTCTGTGGCTAGTATCTATTTTAGGCAAACAAGAAGTCTGTGCAAGAGGAGGTGTCTACCACTTAGTGTGTCAGTAGGTCTAATAAGACACGTATTTGTAATGCAGTGTGTTAAGAGGCATAGACTCAGCAAAGGGGGTGAAGAACTGAGACATTTATTCAAAGGGTCGCAGCCCTTTTATAACCAAACACAAACAGAAAACATTCCTTATAAGGCAAAAGGTGTAACTGCAACATCCCATTGGCTGCTAGCTGTTGCCTGGGGAGACTGCAGTTTTTTGGAACTACAAACTCATCCCTGTAATGAGTTACTCTGTGCTCTGCAAGGTCTGGTTCTTTCCAGGCCTTCAGCCTGCTTATCTCCCACAGTTCCCCTCTTTTTATGTTTTAAGAACACTTGTTTAATTGTAAACATTTCAAAAAATATAGTATATAAAAAATATAAAAATATACATGTAAACCAATCCTAACTGCAACATATATTTGACTGTTTTACCTTCATCCCTTAAAGTGATCCCCAAAAAGGTTAAAACCTTGCATTAGGCAAATAAAGGACCCAACCATCCCAAATGTCCTTTATTCCACCGAAGGATCTTGTGTTGTGCCTTCGTGTTTCAGGGATCTGACCTCTGTCATTTGTCAGCTGGCTCTCCAACCAAGCAGGTCCAAAATGCCATAGCAGGAGAAAGGTTGCAATTTTACGTGGATAGCTGTGGCAATGATGGTTTAACCCATCTATCTTGAACTAAAACCTGTAGAAACGTAAGCATACTCTCTTCCTCATGTTGTGATGGGAAATGGTCTTTTCCACTGACCTGTTTGCAAATTTTTGATTATAATTTGGACTTTTCCTTGAGGTTTTACATTATTTGTATTCGATTTAAAAATTTAATATATAGCAGGCTTTGACAATGCGTTCCTGCAGGGTTAACCTGTACTCCCCCCCTCTTGTTTTTTAAGGAGAGATCTTGAGGGTTAGTGTCGATAGAAGGTGCAGGCAAAATCTACTGACAGACTGTTGTATAAGTGTGTTTTATTTGAGGTATTGTTGCTTGGATTCACACACACACACACATTTTTTCATTCATGCTGGCGGCCACCATTCACACTCCACACATACATGTTCTTCATTTTATTCTGGTTTTGCATTGCTTTTGTTGATTGGTCCCAGTGAAACTGTGTGTGACTTTATGTGGTGTATGTTCTAATACTGTAAGGGCAGAAGGGCACTTACTGAAACAATTAGAAACAAAAGCAAACATTATTTTAACAACAAAACAAAACCCAATACCACGCTGCCACACCGGAAGACTACACTTTAAACAAAAAGCAAGCATTCAGTGATTCCACTCCACAGACTCTGTCTCTGCCCTATCTGATTTCACTGTTCATCGTGGTTCCTCATTTTCGGAGGTAATTTCATTTCTAGGAATTCCTATCTGTAGACATCGCAGGAATCAGATGACAGTTCTTTCCATTTTCATTGAAAGCAGTTTGTCATTGCTTGCTCAGGCATGCGTCCAGTGCCCTGGCTCCGTGGAGACAAACATTTCCGATTAATAGCAATATAAATTTATACAATGATTGATCTCAGAGGGTGACAGTGTAAAGACAGCTTTAAGTGCTTTAGATCTACAGATATCCCAAAGCAGAAAACATCCTTCCCCCACAGTGGTGCAAGCAAGCAGCTGATAAGGTTTCAGTTTGCTGTGTTTTGTTTCCCTTCCCCCATATCCTGTAGGCAGGGAGATGAAAAGCAAGGGAGGAGAGGGGTTTGGATTTTTTGTGTGCCCTCCCCCACAGACTGCAAGGCAAAACCACTTTTTTCTCCAACCATGTGATAAACAAAGTCTTGAGTTTCTATAAGTTTTTGAATAATAGTTTATTATATGGTAAAAGCAAACAGCTGGCTGGGTGACAGAAATGGGACCATTTTCCCATATCTGCACACACCTACTACAGGGTACATTTAGTATTTATCTTAGCTACTTCATGCATATTAATTATATCATATACATATACATTCTACAGGTTTTTGCTAAGTATTTAATATACGGGTTTTCTTACAGCTAAAGCTAAAAGGGTTATCTCTACAACCGGTCATAATTCATGCATTCTTGGACGAACAGGCGCCTAAAAAAAACATATTTTATTTTTGGGATAGTAGGGAGGTTTAGGGCCTCTTGACCTTGTAAGGGTCTGTTTTATTTCTTTATGGGGTGTAATTAAGTTTTACAATCCGTTTTTTTTATTTTGATGTAATCACCCATTTGTTTCACAAATCACAATTATTTATTTATCACAAACCAGAAAATTGTAAAGTCCTGGTTTTTGAAAGTTTTACTCTTCCCCCACCCTGAGACAGCGGTAGAAGATAACAGAATCCACCTCCCCCCAGCCCCGAGAAACTGGCAGTTTAACAAAAGGCTCTTTTCTGACAGAGAGGCTGCTTGTAGTTGTTCCTCCACTAAGGGGTGTGTGAGAGAGTCTCGAAATAAAATAATTTTCCCAAATTAGAGTTTATTATATAGTAGAAGCAAGCAGTGCTGGGTGACAGACGGAATCTGGCTCCTAAATCTTCCACCCCGATATGGGATACGAGGTCAGTACTTATTTCAGATATCTCATACATATTCATTACATACATGCATATACATTTTACATCGCTATTCCAGGTATTCAGTACATGTTTTCTTTTACAGTCAAGACTAATTTTTATCTCTACAACAAGTTATAAATCCATACATTTCTCGACAAAGAGGCGCCAGCATTCTGTTGATTCGACTTAGTTCGGATATACCTCATGTCCAGGGTAATAGGGAGGGTAATAATCTGTTTTGTGTCTTTATGAGGGTACAATTAAGTTTTACAATCTGTTTGTTTTTCTTCTTTCCTGAGGTTACACTAACCCATTTGTTTCCCATTTGTCTTTTTTATTGACAGGAATTATTGTCTGTGTTTATCACAGGTGTAAACATAGTAGCTTTGTTTTAGGGAGGGACCATTGATCTACCCACACAGGGTCATTTGTTTCCCAGGTTACCTGTGGGATTTGCTGCAACAGAGTGTCTCTTAGGAAAAATCCATTGTCGACTGATTCCCCTATTGACTCAAGCAGTCCCTCCCACACAGAGTCAGTGATCCCAGTAGGACTAATGGAGACAGGCTTATTGTCTGAGCTATGTATGACCACGATGTCCTTGCTTTGCTTTGGGGAGGTCAACCCAGGAAAACTTGCTAAACAGGCATGAGTGTTCCTTAAGGGCCATTGTTTGGGCCATTGTGAGGCAGATATGACCGTTAGGTCTTCTCCACTGTTAACAATGTTAGATATTTCTGTTTTTGCCTCCCGTGCCTGCTGTTTAATACAGGTAAAATGCGTACTTGTCTCCGGAATGGATTTAGAGGCATGCACTGCTATTTGTGTTATTTGCTGCAACCTGGCGGGACATGTCTGGGCTTGCACCGTGTGAGAAGCATGTTTATCCTGCCCCATCAAAACATCTGCAGTAACCGTTTGTAAAAGGTTACGTGCCCCCGCAGCCAAATTTGCAGTCATTTGTTTCTCTGCTAGCCGCTTCAGTTTGGATTCCCACATTGTGTACTGCATATCGGTCATTATTAAGCAAAATAGTGTTTTGAAATCGTGAGGGGTAAACACTTGGTATGCCCCCCCCCCCCCAAAATCTGCATCTATCACCCCCAACAACACAGTAAGACCTTTTAAAGTAACGGATGACCTGCCGATTAGTAAAGCTGCTTTTTTGTGACTCAAGGGGCCACATGTAGCAACTGGTAGCTGGCGACCTCCGTGTCCCTCAGCGTTAAGTCTGTATTGCTGACTGTGCTGACCAGCTGTTCGCAACCCCCCAACCAGAACGCCCGCAGCATGAATCAGAGCGCGACCAGTGCCGATAACGCGTTTAGCGTACACACCACCCGCCTCAGCACCGACAACCCTGACCCCGCCAACAGTCTCGACTCGGGTAGGCGTGCATCCCCGGCACTCTCTCGGACCATCCTCTCCTCCTCGGGCTGGAGCAGCAGCAGAATCTACAACCGCCCGTCCCTCTGTCAACCGTCCCGTCCCACCGCTCCAGAGCCGCCGCAGCCCAACTGGGGCCCCCGGGGAGCTGAGTTCTCCTCTTCCTCCTCCGCCATCAGGTTGTCCTCCGCACAGGAGCGGCCCCGAGCCTGGCGACGGCCGCGTCCCCTCCCCGCACAGATCCCGGTCAGGCGAAAACAGACCCGGAGAAACTTTTAAAGCTGTTGCGTCCTCCGCGCGCCCCCCCCCCCCCCCCCCCCCCCGTACTCGTGCCCACGTGTTCTGAAAGTTAGGACAGTACAAGTTTAAATCCTTTTCCTTATCCGTAAATTCTGGATCCTCTTCAGAGTCGTCCGACAGAGAAACCGACGTTGCGGCGGCGACACTGTGTAAGCGAAGTTTGCGAGGACGGGGCAGTGGTGAGGTCTTTGTTCCTGGTCGCACCACAGGCTCCACGAATGACGGTGGCAGTGACGGCAGCAGTGGCGGCGCGGAAGGCGTCATCCCCGGCGACACGGGAGATGGCGGCAGCGGCGGGGCATGGGGCAGCGGCAGCACACAAGGCTTCGGCTCGTGCTGTACCAGCGGCTCGGAATCACCTGCCGTTTCTGCGCGGTCTTCTCCGGAGCTGGCATGAACCTGCAAAGCCTCGAAAACTGCTCTCCATGATGTTAATAGAGAAGTAGCCATTTTATTGCCTAGCGTGGCACTGTCCCATAGTTTGTAACCGATATCGTCCCAAACTCTCGGGTCATATATTGAGGTAATATTTAATGTGGGAACAACTTTGGATGCCCACAAAAGGACACGTTCTAAATTTTCTTCTTCTACCATCCTCCCATATTTTTTAAGGAATTTAGCAAAGGCTTGCGAGACTGTCTTTTGCTGTTCAGTTAATGGAGTTCCCAATTCGTTCTCGGCTACTTACCTTAACGTCCAGCGAAGGGTAATTAAGAGCTCTATTTTCGTCACTTCCTTTCAGCGAAAATTCCTGTAACTTTCAGCCGAGCTGCACTGCCGGAGAAACAGCTTAATTTCTGTCACTGTGGGCGCCATTTGCAGTGCATTAAGAGGCATGGACTCAGCAAAGGGGATGAAGAACTGAGACTTTTTTTCAAAGAGTTGCAGTCCTTTTATAGCCAATCACAAACAGAAAACATTCCTTATAAGGCAAAAGGTGTAACCGCAACTTTGCCCTTGTGACCAATTCCGTACAAATGTGACTTCCTACTTGTATGCCAAAACTTGGATTTTAATTTAGCTTAGCTGCTCTAAAGCTGGGATTTTTAAAGCCTGTTTTGAATATGACAAAAAAGAAGGATCTTTTTAGAGACATAGCAAAATACAGTGTTCAGGAGAGCTTCAGTTTCCAGTTGTATAGGGATAGTCTTGTCACAAGGGAAGCTAAAACATTCGGTATATTGACTTGAAAATCTGTTAGTTGTTGGATTGTTGTGTGTTTGTGTTTTCTTTAGTAAGATCTAGAACATTATAAACAAACCAAAACTGAGGCAATGAAGTCCAAATAGATTCAACTTCCTTTGTATTGAGTCACCTGGTATAGTTTGGGCAACTGTACTGGTTTAAAAGTTAACCAGCAGGGGAAATGAACTCAACTCAAAAGAGAGATTATAAGTCAGAATAACAATTTAATAAAATAGTACAATAAGTACGATTATACAGACAAACAATTGGTCTTAACCCACAAAACCCAAATGTATAACCCAGCACCCTGGGGCATGAACAAAGTGGTGTTCCTTGGACCCCCCTGAGTCCAAAGAAAAGGGAGAGGGGAAAAACCTGCTGGTGGGAGAGCTGTTGCAGTCTGGTCAAAAGTAGTGATTGCAGTCCAGTTGAGGGTGGTGGTCTCAGTCTGGTTGAGAGTGGTGAACTGCAGTCCGGTTGAGAGCGGTGAGCTGCAGTCTGGTTGAGAGCGGTGAGCTGCAGTCTTCCTCTGGATCTCATGAGTGGTAAAAAGGTTCCGGAACTCCAAGTTTATATATTCTCCAGTTCAGGCAGGAATGCTCAGTCCTTCCCTCAGAGCGGGGAATTCCATAAAAGGGTATGAGGATGCTCAGTCTTTCCCTCAGAGCGAGAAATTCCATAAAAGGGTATGAGGATGCTCAGTCCTTCCCTCAGAGCGGGGAATTCCATAAAAGGGTATGAGGACAGGAACATCTTTCTGTTTCACAGGCCTCTACTGATAACAGTTTCTGGGAAATGGCACGGAAGGCTATAGAATACACAGTTTTGGGCTACACCCATCCAGTGATGGTGTAACTAGGACAACAGCAGAGATAAATAGCTCCCAAATACAGAAATTATGAGTCTTAATCGAATGCATTAAACTTGTTTCTTTATACAATTTCTGCTTTTGATCTTAGGTCCTTTCAGTTATCTTGATGATGTCCCATTTAAGATAGGAGACAAATTTAAAACCCCAGCAGAGGTTGGATTACCCATTGATTTCAACCTTCCTGATTCTTCTAAGCTTGTCAGAGAAGCCCAGGTAAGTGATGTGTTTTACCTTTCTGCTCTCTTCCCCCTGGCCCCCAACATGCGGTGCTATAAACTGCAAGTAGTCACAGTTTGCACACATATTCAATGTTATTTTTGATGGTCCCATAGTGTCATTTTGTATGCCAGACAGTAGTTGCAGAAGATCTATTAGAATGTATCGAAAGATAAAATATGATAGGCTGTACAAAAAGCTTCTACTTTTTAAAAAACTTAATAATATTTATTTTAGTGCATCTACTTCAAAAAAGTAGAGCGTTTTGTTGTAGTAGTTTTAGGTCTAAATATTACCCTGACTGAGTAGCATTTTTAAGAGGAAAAATGCTAAGAACTGATATACCCATGCTATGGCATGCTTGCAGAATCTTGTTTGAGGGTAACAAATGTTTTTATGACCATATTTTATGTGTTCTCACAATAGTGAGAGGAAGAAATAAATTTTCAGTTCTTGTTTTCTGTGCAGTTCTGAGTGGGAATTCTTTTCCAGCTGTAGGGCAAACAGGTTATAGCTTGGTACATGGATGGCTTCTGGGTCTTTGAGGAGCATGTCTCTGTTATAAAAAAAAATCATAGTAGTATAAAATCAATTGCTTTAGTGTATATGTTGAAAATCTAATCTCCAAATGCAGGTTGTGATACAAGAAGTCTAATTGAACTATGTTTTCTTGTTTGGGTCCATGATTTTCCTTGGTCAGTCCAAACTGATGATTGTTTTAATTTCAGTTGTGACAGATGATTCTTTTTTTATCTTTTTTTTTCCTGCCCTGCAACTCATCCACTGGAGAACTGACTATCTTAATTACCCTACATCATGGCTTTTTCATTATAACCATTAAATGATTGCCTGAATGTCCTAATACACATATTTCCACCCAGTTAAGGTGGTGTGGAAGAGCTAAAGGAGACTAATGTCCTATTGCTGGTTTCATTGTGCTAAGTCTCTATTTTCCTGCCAAGCTGAGGTTCACGTATAGTATGCCCAATTGGACTGCAGCACCCTGCATAATAGGATGTGACTATGTAGAGTATGCATCTTGCAGTGCAATTTGACTTTTTTTACAGCTGTAGTGAGAGTTGTTAAAAAAATAAAAGTACAGGGAAGCAAAATTGCCCAAAGCCATATATTTTTATATAAATACCCTTCTTTTTTAATATAAAAAAAGTATTTGGTCAGTTTTGGTCTATATATATAACCATACACACACACACACAAAAACCCTGATAGCTCTGCTCAGACAGCAAAGAATGTGTAACGAGTAGTGCTCAGCACTTCTGCCAGTGATTTTCAAAATTACCTTGCTGATAAATTAAGTAACACACCTCTTGGAGTCTTAGAGCTAAGGGAATGGAAAACTTTTATGCAGTTGAGACAACAGGTCTCTATGATCCCACTGGAACCTGCTATAGGATAGGACGTGGCACAACACATAGTGAGTCCCAGAAAAACTTAGTAGAGACCTAGCAAGCCTTGCTGGTTTGTTGCTCTTTAGAGATAGGAATTTGTATGACCTAGCAGTCCCACGGTAAGAGCGCTCCTGTTCGGTTATGTGCCATTATCCTGGCAAGGGTATTTTATGACTTCTTGTGAATCACAGGTAGGTTATGCCTTGGACTTAGCTTGTAGCCTGTGTTCTCTGAACATTTTGTGGTTATTTAAAGAGCATTTGAGGCTGTTCATTCTTATTAAGATATTAAAGCTTTAAGTAGATTTTGTCTGTTCAGAATTTTGTCCTCTCAACCAGGCCACTACTGTGACCAATAAACTGGTAGTGAGTAGCTTACAAATGGATTCCTGTGCTAACCTGTCCCTGAAGGAGCTGATGTTAAATGAGAAAAGTTTGTGAGATCCTGTCATGCCAGTAACTGCAGCAAATTTTGCTACTGCAGGTAGTTGTCATCATCACTGTAACCAGTATATCCCCTTTGACTGGTGAGCCACTGACACTGGAGTAAGAATACCTCTTAAACTAGTGGGTATAAAACTATAATATCAAGTCCCTTAGAAATATTTTAGGGGGAACTGAGTAATATTGTATTGTTCTTTGGATGCAAAAATACTCTGCTGTAGTCTTGAATGACTTGTGGAACTTGTGGATAGGAGGTAGTTCGGTGGTGCCAAATCTGGGTATGATTGTCTATCTAGTAGACTTGCCCTTGCTATATCTGTTGTCTTGGGGGGAAAAGGTGGGAGGGCTGTGAAACTGATCTTGGGATGATCAGTAGCTCTATAGCAAAACTAAATGTAGGAAGGAGGCAGAATATGATATTTTAATCCAGACTATAGACAGAGTTTGGTGCTAGAGACTAAAGGAACTACTTCTGAGGTCTTTTAGTTTTGCCAGTCTGTAAACCTACAGACAAGATATGCTGGGAAAAATTGATGCCTGTCCATGGTGTAGTGGGTTGAACCTGACCTGATGCCAGGTACCCACTAATGCCACTCTCTCACTCTCCCTCTGCAACTGGACAGAGGAGAGAAAAAAATCCAACTAAGGATTCATGAGTTAAGAGCTGGGAGAGGTCACTTACTGATTACCTTCACGGGCAAAACAGATTCAAAGTGGGGATAGTACTTAAATTTATTACTAACAGAAGCAGAGCCGAAGAGTGAGAGATAAAACAGTCTTAAAAACACCTTCCCCCCACCCCTCCTTCCTTCCATGTTCTCCCTCCTCCCCCCCAGTAGTGCAGGGGGATGGGGAATGGGGGTTATGGTCAGTTGTTGTTTCTGCCGCTGCTCAGAGAGAGGAGTTGGAGTCCTTCCCCTGCTCCTGTGGGGTCCCTCCCATGGGACACAGTCCTTGATGGACCTCTCCAGTGTGAGTCCATCCCTCGGGCAGCAGCTCTTCCCAAACTGCTGTCCCGTGGGTCACTTCTCCATGGGGTGCAGTCCTTCATGAATGAACTGCACCGACGTGGGTCCCCCACAGGGGCCACAAGTCCTACCCGGGAAAAACCTGCTCCAGTGTGGGCCTCCCTCTCCATGGGCTGCAGGTCTCCAGCAGGACCATGCTCCATCTTGGACCTCCCACAGGGTCACAGCCTCCTTCATGCATCCACCTGCTCCAGCATGGGTTCCTCCATGGGCTGCAGGTGGGTCTCTGCACCCCGATGGTCCTCCATGGGCTACAGGGGGACAACTGCTCCACCATGGTCTGTACCACGGACCACAGGGGAAACAGCTCCGGTGCCTGGAGCACTCCTCCCCCTCCTTCTGCACTGACCTTGGTGTCTACTTTGTTGTTCCCATGTTCTCACTCTGCTCTTCCCTGGCTGGAATTCTTTCAGCACAATACCTTTCTGTTCTGAAATATGTTATCACAGAGGTGTTACTATCACTCTTGATTGGCTTAGCCTTGGCCAGCGGCAGGAAGTACATCCTGGAGCCGACTGGCATTGGCTCCACCACACAGGGGAAGCTTCTAGCAGCTTCTAACAGAAGTCACCCCTGTAGCCCCCCTCTGCTCCCAAAACCCAGCCACAGAAACCCACTACACATGGTAGTTCATGTAGCTCTTATTCTATGTTACTTATGTTACTGTTAGAAGTAGTGACTATGATCCTTATAATTTATCTTTTTTCTCCTTTCCTTTCCCCTTCACCCCCGGTCAGTATGACTTCTCACTGGAAAAGAAAACAATCAAGTGGGCTGAAGATATCAAAAAAATTGAAGCTGCCCAGAGAGAAGCTGAACACAAGGTAGAAGAAGTGCTAGCAAACTCAAAAACGGCTCCAGAGGACATCACCAAATTGGCGTTCCCAGAGGGACCTTGCCCTAAAGTCATGCCTCCTCCTATTAACCCCATCCTTGCTAGCCTGCAGCACAATAATATTCTTACTCCCACACCAGCCAACAGCAGTGCTGTGAAGCAAAAGGTTCTCAGTCCACCTCATTCAAAAGCAGACTTCAACCCAGCTGATTTTGAATGTGAAGAAGACCCTTTTGACAAACTGGAATTAAAAACTATCAATGATAAGGAGGAATTAAAAAATATTCTTGAAATTCATGTTGGTACTACTGGACCAATTGTTGCCCAGCTATTAGATAATACTTTGCCCAAAGGAGAGTCTGTGTTGCAAGATGAGAAAGTTCTGACATCCATAGAAAGGACTACGCTGGACTTCAAACCCCTTCACAAACCCAATGGCTTTATCACTTTACCACAGTTGGGAAACTGTGAAAAGATGTCCTTGTCTACCAAAGTGTCCCTGTCCCCTATCACTTCAGTGAGCAACATCAAATCCCTGTCCTTTCCTAAACTTGACTCTGATGAGAGTGATCAAAAATCATCAAAGCTCATGAGCACTTTCCACAACACTACCTGTCTCTGCAATGGTGCTTTGCTCAGTTCTTTGCAGACCTGCACTCAGAATGAAGCCAATGAATTGAATGGACACCATCTGGTTGGTCTTTCTGCTGTAAATGAGGACAGTGGCATGGAGACATCAACATTATCCTCTTCATCCAGGCTACCTTCCCTGACTGCATCAACAGTTTGTACAGAAGAAGAATCATCTCAAAGCACAGCAACTATGGTAAACATGCAGTGGATTAGAATTGGGGTTGCTGGGGAGGTGTGGAGGTGTAGAGGCAGATGTTGCTTCTAAAATGTCCTGTGGTTTTAGGTTCATTTAATGGGAGAGATGTGTAAATCATGTGTGGTAGTTCCTCTTCATTTATGTTGCAAATTGATCAATTAAACAGGTCTTCATGTTGGCAGTTCTGAACCTCAGATTATTACTCTGCAAGTTCCCCCATATCTGATATTTTTTTAGACCAATTCTGTTGACTTTTCTTTCAGCTTTTTGGTACTTGTTCATAGTTGCACACTATTGAGCTAAGCATATGAAGTGAAATCTTTGTACAGTCCAGCGTTTTGTCTTATCCAACTGAGATATATAAGATTCTGAACTGGTCTTAGGTTTTGAATTAAATATCTACTAGATTTGTTCCTTGGTTTGCTTATATGTTTGCTGGAAATAATGGGAAATGCAAGTTTTTCAAGGAATAGAAGCAATCACAGATTAAAGAAACACATGTGCTGTGTCATTCAGGGGAGAAAAAGTGCTTACACTTGACCTGGAGTGAAAGAATTGTCTTTTGGGTTTTTTTGTGGGGGGGTGTTTTTTTGTTGTTGTTGTTTTTTTAACATTTAATTTATTTATTTTCTTCTTGAAGTACTTTCAAAATATAACCTTTTAAAAGGATGAAAATGATGGTGGTCTGAAACCTGGTATTTATCCTCTTCCTTGTAAATGAGGGAGGAAGGATTGCTTTGTGGATACCAAAAGCAGTCTTGAGGATCATCTTGGATCACTAATGCTACAGTTGGTGGCTGTACAGCTCTGAGACAGGAGTCTGATGTTTCATTTTCTCAGACTTGTAGAGAGTTCCAAAATTACTTTGGGGACACTTAACTTCATGCCAGTTATTGTCTTTGTGAATAAGAGCAGAAATTTGAGTAAGTGTTGTGATTTAAGCCTAGCCAGTAGCCAAGCTCCACACAGTTGCTCACTCACTCCCCTATCAGCGGGATCAGGGAGAGAATCAGAAGGGTACAAGTTAGAAAAGTCATGGGTTGAGATAAAGACAGTTAATTAGGGAAAGCAAAAGCCATGCACACAAGCAAAGCAAAACAAAGAATTCATTTGCTACTTCCCATGGGCAGGCAGGTGTTCAGCCATCTCCAGGAGAGCAGGGCCCCATCATGTGCAATGGTGACTTGGGAAGACAAATGCCATAACTCCACGTCCCCCACTTTCCTCCTTCTTCCCCTGTTTTTATATACTGATGCCCTGGTTTTGGCTGCGGTAGAGTTAATTTTCTTCCCAGTGGCTGGTATGGGGCTGTGTTTTGGATTTGTGCTGAACATGGGGTTGATAATATAGAGATGTTTTTGTTATTGCTGAGCAGGGCTTGCACAGAGCCAAGACCTTTTCTGCTTTCTGTACTGCCATGCTGAGGAGGGGGCTGGGGGTGCATGGGAGGCTGGGAGGAGACGCAGCTGGGACAGGTGACCCCAACTGACCAAAGGGATATTCCAGACCATATGGCATTATGCTCGGTGGTCTAGTGGTTAGGATGCGGCGCTTTCACCACCGCGGCCCGGGTTCGGGTCCCGGTCAGAGGAGTCCCCCGGGTAGATGGAGCTCGTTAGCCCTGTAAGGCCATCCATCTAAGAGAAGGTCACTCTAAACAAACCTACGTCCTGAGGACCTCGCTGCCACCGTCCAAGCTTGCTCGGCCCCGGCAGATGAACCTTAGGATTAAAGGGTGGGCTCAGCTCAGCGCACACTGTGTCTCACCTAAAAAATCCACTGCGCAGGCTCGAAGGGCAAAGACCCTTCCCAAATCTTCGTTCGCGAAGACTGGCCATACTATACTATACAGTATATAAAGACCTATCTGTGTCTCCTCCCAACCTCCCATGCACCCCCAGTCCCCTCCCCAGCATGGCAGTACAAGAAGCAGAAAAGGCCTTGATGTTGTGCAACCTCTACTCAACAATAACAAAAACATCTCTATGTTATCGACATTGTTTTCTGCACAAATCCAAAACATACTAGTACATACTAGCTCCTGTGAAGAAAATTAACTCTATCCCAGCCCAAACCAGCACATTCCACCCCTTATTCCATACCATTTACATCGTGTGCAGGTTTTACACTATCCAATACAACTTCATTAACCACCACCCCCATTTCTATTCCTTGATATAATACACAGATATCATTCCCTTAGTCTATGGACCATCCTTGAAAAATGTCCACAAAATGTCCTTTGAGTTCATTTAGTCCATGACTTTGCGCTCCATGTGTTCTGGTGGTCACTCAGGACTGGAGAGATGGTGTGTTGCTTGGAGTTAGTGGGCACCACATCCAGCTCAGGTCGGGTCACTGCTGTACTTGCAATGCTGCTTGTAAGGCTTCTCCTCCATTGGTTTGGGTGGTTCCTGTTATAGTAATTCCTGTAACATACAACTCAAATTGTGGTTGACAACAATTTAAAGGTATATTCATTACAATCTCCACCCCTGGTCCTTTTAGGATGGGTTATAGGGTTCAACATTACATTGAACTCCTCCCCTGGCTGCAACAAGGGGTTCCTGCTAGAATCCCCCATTAGTATAGTCACATCATAGTCCTCCATGGCTGCAGGGGCATGGCTGCCTCATCATGAGCTGCAAGGGAATCTCTGCTTCCCCTGCCCTAGCGTGGGGTCCCTCCCACAGGAGACAGTCCTCTTTGAACTTCTCCAATGTGGGTCCTTCCCATGGGCTGCAGTTCTTCACAAACTGCTCCAGTGTGGGTCTGTCATAGGTTCACAAATCCTGCCAGCAAACCTGCTCCAGTACGGGCTCTTCTCTCCACAGGTCCTGCCAGGAGCCTGCTCCAGTGCTGGCTTCTCATGGGATCACAGCCTCCTTTGGGTATCCACATGCTCCAGTGTGAGGCTCCTCCACAGGTGGCAGGTGGATCTCTACTCCTGCGTGTACTCATCCACAGGTCACAGTCCCTTTGACTCAAGTTCACACTGAAGTTCCAGCCTGACCAGTACAGCAGCACAGGAACAGCAGCAATGCCCTGGTCATTTGCCAGCCCAGGCACATTGCCATGGCTGTTATCAAAATGTTCCTAGGCACAATCATGGCTAGTCTTCGCGAACAAAGATTTGGGAAAGGCTCTATCCACATTTGTTACAAGCACGCTGGGGGCTAATAAGGCCAATACAAGATAGACATGTCCGATTGCAAAAGGCACAGCAGAAAGACTCCTTAGGTGGTATATTCTTCAAGACACGATTCTTTCTGCATTGTCTTTTCTCCTTGAGAGTGATCCTGCGTGTGTTCTCAAAGGCATCAGCAGCGTTATAGATCGTGTGTCTCCAGGCCTCCCGATTTGAGGCCAGAGTAGACCAGTTATGGTGATCAATATGGTCAAGGCTGAGATGTTGTTTCAGGGAGTCCTTGTATCTTCTCTTTGGGGCTCCTCTCATGCAGCAGCCGGTGGTAAGTTCACCATAAAGCATGATCTTAGGGAGGTGGTGGTCCTTCATCCTTGAGACGTGCCCTGCCCAACGCAACTGTGTTCTCAGCAACATGGCCTCAATACTTGTGATTGCTGTTTGTTCTAGAACAGACGTATTAGTCACATAATCTGACCAGTGGATGTTTAGGATTGTACAGA
This sequence comes from Chiroxiphia lanceolata, assembly GCF_009829145.1. NCBI lineage: Eukaryota > Metazoa > Chordata > Aves > Passeriformes > Pipridae > Chiroxiphia > Chiroxiphia lanceolata. Next base: position 10,902,837 of record NC_045670.1, on the reverse strand, counting down.
GGCAGCGTTGATGGAAGCGTTCTAGGAGTCGCAGGTGGTGACGGTAGATGACCCATGATTTGGATCCATATAAAAGAGTAGACAGTACAATGGCTCTGTAAACACTGATCTTTGTACTTTTCTTCGGGTGTTTATTTCGCCAAACTCTTTTATGAAGCTTTCCGAAAGCACTATATGCCTTTACTAACCTGTTGTCTATCTCTCCGTCAATCTTACTATCCGAGGAGATGATACTACCTAGGTAATTAAACTGCTGCACTGATTTGAGCTCTGATTGGCCAATGGTGATATGGGGATTGTGGCAGTTTGAGCCACATTAGAAATCTAAAATCCATTGTTTAGACTTCTTCCACCCCTTCCCACAATTTATCCTAACACCAGAGAGAAACTTTCAGACCAGAGGCTTCTGTAGGGGAAGGGGGAAGTATATACATTTATTTACACAAATAAATACTATACAAACTAAAGGCAAATATATATATATATTACATTACTATCAGTCAGTCCTTTCAAGCCCCTCCTTTAACTTTAGTCCAGGAGCAGCCTTTAAGGCTGATATGTAACACAGTCTTTTGCTGTGGGAGTGTTCTGGGCTCCTGAACACTCCCCCTCTCACCAAGTTCCAGTTGTTTTGTTGCAGTCTCTCCTCACAAAGTCCAAGACAATAGCTTTGAGTCACTGCTCTTCTGCTGCTGGTGACTTCTCCCTCTCGGTGTCTCACCTCAGTTCGTAGGCTGCTGCAGTGTAGCTTATCAAGCGTCCACATCCTGGAATCTTCATTCCTCCACATCAGTTCTCAGCTGCCTCCGGTCAGCTTCGGTAGGCAACTCTCGAGCTCTTGGCTCGTCTCCAATTTCGCCTGGGACTCTTCTCCCAAGCGCCGGGCCTACCTCCATGGCCTGTCCACTTGGTTCAACTTCAGTGCTGAGCCTCTCCTCCACTTACAGAGGAGGGAAAGGAAAAAGCCCCCCTCTACAGTTTCACTGCAGAAAAGGAGGGGGAAGAGGGCTTGGCTGCAATGCCTGCCTCTCTCCTCTTACCTCCGGTGCTGTGAATCTCTTCCTTCACAGTACACACTCCAAATGCTGACTCTAACTCTAGCTAAAGGCTGAGTTGGGGGGTCGCAGGGCTCCCCTCTCCCCCCCGGAGGGGAAGAGAGGGAGTCCAGCCACCCCCTGGCCTTGTCCACCTGCACGCAACAGACACCAACAGCAAAACAACCAAGACTACACTGCCAACCGTTTCCGGTGCTGTGATATATGATTTTGAGCAGAAGCGAACAACATGAATGGTGATTGGCTCTCCAGGGAACACTGCCCTGGCACCTCTGAGCCCCCCAGCTTCTCAGGGGGGGCCAATCTCAACCTATGACAGGATGATGGAAGACTTCCTGAGGTGCAGGTTGATAGAGGACTTCTGTCTTCTTTAAGTTGACTTCCAACCCAAAGAGCTCAGCAGCGTCTGCAAAGCAGGATGTTAAACGCTGCAGAACTGCTTCTGTGTGGGCCGCAAGGGTGGCATCATCAGCATAAAGCAGCTCCCGGACAAGATGGTTTAAGGTCTTAGTGTGGGCCTTCATTTGCCTTAGGTTGAATAGGCTTCCATCAGTACGGTATCGAATGTAGATACCGTCCTGATCATCGAGGTCTGCCGTGGCCCTTTGGAGCATCATGCTGAAAAAGATTGTGAATAGAGTTAGTGCAAGAACGCAGCCTTGTTTCACACCATTAGTTATTAGAAAGGGCTCAGAAAGTGCATCACCATATCTGACTTGGACGTGCTGATCCTCATGAAGCGAGATGATCATTTTAAGGAACTTGGGGGGACATCCTAAATGTTCCAAAATCTGCCATAGACCTTTTCTGCTCACAGTATTGAAAGCCTTGGTGAGGTCAACAAAGGTTACATAGAGAGCTTTATTCTGTTCCCTACACTTCTCTTGCAGTTGTCTGAGAACAAATACCATGTCTGTGGTACTCCTGTTGGCTCTGAAACCACACTGGCTTTCTGGTAGAATTCCTTCTGCCACAGCAGGTATTAGTCTGTTCAAGAGTATTCTTGCCAGGATTTTGCCAGCAATGGAGAACAGAGTAATACCATGGTAATTTCAACAGTCTGATTTGACTCCTTTCTTCTTATACAAAGTGGTGATGACTGCATCACAAAGGTCTGATGGTAGTTTGCCTAGTTCCCAACAGCGCACCACAAACTCGTGAAATTTAGCATGCAGTGCTTGGCCCCCATGTTTCCAGACTTCAGGTGGAATTCCATCAACTCCAGCTGCCTTGCCAATTTTCACCTGCCATATGGCTTTAAGAGTTTCTCCCAAAGTGGGGGCAATATCCAGTTCATTCTTCACCGGTTGTTGTGACATGGACTGAATTGCTGAGTCTTGGACTACACGGCTAGTACTGAAAAGAGTCTGAAAGTGTTCAGACCAGCGATTCAGAATGGAGGTTTTATCTGTCAGAAGCATTTGACCATCTGCGCTGAGTAGAGGGTTTTGGACCTGGTATGTAGACCTGTATGCTGTTTTCAATGCCTCATAGAATCCTCTGTGATCACCTGTATCTGCGCATAATTGAGTTTTTTCAGCTAGATTGATCCACCATTTGTTCTGGATGTCACGGAATTTCTGTTGGAGTTTGCTGCATGCAAGACGAAGGGCTGCTTTTCTTCCATGACAGGATGGCAGCGCAAGGTGTGTTTGATGAGCAGTTCTCTTCTTCCTCAACTATTCCTGAATCTCTTGATTGTTTTCATCAAACCAGTCCTTGTTCTTCTTGAAGGAGAACCCTAAGGATTCTTCAGAGGACTGCTGGATGCTGTTTTTAATATGATGCCAGTGTTTCAGGAGAGGGATCTATAGAATCTATAGAAAGATTTTTGAGCCTAGTTTGAAGATTTACCTGGAACCTAGGCACAATACAGTGAGGTGATAAACAGTACAGCAGCAGTGAAAGCAAAAAGCAGCCACCGATGATTACTAGACTCTAATATACAGTCAGGCAAGCAAGCCCATGGCAAGCACAGGAGCCTGCCAATAATAAACAGCTACAACTTTTACCTAGCACATTCCAATCAAATCTGTCATTATCTTGAATCCTTTCATCCCCATGTTGGGCACCAAAAAGGACTTGTGGTTTAACCCCAACCAGCAACCATGTATCACATCACTGCTCGCTCATTCCCCTACCAGCAGGATCGGGGAGAGAATCAGAAGGGTACAAGTTAGAAAACTCACAGGTTGAGATAAAGACAGTTTAATAGAGAAAGCAAAAGCTGTGTACACAAGCAAAGTAAAACAAGGAATTAATTTGCTACTTCCCAGGGGCAGGCAGCTGTTCAGTCATTTCCAGTAAAGCAGGGCTCCATCACGCATAACAATTGTTTGGCAATACAAATGCCATAACTCCATGTCCCCCTCCTTTCCTTCTTCTTCCCCTGTCTTTATACACTGAGCATGATGCCATATGGTATAGAATATCCCTTTGGTCAGTTGGGGTCAGATGTCAGAGCTGTGTCTCCTCCCAACTTCTTGTGCACCCCCAGCCTAATCACTGGCAGAGCAGTATAAGAAGTAGAAAAGGCCTTGATGCTGTGCAAGCACTGCTCAACAATAAAAAAAAAATCTATGTTATCAACACTGTTTCCAGTATACAGCCCCATACTAGGTGAAGAAAGCTAACTGTACCCCAGCCAAAATCAGCACATCTGTAAACTTGTGGATATTTTTTTCCCAAAAGAACCTGAGATCTGGATACCAATACTCATGAAGCCTAGTAAAAACTGTATAGTCAAATCCTCTAGCTGACTCTAATCTGGTTGCTTCTGTCCAATATAAATGCTGCTTCAGTGATTCTGTGGCCTTACTGACATACTGTAGATATGTGCTCTGAAACAAGTGACACAACTGCTCTCCTGTTGTTCTCTCGTCTCTTTTTAGACTTAGGTAAATGCATTATTAATTGTGAATTACAGTATTCTGACAACTCGTGTTTATTGATGACTAGAACAAATTTAATACAGTAAACTTTGGCAGAAGTAGCAGTGTGCTGAGCAACTGCTCACTGCTACTGCTACAGATCACAGGTTTGAGAGGTGATTGTATGATTGTATGTAGCTCAGAGGTGAAATCTTGAGGTATGACACATCTCTGGGGACTAACATGAAAGATCACTCACAACTAGATAGATGGGCATTCAGATGATCACATTTTCACTCTAACTATTCAAATCTCTATGCTGCATTAAAACTTATTAAAGACCAAGAGAGAAGGTATATTCTCAAGAATACTGTAAGGAAAGATACAAACCAATAAATGAAAGATTTTCATTTGAAACTGTTTCTACTTTGAAAGTAGCAAACCAAGAAATAGGTATGCCAACAGAACTAGTTCTTTCTGTTTAAATTCCAAGACTTCAGAATGTACTTGTTTCATATTTCCACAATATGGTCCCAGTGGCTGGAAAAGGACAGCTGAGTTGCAAGAAATTGAATCACTAAATCATTTAGGTTGGAAAAGACCTCTCAGCTCGAGTCTAACCCTTGATCACCACCTTGATAACCAGACCAGAGCACTGAGTGCCATGTCCAGTCATTTCTTGAACATGGTTTGAATGGAAGTAAATGTAACAAAATTTTGAAATTGAAATTGTTGGAAATTGAAGTAAATGTAACAAAACTCCTCAATGTGAAAATGATAGAAGGAAGTCACAGTCATCTCTGTGACTGGGAGCAAAAGGGTCATGTGTCCCTTCAAGGTTGCACAACAATAAGCCTGTCCTTTTTAGAAAGCCTTGGGACAATTATATGTCCCAGTGTATTCCACAGTGATTTTTATATAGAAATTTTTTTCTCACAAGACTAGAAATTGTAACTTTGGATTTGGAGTTACCACTGGAGTTTATGTTTTACCAGTGAATTGGATCTAGGGTTCTTTGGATGGAAATAAACTTGTGATTACTCTGAGACTGCACTGATTCTGTTCTGGGTGGTCCCCTCTCCTCAGAGTGTTTTTGGTGGGGGTTTTTTTGTGTGTTTGGGGTTTTTTGTTTTTGGTTGATTGGTTGGTTTTGTTTGGGTTTTTGTTTTTTTGAAGCTCACTAGTTTGCTTTTTGCAGCTTTGGCAGAGTGGAGAAATGACTAGTGAAGTCAACAGGTTGGAATTAAACAAAGCTGATCAGATACCCAATTAGTATGATTCAGTTAAAGAAATGTAGTTGCAGGAGAATGGGGTGCAAAATATATATCGCTGCAGTAGTATGATGCATGCAGGCACACCAGCTGCAGACAGGGCTCCCGGCCTCTGTATGAAGTCCCTAAAAGTAAGCACAGTGTGCAAGCACATACTGAAAGAAATGCACATTTTCTTCTTGAAGGGCACTGAAATGCAAGTTTGAGATGTAAGGGGGCATGGCTGCTGAATGACCAGTCCTGGTTTTGTCCCCTGCAATTCCTTTATGTGTTTTCCTCCTCTGCTGGAAGTCACTGACCACAAGCACAGGTTGTCAAGCTCAAGTACATTGAGGAAGAGGAGTTGGTCCTGGACTCTTGAATCTCTGGTGTCAGAAGCAGTTTTGGTCTTCCTGGCTGCAGCATCGATAGCAAAGCATCATCCTTCAGTTTGATAATCAGCTGATTTCAGGGCTACTCCAGAACCCCATTTCAGTGTATCCCATATTCTAATGCTTTTTGTTTTGGCAAAAGTGCCTGGAGGAAAGGAGGTGTGTGAAGAGCTTTGAACCCCTCTACCACCATGAAGAGAGGTTCTTGCATAAACCAGTCCATCAGACCAAACATAATTTCTTGGGCTTTGTGTCCTAGAAGATAAATTCTTACCCTGGAGATGAAAATGGGCAGAAATACAGAACAAGGCCTTCTTCTTTCCCCCTCCCCCTTTTCCTCTCTCCCCCAATAGATGGAATTTGTCAAAATCCTAACATATATTCTGAAAATTGTTTTTCTATTAATAGTTTTTTGTTGTTGTGGGGTTTTTTTGTTTGCTTTTTTCAGTTTGGGTCCAAAGAAGGCTTTTCTGAAAGAAGTGGACAAGCTTTCAAGCTATCTATGTTGGCTTAAAAAGGTATTAAGAAAAGGCAATAAACAGAAGGTCTTGGTCCTAAGTAATTTCTTGCAGTCTAATTTGATTTAAAATGCAAGAAGACTTTTAAATGGATGAATTGAAAAGGGCAAAGTTCTGACTTTACGCTGCTGTTATCTTGGGTAAAGTAGTATAAAATGATGGGTTGGTTCTGCCCTCTGGCAGCCTGGTTCTGCAGAAATGGAGCAGGTGTACAGCAAGGAACATTACCCAGCCTTGTTGGTGTACTGAGAATGGGACCAAGTGTTGAGTATTGGTAGAAAAATCACATGTTCTTTTTAGTCAGTGTGCCATGTTGTTCGTATATGGCGGTGTTGTGGAAAAGTGATTTAGGTCACTTAAAGAATCATGATCTAAGGTATTAGTAAAAGTGGTTTTAATATGAATTTTCTAAAAGTGCAACTTAAAGTTTGATGGCAAGGTTCACTCTATTACTTATTACATGGATGAAACATATGAAGAAAAATTGAGTTAAAATTGATCTAGAATGATTTACACAGAGACCAAAGATGCAAAAGGGTAAGGGAAACCCTTCCATTGAGTCATGAAGTTCAGAGTGGACCTCCTTGCTTTCTAAACTCCTGACAGAGCTTAGGTGCGACTAGGTCCAATTTTAGTATCAGACTTGGATGACCATTTATGTCTAATGGAATTAGCTACATGGATTTCATTAGTATTAATCCAGCATGCTATCAGTCACTTAACAAGGATCTGTTGTGAATTAAAGGGTCTCTCCACCTCAGGTAAGGAATCTCAAAAATTGAGAGGCATCCCAGCTCAAGGGTAGAGTCACTGGTGTGCAGTCCAGTTGCAACTTACAGAGAACTCAAATTGGACTCACCTGAAGATCTGTCGTTGGTAGAAGGTCTCTTTGCCTCAAGGAGTAACCTTGAGAAGCATCCTAGCTCAAGGGGAGATGACCGCCCTGCCGCCACAGTGCCTAGCAGGGATAAAGTGGTTGGCTCATAGTCAAATTCTATATGATGGGAAAGGTATGCATGAGACTCCTTGTACCCATAACTTTCTTTGTCCCTTATTTAATAAGTCTTGGAAAAGTCACACGCTATTCATGTGTTGATCGCACAATCATGTTCCAAGCTCATATGCATCTATGTTCTCTGCTTCTTTGTGTGTTTCATAGAGCTACAGCTCAGACCTTTACCTCCTTTGGAACCTGTACCAAACTACTGCAGGTTTAGTTAAGGGGATTGAGTGCATCCATCACAGGTGTATCAAATGCAGTGCTTTGAGAGTAGAAAAGAGGTATATGTTTCTCTTACTCCTTCTCAGGGTCAAAAAAAATTAAGGGAAGTCTCTAGGCAATGATTTTAAAATTATTGCTATCATTCAGGCAGTGTAGCACTGGGTCAAGCTGAACAGGAGCCAGTATGTTACACTGAGCTTTGTGAACATGTAGAAGTCACAGTGACAGAATAAACAAGCTTACAATTATTATGAGAGGGGACACATCCTTCTTGAAGTATAATCTGTTTTTGTAGAGTGCTGAAAGAAGAAATTATCTTTATGATGTCTATTCAATAACTACACACAACTGTGTAATGTCTGCATCCCCTGATCAGACCACAAGTCTCCCTAGTATAGTAAAGTTATTCCCAGACCTCTCCCATAAAACCCTTCTTCCCCAGCTGTAGCAAATTCTGTTCACTAATGCATAATATTTATAGTCATCTTATTTGTGTGTTGTCCAACAGGTACACCCAGACTACAAGGAAACAGAAATCCCTACGGTAAGTTCACAAATACCTGAGTGCTTGCACTGGATCATATTTCTGAAAATCTCCAGAAATAGTGTTCCTTTGAGTACAGAAGGTGATGAGTAAACTTGGGGTAAAGGAAGCAATCTGCATGCTTCCACTGAGATACAGGGTTTGACTGTATCATAAGGTTAGGTATTGAAAGGTTTTCATCCACTGGTAGGAGAGGGTATGTTGGAAAGAATCTGGGTTGTTGGTTGTTTTGAGGGTTAAAAAAGTATGGTGGGAATCAGACTATGTGCACTGCTTGGTTTCATCCTAACAGTGAGTAACTTCCCAAGGACAGTCTAGAAAGCCTCTTGGATTAATTACATGGGATATCCTGGTTCTGCACTATCACCTCAGCCTCTGGATTTTCCCCTTTAGGTAATGCATCAAAATTTCCTCGTGTCTAAAGTGCCCAATAACACCAGCTGCACAAAGCGGTCAGGTGGCCCCACTCCTGAACTACAGCAGGCCCTCTCTGCTAGTGAGAGGCAGTGCATAGAGACGGTTGTCAACATGGGGTATGCACCTGAGGACGTCATGAAAGCCATGAAGAAGAAGGGGCAGAACATAGACCAAGTAAGAGCTTGTGCAATGGGGAAGAAACCCTTGATTGGATGCTGATTCTGCTGAGAAACAAACTTGGTTTTGCAAAATGGATAGGGGGGAATATATTTATTCTAACAGGGGGTTGCAGCCTGTAACTGCTGGGACATTAACCACTAGAGAAGTTGTCATCTGGCAGTAAAGGCTCACAAAACAAGAGTGTCCACACTTGTTTCTGATGAGAGACTGAGTTGGCCACACCTGTGGGTGCTGGGTCAGAGCTGCACTGAGCTTGGGATGGACCCTTAGTTCCACATGAAGCTGGGAGAGGTACTGGGCCTTCCCAGGGGCCATAAAACCATCTGAAGGAAGCTTAGCATGGTTCTATGCCATGCTTAGTGCCATGTGACAAAAAACCAGCCAACTAACCTTTTTCTGAGAATGGGTTGCAATGCTGATGTCTCTCCTTGTGGAGAGGGATTTGCCCTTGCAGGCTTACAACACCCCTGAAAGGCTCTTGCAAAGCACTGCTGACAGACTTTCTTTTGTGTGCTGTGTTGCTTCCTGCCTCGTGCATTGCCTCAAATGCTTGCTAAAACCAGGTCACTGAGCATAAAGCACTGCAGGGTGAAGCATGGCTCTGGGTCTTGAATCTGCTTCAAACAAACATTTTAAAGCAGGGAGAGTATGGCCAACTTTCTGTGTGAGAAACCCTAGGTGGGCTGTGTGCAGAGCATTGCCTGGCAGGACTGTGCCTGTTGCCTGGGGAGGAGGAGCATCCCAGTGACTCCTTCTTGTGGAGCTGATCTGCTTGCTGGCTACCTACACATCGAGAATTATTTAAGCTGTGTGCTGGAGTGAACTGTAGTATCAAATGGAAAAAATGTCCCTTAGGATGGTGGTTTTAAATCCTGCTGTATTTGCAAGCTGCATTCTTTTGTGTACCTAGCATTACCTATCTGACCTTTCCCCCTAACTCTCAAAACTGAGGACAGATAAGAAATTTGGCAGTGGTTTCTGTGTGTGTGAGCTGGGATTTGCAGCTCACTCACCAGTATGCTGAGTTGATCTTGAAAGGTTGACTGCTTTCGGATTGCATCAACTCTTGTGCTTGTGGATGTCTGAGAGGAAGCTAAAAGCTGACATATATTGACTGCTGAACTTACAGTTTCATCTTAAAAACTTGTAGTATAAAAAGCACAGTTAAACTTCTAAAGATTGGCTTGTGAGACTGTTTTGACTAGAGCAGAAGATGATGTTCAGAGCGGGTGGGAGAACACAGGAGGACAGAAGGGCTCGTCTGCTTTCTCTGAACAAGTTCTTGCATAAAGACTGTCTCAGATCTACTAGGAAGGACTTTATCTGAGTCCCTGGTGAAGCCCAGGGTAAAGTTGTGCTGAGCCCCTCTGAGTGTATAAAGATGGTATTCAACCATGTGCTGCTACTCTGCAAGCTTAATTTCTTTTCTTCATTCCCCACAGGTTTTGGATTACCTGTTTGTACATGGACAGTTTTGTGAGAAGGGCTTTGATCCACTTCTTGTTGAAGCAGCTTTAGAAATGCACCAGCGTTCAGAGGAGAAGGTGAGGGCGCAATGTGTGCTAGAATAGAGTGTGCAGTTCCTCTGGCTTTTGTGTAATACTGCCTTATTTCCAAAATTGACTGTTGAAGAACATCGCTGTGGTGATAAAGTGAATATGTGTTAAAGCATTAGAATTATTCCGTGTTGCTTTATCATTCTCACTTGAATGCATTTTTATGGGGACAGGATTTTTTCAAGACCCTGATTATTCTGATTGTAATGTTTTGAACCCAGAGTTCTCTTGTGGGCAAGGTGCTTGGTATAGAGACAGTTAATTTCAGAACCAGCAAATTATCTTTCAAAATGTGTCAACCTGCCCTGGCCGTGAATTTTCTCCCTTGTACAAATGCATCTGCCTGGCTGCTCAGCAAATTGGGTTAGTGGTCTCTCTTGAAGAAGATCCAAAATGTTTTTTGAGGTCTGGCTGCTTTACAAACACCAAAAATACAGAGGCAGGAACAGGTAGCCAGCTCAGAAGACAGCAGTATCTTTTAAAGTTTGACTGTCTGTTGTGTGCCAAGTTATTATATGAAAGTTTTAGAGGTACAACTCAACCCCCCCAGACATAGAATCATAGAATGGTTTGGATTGGAAGGGACCATAAAGATCATCTAGTTCCACCTCCCCCCACCATGGGCAGGGACACCTGGAAGCTGACCTTGAACACTTCCAGGGATGGGGCAACCACAACTTCTCTGGGCAACCTGTTCCAGTACCTCACCACCCTCACAGTGAAGAATTTCTTCCCAATATCTAAGCTAAACCTACCCTCTTTCAGTCTAAAGCCATTCCCCCTTGTCCTGTCACTCCATGCCCTTGTAAATAAGTCCTTCTTCAGCTCTCTTGTAGCCCCTTTAGGTACTGGAAGGCTGCTACAAGGTCTCCCCAGAGCCTTCTCTTCTCCAGGCTGAACAATCCCATCTTTCTCAGCCTGTCTTCATAGGAGAGGGGCTCCAGCCCTCTGATCATCTTCATGGCCCTCCTTCGGACTCGCTCCAGTGAGTCCATGTCCTTCCTTTGCTGAGGACCCCAGAGCTGGATGCAGTACTCCAGGTGGGGTCTCACGAGAGCAGAGTAGATGGGCAGAATCACCTCCCCTGACCTGCTGGCCACACTGCTTTTGATGCAGCCCAGGATATAATTGGGTTTCTGGGCTGAAAGCACACATTGCTGGGTCGTGTCCAGCCTCTCATCCACCAGCACTCCCAAGTCCTTCTTGGCAGAGCTACTGTCGATAGGTTCATCCCTCAACCTGTATCGATACCATCATTTGCCCTGACCCAGGTGCAGGACCTTGCACTTGGCCTTGTTGAACTTTATGAGGTTTGCACAGGCCCACCTGTCAAGGTCCCTCTGGATGGCATACCTTCCCCCCAGTGTGTCAGCTGCACCACATAGCTTGGTCTCATCAGGAAATCTGCTGAGGGTGCACTCAATCCCACTGTCCATGTCACCAACAAAGATGTTAAACAGCACCAGTCCCAATACTGACCCCTGAGGAACGCCACCCATCACTGGTCTCCACTTGGGCGTTGAGCCCTTGACTGCAACTCCTTGAGTGTGACCATCCAGCCAATTCCTTATCCACTGAGTGGTGCACCCATCAAATCCTTGTCTCTCCAGTTTAGAGACAAGGATGTCATGCGGGACTGTCAAATGCTTTGCACGAGTCCAGGTAGATAATGTTAGTTGTTACTAATGTCATATATATGCCTTCCTGGCTTTCTTGGACTTGGTGATGAGCTTGCAAACAGAGGAACAGTGTGAAGATGGGAGAAGTGACCTAGTTCAGTAAATGAATTTGCTACAGGCTTAACTCCAAATCTGGAAATGGCTAGTCTCCTGATCATGCATTTCAACCTGTTTTGGTTTGGTTTGATTTTGTCATCATTCCCCCAAAGTGGGGTGGAGGTCCTGTAAATGGCAAGGGGTCCATAAAAGTCTGATCAGTCATTCACTTCTTGTTACTTTATTTTTTACAAAATTCAGGGAGGATTTGTGGTTTATGTTGGTAGTATTTTACACAGTGTGTCCAATAGGATTTGTGCTAATCCCACAAGTTTGCCCTAGATCTGAAGAGCCATTTGATAGCAAGGGCTACTGTGATGTTCCCAAAGTAACTAAAGAAATTCAGATGCAACAGTAGTTGCTAGATGTGGGGGAGTAGGGTGACATTAATCAGAGTTCATTAGGGCAGGCTGATAAATTTCATATTGGGAGAGACACCCCACAGAAGGAGCTTTGGTACCCTTGCTGAAGAGGATTTTGGAAATGCAGGACTGCAAACACGGGACTGAAGGTGAGGCTCCATGGGCTACTGCACCCAGAGCTCTGCCAACTCTGGTGTGAGCAGACTTTCTCCAACTAGAGTTGAAACAGGCTGTACTTGGGGTGTAGAAATCTACCCTATGGGGTGCCCAGTCACTGAAGACTGGCTCTGTGCTAAACCTCCACTGAGCACTGATCCTCTTTTCTCTTGCGAATAATGGACTGTCTGTGTCTTTCAGATCACAGAGCTTCTCCAACTAATGAGTCAATTTAAAGAAATGGGCTTTGAACTAAAAGACATTAAGGAGGTCTTATTATTGCATAACAATGACCAACAGAACGCTTTGGAAGATCTAATGGCCCGTGCAGGAGCCAGCTGAAAACACATTCCTGGATTCTCATCATACAGCGGAGCAGGACCAGCCCTGCCACCTTCACATCCAGGGTGACTTAATCTCAGCAGGAAGGAGTCTGGCTTTTTGCATATAAGGGAGAGCGTCTGCACGAGTCTGCCCATGTGCGTCCCTCTAGGATTTCTTTTTCCCCTGAGAGCCAACTTTCTTTCTGAAATTAAATTTTTAAAGTGTCCTTTCCTAAGTTTCCTTTTTCCAGCTTGACCACAGAGAGTTTAGACTGCCCAGCCTCTACTGGAATTGTACATAGGTAGAGATGGAGTGGTTTCTCCCACTCATTGTTGCACCGGAGTTGAACAGAAGAACATTAAGTTGGTTCTGAAACTAGGATGCTTTGGTTCTTTGAAGCTGCTTTCATGGTATCTGCTTGTACTGAATTACTTGACTGTGTCATAGTCCAGATTAACTGGTTAAATTTGACCTCTAGTGCAATGGAGTTTTATTTTTTGGGGGGAAAGTCTGCAACTTAGTAAAACACTGGTTTGTAAACTGTCACTATGCACAGAGAACCTGTTCCTCTTGGGTTTTTTTTACCCATGCATCCAACACTTCTTCCAGACATGAGCGTTCAATGTTGAGTGGTGTTTAAGTTCCCTTGAAACAGGTAAACTGTGAACTCTATCTAGACCTTCAACTTATGTTGGTTCTTGAATCTGAAGGCAGAGAGCTGGAGCTCAGTATTCTTAATCCCCCAGGTTTGTAGGATATTTAAGGCAATGCTCTGCTAGGAAATCAGTTATCTTTTTGTTTTAAATAATACTTGGTGTGATGCAGGAGGTTTCTTTCAAGCACTTTCTTTAAAAGAGATATATTCACTGCACTAGTTCCATTTCTCACACTGCTATAGAATTACATAATAGCATCTAGTACTAGAAATCAGGTTTTGGGTTGGTTTTGATAGTTAAAGTTCTAAATACTTAAAATATCAAGTCTTGAGGAATCTTTACAGTAATTTGCTAAATATTTTGATTTTGAAGAAGAACAACTAATAAAACCCTCAATATAAGTCCCAGTGTCATGGTTCCCATCTCTCATGCTCTTTGGCTTCAGCAAATTAACAACTTGCTGGATCCTGCCTGCCCAAGTGCTGTCTGCTCCCGTAGACACATGTGAACACTGTGTGTTGGGCAGAACAACCAGAGGTCTCCAGGCAGATGGCTGCAGTGGTGCAAAAACCAAGCCTAGGGAATTTGTGTTACAGCACGGAGCTGGGAGCATTGAGAACTTAGGGAGAACTTCACTCATTGCCTCAGTTTAGGTTTTCCAGTAGGAGGTTTTAGCTCATCGGGACCCCAAAGGAGATGACATTTGTCTCTATTATGTAGTTAACTTTATATGACAAAAACATGTAATTTGGGTCCAGTGTTAACTCCTGGAATTGTCTGTGAGGTTCTCAACTACATTAATTACCTTTACTTAAAATAATGCTGAGAAAATATGTACCTGGTAAGTATCTAAGAGATGTGGAGATGAATGATGAGTAGGACCAGGACATTGCCTTGCACTTATCCCATAGTATTGAGCTTAACCAGCTTCTATTAGTGGGACTGAAATTAAAACTTGTCTAAGAAGGACATTCAGCACACAGAGGCCTGTGGGTGCAGGTAAAGCAGTTGCCCAAATTTCCTTCCTAGGTGAGAAATGTGACAGTTTGAAATGAGGAAATGGGGTTCCTGATTAATCAGAAAAGCTGGAAAACAAAACTCAAACTGCTTTACTGTCACTGCTGAGAGCATTCAGTTGTGTTGCTTGTTTCACTTTTCTCACAATTATTATCCAAACAAATCTGTCTGGTACTAGACAATCCTGAAGGGGCAAGAAGTCTTGCCAGTGAAGAAACGACTATTTAGACCAAACTTCTGAATAAAATTATCTCTTCAGTTGTGTTAATGTGTTTTAAGTTTTTTCAGTCTCTCCACTACAGTAACCACTCTGCTTATGGAGACTGTTGTACTAGTGAGAGCAGAGAGGTGAAGACAGAAAGTGATACCTATAAAAGCTGGTGGTCTCCTTCCAAAGAGATGTACCCCTCTGTGTCTTCCCTGGTGATGCTGCTCTTGCTTTGTTGGTGAGGTTTCTGGATTTATATCTGTATTGGGTTGGCATGGCCAGGTTTTGGTAGAAGAGGGGCTATGGGCGTGGCTTCTGTGAGAAGATGCCATTGCTGGTCAAAGCTGAGTCAATTGGGAATGGTGGTAGCACTTCTGTGATAACATATTTAGAAAGGGGAAAAAACTGCTGTGGAACAGCAGTGTTATGGTTTAGCTAAATTTCTCCATACCATCATGTGGTTTTTGAGGAGGGCGGGGGGACACACTCTACCCCCCCCCTCAGGGGAGGGGGGGCAGGGAGGGACAAGGGCTCCCGCTGGGACAAATCCCATTAGAACTTAGGAGAATAAAACTGCTGGCACAAGGGGGACCTGGTCTCTTTGTCCTGGGCTGTTACTCGGAGGAGTTTGCTGCTTGCCCGCTGTAGCCGCCATGGGGGGATCTGCTTGGCTACTGCCGTCCGCCCACTGTAGCCACTGCGGGGGACCTGCTTCGCTGCCAGCCGCTGTGGGGGGACCTGCTTCGCTGCCGTGGCTCACCTGCTGTAGCTGCTTTACTGCTACCAGTTGGGGAAGCCCCCTTTGTGTGCATGGTGAGCTGTTGCTGGGGTTTTTTTACTCCGTCACTCATCCCTGTCATTTCCTGCCACTCGGAGCCCTGCCACCGCTACAGCCGCCAGCATCTCTGCCTGGAGTCACCGCTCCCACGTGGCCGCTACTGCCATTGTTACTGCTCATACAGTCACAACTCTGCCCAGGCTACATCGAGACCACGTGACCGTGTTGGGACTGCGTTGTCATCTTGGCAGTACAGTTGAGAGAGTGGTTTTGGGTGACATTTCCTCTGTTATTGTTTGATCATTGTTTTATTCTGTTTTGTTCTCCATTTTTAGTAAAATTGTTATTCATTTTCATACTCCACTCGAATGCCTCATAATTTCAAAATTGTTCGTAATTTAGGGGGAGGGGTTTCTATTCCATCGGAGGTCCCGCCTCCTGGTACACTGTCAATAAAACCAAGACAAGTAGCCAAAAAAGAGCATATGTGAGAAACAACTCTGCAGACACCAAGGTCAGTGAAGAAGGAGGGGGAGGAGGTCCACCAGGGGCTGGAGCAGAGATTCCCCTGCAGCCTGTGAAGACCATGGTGAAGCAGGTTGTCCCCCTGCAGCCACAGTGAAGGAGATATCCACCCTGCAGCTTGTGGAAGACCCCATGCCAGAGCAGGTGGATGCCCAAAGGAGGCTGTGACCCTGTGGGAAGCTGTCTCAGTCTGATGAGACTGAACTGTTTGCTAAAGAGGATGAGTTATGAGATAGACCAAACTCCTCTCTCTCAGCAATTGTAATATCAAAATTAAGGGGCTTTACTCAAGGAAAATGTGGAAAAACAGAAGAAATAACAACCTTTTATTGAAAGATATATGTGTGTTGTCAAAAACAGCAATAAAACCACAGAAGAACTAGACAGTAATCCCAGAAAAACAACAACAACAACAACAACAAAAGCCTAAATGAATACTTCTCTGTCCTTTAGCACAGTCCTAATTGTGGCCTGCAGGGGGCGCTGTTGGATCGCTGGAAGGTGCAGGGTCTGCAATGCCCTGTTGTGGCCGGCAGGGGGCATTGTTGGATCGCTGGAAGGTGCAGGGTCTGCAATGCCCTGTTGTGGCCTGCAGGGGGCACTGTTGGACCGCTGGAAGGCGTAGACCTGCAGTACCTGGTCGTGGTCGGCAGGGGGCGCTGTGGTATCGCTGGAAAGTGTAGGACCTGCAGTACCTGGTCGTGGTCGGCAGGGGACGCTGTGGGCTCCGGCAGTCACCCCGCGGGAAGGGGGGGGCTGGGGAGAGCGGTCCCGGACCGCGTGAGGAAGCCGAGAAGGAGATGGGGGAAGTCCTCCCCTCCGTGGGGATGAAAAGAAAGGCAGGCAGTACACTCCCACGGGAACTCACCGCTGTCTCAAGTGGCGGGGACTCACCGCAGTCTCAGGTGGTGGTGTCACAAAAAAAAGAAACTCCCACTCCTCTCCCGCGGGCAAGCAAACTCTCCGTTGAGGCACAGCAGATCCGGGGAGCGGGACAGTCAGGCAGGTCGAAGCCAGCAGGATGAGAAGTCGAGCTGACCAGGATGAACAGCCAAACTAGACCTCCGGTCCCCCTCCCCAAAATGCCTGTCTGCACCCAGGGAGCCAACAACGCAGTCTACTCCTCACCCCTCCGAACAGAGCCAACCCCCGCCTCCCTCTCTCCTCTCTCCAAATGGCCCATTAACCTAGGCAGGCTACATCCTTTGTAACGCTAATGACCTCCCTTCCCCCCCCCCTCCGTTTTTTTCCCTTGGAGTGGGGCAGGGGAAGAAAAATTCCCCTGATTTCCTAATCTATAACAGAAGCCAATGCTGGAGTTTGCTCCTGGCAGGCCCTGTGGAGAGTAGTCCACATTGGAGCAGGTCTTCTGGCAGGACTTTGACCCCATGGGGGACCCATGCTGGAGCAGTCTGTTCCTGAAGGACTACACCCCATGGAAAGGACCCATATTGGAGAAGTTTGTGGAGGACTGTCTCCCATGAGTGGGACCCCATGCTGGAGCAGGGGAAGAGTGAGGAGGAAGGAGCAGCAAAGATGACATGATGAACTGACCGCAACCCCCATCCCCCCCGTACTGATCAGAGGGGAGGAGGTAGAGAATTTGAAAATGAAGTTGAGCCTGGGAAGAAAGGTGAAATGTTTTAAGGGTTGTTTTTATTTCTCACTAGTCTAATCTGCTTTGATTGGCAATAAATTAAATAATTTACTCAAGTCAAGTCTGTTTTGCCTGTGATGGTAATTGCTGAGTGATTGAACTGTCCTTATCTCTGCCCATGAGCCTTTTGTTGTATTGTTGTAAGTGGCGTTGGTCTGAAAAATAAAAGCTAGACACGATCCCAGTATGGGGGAACTGGAATAGTTTATTGAACACGAGAACACTATTTTAAAGGTATCTGAGGTTGGACATGTTAATGAGGGGAACGAGTTATGTTAATTATGGAATTACACAAGTTTTTACTGCAATTTCCAAATAGTTAATTTTTCTTCTAGTAGGATTACATGGGGGATAGAGGGATTACAGGGGTTTAGACATGGTCTGATACAATCATCTCAAAAGTCTTTTCTGATTTCTGCTGGAGCCAGGCTTGATCCATAAGGTAGAACTTTAACAGGTCTTGTGAGAAGGGTCCAGCTCCTTCAGATCACGAGGTTTTTGTCAGCCCTTGTTTTCCTTTGCTGAAGGCTGGGTTTGGGCTCCCACAGTTGTATTTTCTCCTGCCCTGTTCAGTTGAAGAGGGGGAATGATAGAGCAGCTTGGAGGGGATTAATCTGGTGGCTTAAGGGAGAGGCAGTTCTGAAGAAACGTAACAAATGACACAATGTGATGAGACTTGAATGTTGTTTTGGGCACTGCATCGCTTAGTTACTCTGGTACTGTTGTTCTCTCCTGTCAAGTTATGAACAAAACTCAGCCTGGATGTGGGGAGGTCCCGCTGATAACTGGTGCGCGGCTAGGCTCTGCCCTGCTGCTAGCTGGTGAGATGATGACTGCATCCCCAGTAACACTTGAGGCCTTAGGGCTTTTCCTTAGGTTCTTGGATCAGATTGATTTATGTACCTGGCACTGCTTTAACTTTATCAGACATTGTTTGGCCTTCTTGTGCTAGCTGCTGCCAGATACTGAGGTCTGGGCGCCTTGGCGGAAAGGCTTGTGAGAAGTGTAGAAGCAGAGCCAAAACTGATGGCTGTGCTTTGAGCTGCCTGAGCTGCCTCCTGATGGTTCTGGACGGCAGTAGCTTGGTAAGGAGTCTGACACAAGAGCCATCAATCACCCACATGGAAGCCGAGGGCTCCCACTCTGTCTGCATAAGGCTGGAGACCTGGTGGGATGAGAGGTGCTGCTGTGGTTGTTGACTTGTTTTGCGAGTGACTTCGTTTTTGGGATCCTACAGTCAGACAGTGAGAGCATGCCCCGAGGCTTTCTTCAGTTAGCCTTGTGGCTCCTGCAGCAGCCGGAACACTCCTGGGCAGTGCAGGTCACCAACCCCAGATCCTTTGTCATCAGTTTTTCTGCACAGTGTATGGTTAGGCAGCTCTCCATGCTGGGGAGACTGCAGGCTTCTGTTGCAAGGGTCATTTTGCTACTGCCACAGGCTGTTCAGGTCAGCTACACATGGCTGGAGGTTGGAGGACAGCTTCTGAAACATCAGCTATGTCAGCAGGCCAGGTGTGAAGGGGATCTAGTACTGATTCCCAGCCCCAGTTAATCTTTTGCAATCAAATGTTTTTACAGGCATTTTGGAAACATTTACTTTAAAACAAATGTTACCAGACTTCTGTGGTAAATTGAATTTTATTTTAAATTATGTCAATTATTCAAATAAAATATCAAGCATCTGCCATGAGCATTAATAGTCTTTGTTACACCTGAATACAAAAATGAACCCATTTTAGTTCTGTATTTATTTGATTGTACATGGTCAGGCTCTTTTAATCTCAGACTGCTATAATGACAAACACTTTCACATATGTTCTTCAAGTTGAAATGAAAAACTTTCATATTGTTATAAGTAAAATCCGCACTAGATTTAAATATCGTAGAAAAAAAATTTATTATAGATTTATATAAAATCAAATAAGCAAAACAGCGCTGGGTGACTTGATGAACCTTCCTTGTTCATCAAGGCACACCTCAATAATTTTCAGTCTGCCTTTTATAGGTTTGTAGCTGCTTGCCTTTGTTTAAAATCCCCTCCTTTTGTCTGATTCCTCTGTTGTACGTCATCAGGTCTCTCTGCGCCGGCTCTGTTCTGTAGCCGAGAAGCTGTACGCATGCGTTATCTTGTTGCTAGGAGACAAGCTCGGCTAGCTTCACTTCATCCTTTTGATGTGGTCGGCTTCCTCTGCGCATGTGCTTGCTTGCCACTGGGAAATAGTTCTGTTCTCTTTTCGGGTCCTTTTCTTGACGTAATTAGTTCCCTCTCATATTGCTTTAAGTATCATTTTATATATATATATTTATAAGATCTACAGGTAACATAACAAAATATCACTAATTATTGTAACATAACGCTATGGTTTGTGTGATATATATAAATAATCGTGATTCGTGAAACAAATAAAAATATGGATTGTAAAACTAAACTACATCCCCACAAAGAAATAAAACAGACCCTCACAAGGTCAAGAGGTCTAAAACTTCCTTACTATCCTAAGAATGAAATACAGTAGAACTTTAAATCTTTAGGCGCCTGTTAGTCCAAGAATACATGAATTAGGACTGGCTGTAGAGATAACCTTTTTAGCTTTGGCTGTAAATATAGTAGAACTTTAAATCTTTAGGCGCCTATTAGTCCAAGAATACATGAATTGGGACTGGCTGTAGAGATAACCCCTTTTAGCTTTGGCTGTAAGAAAACCCATATATAAAACACTTAGCAAAAACCTGCAGAATGTACATGTATATGATACAATCAATATGCATATCACAGTTTGTAGTTACAGTGTTGCAAATATAAGTTGATAAGCAAATTATCTCCTCTTTGGTCTTTATTGGCTATCACAATATCAGGTGTCAGTATAATATCAAACAACAGGAAGGGGATGACACTTTTAAAATGCTCATTTAGCATATTTTCACACAAGAATTAAAAAGTATCATCTAGGTAATAACCTTTTATAGCTTCATACTGTGATAAACAAAGTCTCGCGTTTCTATAAGTTTTTGAATAAGAGTTTATTATATGGAAAAAGCAAGCAGCCGGCTGGGTGACAGAAATGGGGACCAGTTTCCCAAATCTGCACACCTACTACAGGGTACATTTAGTATTTATCTTAGCTACTTCTTGCATATTAATTATATCATATACATATACATTCTACAGGTTTTTGCTAAGTATTTAATATATGGGTTTTCTTACAGCTAAAGCTAAAAGGGTTATCTCTACAACCGGTCATAATTCATGCATTCTTGGACGAACAGGGGCCTAAAGATTTAAAGTTCTACCATATTTTATTCTTAGGATAGTAGGGAGGTTTTAGGGCTTCTTGACCTTGTAAGGGTCTGTTTTATTTCTTTATGGGGGTGTAATTAAGTTTTACAATCCGTTTGTTTTATTTTGCTGTAATCACCCATTTGTTTCACGAATCACAATTATTTATTTATCACAATACTTTTTTTTTTTGGTGAATTTCCCACACCAACAGTCTACTAGGATAAGATGAATGTCAGGCTTCGTTGTTTTCTAGTTCGGAGTCTAATTGCCCCCTATTGAAAAGCTAATGACTTTCCTCTGCAGAAAGGGGAACTCTTGTTTGTCTCTGCCCGAGGCAGTGGGGGAAGGTAGATTTTCCTGTGTAACCTTGCCAGAGGGAAAAAGGGCTGGAAGGGGGAGGAGGAAGGGGCAGTTTTTGGCTGGGAGGTGCTTGGGTTTCCCGGGCTTTTTACATTTTTTCTGGGGGGGAGGGAGAGCCACGCGGGGTGGGCTGGAGCGGTTCAGTCTGGTTTTTGGATCGCTCGCCTAGCTCAGGAGGGTGTGGGGGTCCCTGCCTGTACCTTTTTTCCCCTCCTCCCTTCCCGTGTCAGCAGCACTTTGCATCCATCAACAGAAAGGGTTCCAGCTGGAGTCAGCCCTCAAAAAGTGAGTCCCCTTGAGGGGAAAGGCCGCCCTTCCCCCTTCTCCCTTCCCGTGCCGGCAGCGACTCGCGTCCTCTGGGAGGTGCATCGGACCGATCCAGCTGCCTCCCGTGCGCAGGTCCCCACAGACGCGGCGGCCGCCGGAGCCTGACAGCACCCCCTGCCGGCCGCCAGTGAGTAACTGCAGCCTTATCTTCTCCCGAGGCACAACAGCGCCCCCTGCTGGTTGAAAGGGAGTCACTGCAGCTCCCGCATTTCGCTGGGGCCCAACAGCGCCCCCTGGTGACAGTGAGTGAGTCACTGCAGCCCCTACCTCCCCCTGCGCGCCAGCGCCCCCTGCTGGGCGTGGTTATAACTGCGCCGAAAGGCAAAAAGTACTTCATTGTTTTCGGTGAAAGTTGCGGTTACGGAGTAGTTGAGTGTTTTGTTTGTTACATATATATACATATATTTACTGGTACCTCAGAGATTTTTGATTTTTTTAACTTTTGTAGATTTTAGAAGTAGTTGTGTACTAAACGTAGATTTTAATGTAGCTGTATTATATCCCTTACCCTTAATGTAGCAGTTTACACGTACCCAGTCCTATTATCCCATTTCATATCAATCCCTCTAAAATTCCATTAGCGTGTTTAGTCTTTTCAAGGTAGAGTTGCACCCTAGGCCTGGACCAGAAGATATCACACAGACACAACGACCTTCAAGCCCAGAACTTTGGAGGAACTCCAAGGACTGTATGTGCTGTGAAGAAGATGAAGATGAGGAAGAAGGGGTCCCAAATGCCCCCAGACCCAATTCCCGAAGGGCCGTGTTGGGGGGCATAATGGGGAAGAACCGGGAGTGGACAGATTTGGGATTGGATGGGTGTTATTATCAAATCATAGAGCTACTGTCTGGGGGGTGCACGTGGTATGTATTCCTCTGGGCCTACAGACTCATTAAAGGACCTGCTCTCTTTATCTTATTTTATACACTAAATTGGCCCAGAGTCTTTTTCTCCACAGTCTTTTAGGCAACAGATGAATACTCCAGAGCTCCTGAAAGAGGTGGCTTAAGTGATGGGCAACAAGTGGTTTAGTAGGGACTTTGTTCATCAAATAAGCATGTGGGTTTCATACTGTTGCCAACAGTGAGAGACCAACAGCTTACCCACTGCAAACCATGTCTGATGTCTGCACTATGGCACAGCTGTAGAGTGCTCATCATCTAGTTTGACATTGATTTTCACATCAAAAAAGGGTCTGGTTAGAGGCAGTGGGCTTTCAGAAGCTGATAACAGTGCTGTTATATGAAGCTTATATTTGAATCAAGAACTACAGAATGATCAGCTGGAGCCCTGAAAAAGTTCTGTTGCTGCATACATCACATCTGAACCACAAAGCAAGTCCACTTGTTGAAGGCAGTGACCTTGAAACACACTCACTGACAACATGCTGTGTGAGCACTCCCACTCCAAAATTACGGTTGTCGCAGCACATTCGTCCATCTCAGTGTCTCCACAGTAATGTCTGTAGTATCTCAATCAAAGCCTGCTCAGTAGTCAAAAATGCCAACACTGCTGTCTGACCAGCTGTGGATTTTACTGCCTGCTTCTACAGCTACCCTGAGGAGCCCAGGTTTAGCTGAGCAGCAGTACAGTAATCACAGTGACACTCAGTTATCTGGGTTGCATATTTTGTGCAAACACTCCAAGGAATGTCACACAGCATAGTTCTGAGGAACAGAAGCACAAGGGAAGGACTCCTAGTGTCAGTGGCATTTGTACACAGTGCAGAGCAGTGGTGCTTGACAGTCATCAGAGAGATATAAAGCAGTGGCACTACCAGCATCTTGTTAAAACCATGGAGGGAAGAACAGGCATTAAACCAAGCTCCCCTTTAAAACAAGCAACTCTTAGAAAGCCTCCCTTCACGTCCTGGGACCAGGGAGAGCTTTCCTGTGCATAAGGTGAAGATAATATGTGGCAATTGGGTAGTCCTTGCACCTTCTGAAAGCATAAATGGACATGAGCACTTACAGTAGTTTCCCCAGCACTCTGTAAGCATACAGAAAACAGGGTTATCAGGGAGTTGCTGAGGAGTTTTGCAACAGTTTGAAGCTGAGAAAAATGTCGGACTGTAGGACATGTGCACAGGTCACAGGAAAATGAGATACCCAGCCAGTAATGCAGTGAGAGGGAGGGAAACTTTCCCTCCATGTACTCTGATACTTGGGAGATGAGTATTGGTTGATTACACTTTCAGTTTTTTTAAAGAGTAGCTCTGCAAAGTACATTCACAGGCATTTAAAGTCTCTTACCCAAGTTGGTAATTTCTAAAACAACACACAAGGAAGAACCATTCGCACAACCAATAGTGCCATGTCCTAACCTTGCTATTTTCAGAGGTAGTTGTGACAAGACAGATGAGTGACTAAAAATTTCCGTAAGCAAAGGAGATGGGATTTAAGTTAGATGCCAGATTTGAGCCACCTGTTATTCCTATTCAGTCTACTGTGAAAAAGGCAAGTCTGTTTGGCACATTTGAGCTCCAACGCAAGTTCTCAGAGCAGGAACTATTCACTCCCTGGAGAAATGTCCAGGAACACTGAGGAACAAAAAAAAAAAACCTCAAACAAAACAACACAACAAAGAAACAGTTTTCAGAGGTCTGATAATGTTTTTTAAACTGGAACCATCCAGTCAATGCACAAGACTATATCTTTTTAAATGTGAGATTTTATAATCAGTCTGTTCTCAGAATTTAATTGTTCCCTACTGAATGTGAGACTTGACTGAAAAAAAAATAATAAAAAAACCATTAAGCAGCCCTGACTGTGAAAATCCACTCATCCTTGGCAATAAAAGGACTTCAGACATGCTTGAGGTGTTGAATACCCAAGAGATACTGGGTTCCCAGTATGCAACGGAAACGACCAAAGCTCCTGAAGCTGTTGTCAAAAATGGCAATGTTTTCCTCTCCAGTCTTAAGGTTATGTCTTAGTTTAACAAGACAAAAAAGTCTACCAAGGAGGGTGGGATAGAAAAAAACCAAATTCCTCCCTCTAAGTTATTATAACTTTGAAATTAAGAGACTTCAGACAAAAAAGTGTGGAAAAGGAAATAACAGTTCTTTACTACATTGCCTAAGACTCTGGGCCAATTTAGTGTATAAAATAAGATAAAGGGTCCTTTAATGAGTCCGTAGGCCCAGAGGAATACATACCACGTGCACCCCCCAGACAGTAGCTCTATGATTTGATAATAACACCCATCCAATCCCAAATCTGTCCACTCCCGGTTCTTCCCCATTATGCCCCCCAACACGGCCCTTCGGGAATTGGGTCTGGGGGCATTTGGGACCCCTTCTTCTTCATCTTCATCTTCTTCACATCACGTACATTCCTTGGAGTTCCTCCAAAGTTCTGGGCTTGAAGGTCGTTGTGCCTGTGTGATATCTTCTGGTCCAGACCTTGAGGTGTTTTTCTACAGTTCTACCTTGAAAAGAAGACTAAACAGGTAACAGAATTTTAGAGGGATTGATATGAAATGGGGTAGTAGGGTTTGGTATGTGTAAACATTATGCTACAGGGTAAGGGATATAATACAACTGCATTAAAATCTACATTCACTACACATCTACTTCTAAAATCTATAAAAATTTAAAAACTCCAAAAAAAGCTCTGAGACATCAATCCCAAGCACAGATATAATGGCGACAATAGTCTTCCTTCTTCTGAAAGTGACAGTACTTTCTGTCCTGCCTTGGTTTCCAATTACCTATGGTCTAGTTATGTTAGCGCACGTAACAAACGGTGGCTCCTCTCTCTTTTCTGGCTTCTGTTTCCCAACACTGTTCTGGATAGCTTTTGAGCATTTCTGTTCAGATCTGTGTCTGTCTTCAAAGTGTTTTTTATTTCCTCCTCCTTTTCTCGGCAACACAGAAATGTCTTTAACATGTGAGAAACTGCTATGATACATGAACAGGACTGCCTGCTGCTTGATGAGATATTTAAAGGCTGTTGAATTCTTAAGAACATGGATTACTGGTCTTAATGAAATACAAAGCTTGTGATGCCAAGTAGTCATCTCTCATTTACTCAGAATTCTCTCTTTCCTTATCTAAAATACACCCTAATCACAAATATCAAATTGAAAGCTACCCTCTACCCACCCCCACTCTGCAGCACCAAGTGTGACAAAACGCTGGCTGTCATTTTCTGTAGCTGTTCTTGTGCATGTGCAAAGCAAAGAAGGTTTGAACTGGTGGAGGTGTTTGCAGGGAGATGTCAGTGCCAGGAGAGGCTAAATAGAGCTGAAACTGGGATCACATCATTTGGATACACTTTGACTTCAGTACCAAGGTTTCATCCAACATAGTCATTAAATTCTGAAAATCCTGGTGAGGAAGGCAAAAGGAAAGTTTTGGGAACAACAGCAGCAGCAGGTTGGAGAAAATCAGCATATTTTATGCACTGCAGCAGTACATAAAAGCATGTTTTTCATTCTTCAGTCTAGCAGATTAAATCAACATTTCCTTATTAAAATCCTGACCCTTACAGACCCACAAGGTCAATGCCTCTAAATACCGAGTTTCACTTAGTGCAGTAGTTTCATTTGTTGATGAAATGTAGTTTTATCTGTTGGTGAAATTACAACTAATACGATGGTTTAAAAATAAAAATATAAAGCACCTGTTGTCACCCTTCTACACAGATTAGCTTTTTAAAGGTTTACTAAAGGGATAGTTCATCTTACATACAGTTTTACAGTGGACAGAACTCTGTTCCTGACACCTCTCATATTGGATCTACCAATCATGAAAATAAATGGTGAACTGGGCCACTCATCGATCAGACATAATAGTCTATTCTTGGCAGATGAAAGGGATTATTTCACATCAGGTCACAGGGACAGTCCAATTCCTGCATGGCTACAGGTCTGCTAGATCTGACATGAGAAATCCCAGCAGTGTATATAGCTTCGACCAAGGGGAACTCTACCTTCCATAGCAACCTGCCACACAGATAAAAAGTGATATGAAACTGTGATTAAAACTGAAATGGAGGCAGTTAGTTTTAAGTAGGGCTTGTATTAATAAGGGAACACTCAGACTTGCTCTGCTCTCCAGCTGAGAGCAGAGTTTGGTGTCTCTGTTCACAGATCAGTGTCTAAGAAGTTGGGAGATGTCAGCATCCCCAAGGCTAGGGACTTCAACTGCTATGCATGAAAATCAGTCACTCAAAAGTGTATTTGGCAGGTTTCCAGTTATCTTGTGCACTGTATCTTTGTCTTGCAGGGACATCAGGATGGTAATGAAGCCCAGCCCAGCTACTGTGGCATAGTTTTCTTATGCACTTTAAATACTGATTGATTCAATATGTGACTGGTCTCTGCAGGAGTCTCTCCTGTGGCCAAAGTTTCAAGTCTGGAGAAGTTGCAACCATATGAAAGTGGAAGGGGAAAAACTGATATGGGAAATCCAAGTGAATTTCATTGCCCGAAGAAAGGTCATGTTGTGAAATAACACTGCAGGATATGTTATTTACATACTGCTTGGAGGCCTGGCAAACTTGTCATAATTCTGCTAGCCAGAAAATGATTGCTTGCTGAAAGGGGCAAATAAATGGAGGGGGGAGGGCTGGTGTCCAATGACCAACAGACTTAGGAAGAACAATCTCAAAAGATTAGAAAAAAAAAGACTGCTTTGTATCACTGCCTTTTCTACCAAAAAAAACCCCCTAACACAGTTTTATGGCTCTTGTGCTACTTTGTGAACTTCTATATGTTATCTGGTAACACACCACATGAAGCTGGAAATCTCAGCAAATAAGCTGTATGGTAGCTTCATTCTGAAATCCCTGAGGCAAGAGTCCCTGTAACTGTACTTCAAATCTGAACTGTGATAGGAATTAAAATGGTTTGTGTGGTGGGTTGACCTTGGCTGGATGCCAGGTCCCTACCAAGCTGCTCTATCACTCCCCTTCCCAGCTGAACAGGGGAGAGAAAATAAGGTGGAAAACAACTTGTAAGTTAAGGCAGTTTACTAAAGCAAAAGTGAAAGTTTGTGCACACACAAGCAAAGAGAAGAAAAAAAATTATTCTTCACTTCCTATCAGCAAGTGATGTCCAGTCACTTCCTGGGAAGCAGGGCTTCAGCATATGGAGCAGTTGCTCTGGAAGGAAAACGTAAATAACAAATGCCCCCCTTCCTCCTCCTTTCCTTCACTTTTATGTCTGAACTGACATCATATGGTATGGAATATCCCTTTGGTTAGTTTGGGTCAGCTGACCTGGTTGTGTCCCCTCCCAAGTTCTTGCCCTCCCCCAACCTACTGATGGGTGGAATTTTGGGGAGACAGCACTGATGCTGTGCCAGCACTACTCAGCAGTAGCCAAAACACTGGTGTGTTATTGACCCCTTTCTAGCTACCAATGCAAAGCACAGCACTGTGAGGGCTGCTATGGGGAAATGAACTCCAGCTTAGCCAGACCAAATACACTTTGATAATGCAGTAATGGAGCTTGGTTTTATTGATGAGAGAACTAGGAAAGCAGTTCTCTAAAACGAGAAGATGCAAAAACGAGTTCGAGAGTCAGAGACACATCCTCATAGAGGTACAGTCAATGCTCTAACTTTATTCCAAAAATACACACATTATCAAGGGTCCTACAGGGTTCACACGCTCTATTCTAACTTTCTATTGGTTACATTTACTTTCACACACTATAACTTTATTGACTCTACTAGCCAAGGCACATTTCCAGGACCCCCATCTTCTGGTTTCTCACACTCTGGATAACAACCTCCTTCCTTGTTTTCCTCTATGCAGCTTTCTGATATCTGCTGCTCAAGGACACACATCTGCTGCTGGAGAACACAGGTCCCTGCCGTCCGGCACACAGGTCGGATTGTGCAAGCAGGCCTGAAGCAGTATATGTCCTGCATCATCTAAGATTCTTTCAACAGTTCTCACTGGGAGATGTTAATAGTTTGGGCACGTCTGGATCCAGTCCTAGTCCCAGACTTGGTCCATGGTTTATGTCTAAAGGACTTATGTCTAAGGTCCAGAGAAGAGCAACAAGGCTGGTGAAGGGACTCGAACACAAGTTCTATGAGGAGAGGCTGAGGGAGCTGGGGTTGTTCAGCCTGGAGGCTCAGGGGAGACCTCATCACTCTCTACAGCTCCCTGAAAGGAGGTTGTAGCCAGGTGGGAGTTGGTCTCTTCTCCCAGGCAACCAGCAGTAAGACAAGAGGGCATGGTCTTAAACTCTGCCAGGGGAGGTTTAGGTTGGATATTAGGAAGAAATTCTTTACAGAGAGGGTAATCAGGCATTGGAACGGGCTGCCCAGGGAAGTGGTGGATTCTCCATCCTTGGAGGTTTTTAAGATGAGACTGGATGTGGCACTTAGTGCCATGATCTAGTAATCGCGGTGGTAGTGGATCAAGGGTTGGACTTGATGATCTCAGAGGTCTTTTCCAACTCGACTGATTCTATGATTCTAGGACTATAAAGGTGTAATTGAGCCTTATATGATTTTGGATTAAGGATGGTAAATCAAATAATTTTATATAAATAAAATAAATAATTTATTTAAACACCAAGATCTTGGGTTTAATCCCTGTACAGGCCATTCACTTAAGAGTTGGACTTGATGATCCTTGTGGGTCTCTTCCAACTCAGAATAGTCTGTGATTCTGTGAAAAACCAGCTTCTTGCTAAACAAAGGTCAGGTTTTTGTGGTCATCATCTGGTGGTGGGTGTGCACCGTCTCTGCACCTCATCTGTTGTTATGTAGATAAGTGGTTTCACCACCACACACCCAAAAACTCCCCTCCTCCCCTTTGTTTGGGGGGGGGAAACCTGACTTCAGCAAAGCACCTACTGCTTTTGCAAAAGGACGATTGTTTGAGTCATTAACCATTAACATTTCAGTTTCTCACACACCCCCTCCCCCACCAACCCACCATGGGCAGGGGCATCTTCCATTAGACCAGGTTGCTCAAAGCCCCATCCAACCTGTCTTTGAACACTTCCAGGGATGGGCAACCACAACTTCTCTGGGCAATCTGTGCCAGGGCCTCACCACCCTCACAGCAAAAATTTCTTCCTAATATCCAATCTAACCCTGCCCTCTTTCATTTTAAAGCCATTCCCCCTTGTCCTGTCACTACATGTCCTTGTAAAAAGTCCCTCTCCAGCTCTCATGTAGGCCCCCTTCAGGTACTGGAAGGCTGCTATAAGATCACCTTGGAGCCTTCTCTTTTCCAGACTGAACAATCCCAATTATCTCAACCTTTCCTCATAGGAGAGGTTTTCCAACCTTCTGATCATCTTTGTGACCCTCCTCTGGACTCACTCCAACAGGTTGATGTCTTTCCTGTGCTGGGGACCCCAGAGCTGCATGCAGGTGGGGTCTTATGAGAGCAGAGTAGAGGGGCAAAATCACCTCCCTTGACCTGCTGGCCACACTGCTTTTGATGCAGCCCAGGATGTGATTGGCTTTCTGGACTGCAAGTGCACATTTCTGGGTCATGTCCAGTCTCTCATCTACCAGCACTCCCAAGTCCTTCTCATCAGGGCTACTCTCAATCCATTCTCTGTCCAGTCTGTATTGATACCAGTGTTTGCCCTGACCCAGGTGCAGGACCTTGCACTCCTTGCACTTGGCCTTGTTAAATCTTATGAGGTTCCCATGGGATCACTTTTTGAATTTGTTCAGGTCCCTCTGGATGGTATCCCATCCTTCAGGAGCATCAACTTGTCATATAATACAGTTATGTATACAGAATCATGCCTTTTTTTAAATTTTGTTTTAAATTTTGTGATCATCAAGGAAATCTCTACTATTGCCTTTATGCTCATTTTACCTAATTTGCTTTGCCAGAAATGAGTATGTGTATGTTCCTGATCCGATGCCTGAATGTATTCCTTTAGCTACCAAAAGGAAAAAACAACAACAGAGGAAGGGAAAACATATCAATCACACACTGCTGAAGAACTGAATTACATCAAACCTAACCTACAAATTTGCTATTTCCCTTGTGCACCTTTGACTCCTAATATGTGATGTTCCTTGCAAGGGGAGTTTATTGCTACCACAACCATGAACAACATGGGAGATGTGTGCAAGAGCACGAGAGAGAGTACACAAGAAAGCAATCAGGGTGGAGTGTCGCTGTTGGAACGAAATGTCCAGCAAGAAACTTTATTTCAAGGAAAAGGCAGAAGTGGAACTGCTTTTGCAACCCCTTAAGTACAGGTTTTTTGGCACACGTATTCCACACGGATAGGTTAACTTAAACACACAAACTAGAATTCTTACAGCTGATAGGTAGACTTTCTTAGCTCTACTTTCTCACAACAATCCTGCACACCTGCTCTTATTTTTCTTCAGTGTTTATATTTTTCTCAATCACTCTGTTCAAAACAGGTCCTTGTTCTTATGAGACAGTGTTCTTGTTCTCATGAGACAGTGTTCTCTGTTCCCACGGGACAGCTCTCTCCCGCTGCTCCTCTGCTCTCTCAGGATGCATCAGTATGTTGTCAGGATCAGGACCTCCATTTTCAGTCACCCTCTCGTTCCATCTCAGGGGCTCGGTCCCGCCGAAATTCCCCACAATTCCCCCTTTCTGTATTTGTGCAACAAAGATTGCCTGTGTCGTCTTCTTCAGGGCCCTTTGCACAAGTGACACAATACATGGCAACATCAGAAGCACAACTACAACTACAACAATGACAAGGAGTCCTGTCTTAAGGCAAGAAAGAAGCCATACTGATAACCCCCATCCCTTAAACACATTATCTAGACCAAAGAACCCTGTGTCCTGAGTAATCTTCTGAGTCTCTTCTTGTAGCTTAGTGATCTGTCTGTAAATTGATTCAGAGTGGTCAGACAAATTCATGCACCACATCCCCTCAAATTCTTGACAACCATGTCCGTGAACTAAAAGCAGAAAATCAATAGCAGCTCTATTTTGCAAAGTAACATGACGAATACTGTCAACATCTGTGGCTAACTGATATAAAATCTGAGACGTTTCTTTGGCTTGTTTCGTAATCCAGCAGGCTAATTTGTTTAAGGTCGCCAATGCTTTTGCAGCAGCTGCTCCTGGCACAAAGAAAGAGGTAGCTACTATTTCTCCATGATTCCACAAGTTGACAGAATTGTCACACTTAGAATTAAGAGTTAAAGCATGCTTAACACGAGAGTGACTAGATAAATGAGTGTGATTAAAAAGTACTTTGTGAGAAGGTGTTAACAGTCCTAGACGACCTATGACACAAGGTCCCCCTGTTATTTTTTCCAGAATTCCTGGCCATACTCTGTCTCCACATATATGAGAAACAGGCCAGAGGGCAATTTCCTTGCAACATTGATTCCTGGGGTGGGATCGATTTTATCGTGCCCTAGGTGTTGGCACCAATTAGAATGATTTTGATAGAAAGGTACACTAGGGGATACGTCTTGTGGGACCATTGTACTATTGTCATATAGCTAATAATCAAACCTATGATAAAAGAAAACACAACTCTCAGCAATTAAACTCCCCAAGATGTCTAATTCTTGAAGCGGCAAAGCACGTGGGAGAGAATGATCCCACAAATCCCAATTGCCTGTACACTGCTGCATAACTTTACAAAATGGCTTCGTTAGAGGTCTGAGACTGGCTGCTATAAGGTTGACCTCACTACCATTTAACGGAACCCCTACCAGACAGGTATGAAAAGGCTGTTCAGGCTGTGCAAGTGAGGTCCAAAAGGTGATTTGGTTTAAGGCCTTCATTAAGGTGACCCAAACATTGTACTCCTTCCATGGACTCATTCGATTCAGCTCCTCTTCATAGGATGTATCAGCAGCGATCATCCCAATGTAGAACAGGATGCACACACTGTGCAGGAGCCCAGCGTGGCCCTTCATCTGTGGAGACACAAGCATAGCCTCGTCCCCAAGTTAATAATTCCCCAGTAATGTCCCATTGTCCCGTCTGCAAATTTTTTACCTGCACCTTGACCCCAGGGGAAACAGTAGAATTTTGTGTCAAAGACGCGAAATGGCGAACTATGGGAGGTTCCTGACAACCTTCTGCAATATGCAAAAAATTAAGCACATATGTTGCTTTGTTTAATCTTACCTCAGGGGATTCACCCGTCATTCCCCCTTTCTGTTTTTGAAGGAAACGTTTGAGAGTGCCGTGAGCACACTCAACAATACTTTGGCCTGTAGGGGAATGAGGGATGCCCGTAATATGCGTGACACCCCATTGTTGTAAAAACAGTGCAATCCTACTTGATTTGTAAGCTGGAGCATTGTCAGTTTTAAGTTGACTGGGAACTCCCAAAAAGAGAATGCCCGTTGCCAATGGCAGATCACCAGCATGGGCGGTGGCAACGATGACCTGTGAAAAGGTATCGATAGAAACATGAACATACTTTAGACAGCCAAATTCTGGAATGTGAGTTACATCAGATTGCCAAATTTGCAGGACCTGAAGCCCTCGTGGGTTGGTACCATAAAACGTAGGAATATGATAATCCTGGCAATCAGGGTAAGAGGCAACAATGGATCATGCATCACTTGCTGTAAGTTGAAACTGTCTCATCAGGGCTCAAAAACCCTGATGGAAAAAACGATGGGACTCAACAGTTTGTTGGCACAAATTTGGAACCGGACCTAATGCTAGTGCAGAAACCAAATGGTCCTCTCGTGCATTACCTTTGGTGAAAAAACCTGGAAGAGAAGTATGGTTCCTGATATGGAAAATGTAATAAGGATGTGAACATTTCTGAATGGTCAACCATAAAAGCTTCAGCACACCAAACAAGAGGGCATTAGACACAGCCCCCAAAACAGCTTTGTCAAGTCATTGAACCAAACCAGCTACATAAGCAGAGTCAGTGACAATATTTACAGGATTAGTAAAATGTTGAAAGACTAACAAAAAAGCACGCAGTTCTACAACCTGTGGAGAGCCTTCTTGTTGCTCTACAATGTGATGCCATTGTGAATCGGCATACCATACTACGGCAACTTTTCCAGTTTTTCCTGACTCATCCGTAAAAACGGTGGGACTGGGCACGGGGTCTCGTGAACTGAGTTGTTTTTGGGCAAACGGTACCTGACTTGCCAATTTCAATAATGGATGAGAAGGGAGATGGTAAGTAATTTGCCCAGTAAAATTCATCAGTGCTGCTTGCAACGCTGAGTTATTGGCCAGACACCACTCAAAATACTCAGCTTGAACTGGTATGACAATGTGTGCTGGGTCTCTTGTTAACAATTCAGCGCAACGCAGTCATACTTTAATAATTACCTGAGCCAATAGTTCAAACAAACCTGGGGCAGTTTTCTTGCTGCGGAACAACAAAAAGGCCCATTCCAGTACATGAAGGGGGTCATCCCACTTCTCACTCATGGCAGTAGGAATCAATTCATCAATCACCACAAAAACTTGAACTTCTACAGAGAAATCAATACACCATATGTGTTTATTCTGAATTGCTTGCTCCACCAACTCAATTACTTTTTTCACATTCTGCGTCAAATGACGAGGCACAGATGGATCAGTGTCACCTTTCAAGAGTTCAAATAGAGGCGCTAACTGAGAGGAGGAGAGGTCTAGGTAAGGTCTCACCCAATTGATCACACCAGCCAATTTCTGAACATCATTCAGATTTTTAATTTCAAAATTTATAGTAATGGGTTGGGGTTGTACTGTGCGATCAAGGACTTTAAATCCTAGATACAGCCATGGAGATTGGTGTTGGACCTTTTCAGGGGCAACGACAAGGTCAAATTGTTGTAAGGACAAGTGTGTTTGATCTTCCATTGAATTTAAAATCTGAGGTGATGGAGCAGCTAAAAGAATATCATCCATATAGTGATAGCACAAGCAGTTAGGAAAATGTTCTCTGATGGGACTTAAGTCTTGGGCCACAAACCATTGGCATATGGTGGGAGAATTTTTCATTCCTTGAGGAAGCACTTTCCAATGGTATCTTTGTGGAGGTTCTGCATGATTCACAGACGGAACAGTGAAGTCAAATTTTTCCATGTCATTTGGATCTAAGGGGATGGTGAAAAAGCAATCCTTAAGATCCATAACAATAATTTCCCAATGCATAGGAATCATGGCTGGGGAAGGTAAACCAGGTTGCAATGCACCCATGGTGGCCATAACAGCATTGATCCATCGCAAATCAGCTGATAGGTAGACTTTCTTAGCTCTACTTTCTCACAACAATCCTGCACACCTGTTCTTATTTTTCTTCAATGTTTATATTTTTCTCAACCACTCTGTTCAAAACAGGTCCTTGTTCTCATGAGACAGTGTTCTCTGTTCCCACGGGACAGCTCTCTCCCGCTGCTCCTCTGCTCTCTCAGGGTGCATCAGTATGTTGTCAGGATCAGGGCCTCCATTTTCAGTCACCCTCTCGTTCCATCTCAGGGGCTCAGTCCCACTGAAATTCCCCACAGTGGAGAGCATGCAAAAGAGAGAGAACATGTGAGAGAGCAGAAACGCATGCAAGAGAGCTACAATGTGCAAGGTGGGGGAAGGAGGAAGAAAAAGATGGAGCACTCAAGAGAGCACATGCAAGGAAGCACATAGGAGAGAGGGAGCACAAGAGACCATGCAGAGGAGTACATTTAAAAAGACACCAAGTACACAAGAAAGAGTATGCACGCAAGAGAGAACAAGAGAGTATGTGAGAATGCACGTGAGATGTGGGAAACCTCAGCTGGTCCTAGGTGTCCGAGGAATGTAAACTTGATATTGACCTTGAGCAGATACCGTTGTATCCTTGAGAGTCCGGAAAGTCACGAGAAGAACTGAGTAAACAAGAACAAGCAACTGCCAGAAATAGAAGAAGTATTGAAGATGCAGCAAAGGAAAGGTCCTCCAATCATGAACTGTTTGTCCTTGAGTGAACCAATTATGTATGGACACACATTCTTAAGAATGATATAAAAAGGCTGGTAATAAATGGGACCTTTGGGCTTTTGGTGTGTGTGCACAATTCCGTGTGTGTCGTGTCTATGTCAACAGCGACAGTGAGAGAACACATAAGAGCAAGGCATGGAAGACCATGCAAGAAAGAGCACATGCAAGAGAGCACATGAGAGAGAGAGAGAGAGAGAGAGAGAGAGAAAGCTAAGGTGGCACATGGAGGGTATGAGAAATAAATAATCTGGTTTTATTATAAGCAAAATGAATTTAGTGGAAAACAGAAGGTGGTGGGATTTTCTTTTCTTTCATTTAATTCCAAGGAGGTTTTTTAAAGTGTATCGTGAAAGCTGCAAGGTGGAAGGTCCTGTCTGGGCCTGACGCCAGGGAAACTTTGCAGTCGGGAATAGGGAAAGTATAAAAATAAAAATGTACTCTGGGCCACGTGACCGGCCTTTGTGTGCAGACAGACCCCTGTGTACATTTGTACAGAGGGGTACATCACCAATAAATCAGGAGGGAGAGTAACACCCCCTCCTGAGTCTGAGAAATTACCTTTTAAGGTAAAATACCTGTCACCTACTGAATATGTAACGGCTTATGTAACCAAGAGGGTACAAAAAGGTGTGTTTTTCAAATGGTGGGGTGCTTTCCAGGCCCACGTGACTTAGGATTGCACCCAGTGCTGCAATAAAGAATTTCTTGTTGCAATTTTCCTTGTCCTGCAGGTATTTTTTGTTGTTTTCTTAAATTAAAAGCAAGGGTTTTTCCTACAAGGGGAACACTAAAGAAAGGAATCAAGTGCATGCACTGGGTTCCCCTGGATTTGGTATGGAATAAACAGTAAACCGACTCTCCGAAAGTGAGTCTGGGCTTGGTCAGGCAGCGAAGGGATGGATGGATACCCCGGCAAAGACTCCGAGAGTCCACGGTCCTCCTGCAGCCAAAAGCCAGGTAAAGAGAGAGCAAGTTCTGGCCTACTCCCGCTTTTTATCTTCAATCTCCCAAGTTCCTGGGATTCTCCATTCCAGGGACTAATCTTTCTGGTGTGTTCCATAACCCTGGAAGAGACCCCAACCCATGCAAACCTGTCTCCCCTCCATCTCAGATGGGGAGTGGGGAGGAGGGGACAGGAGTTCCCCTCACACTTTGGAAGACATAATGGGAATGAATATTCATTACTGAAATTTGACTCCTCCCTCCCTCAATTTAACTAACTTATAACAGGCAGTCACAATGGAGTGTTTTTGCCATCATTCCCAGTCAGGATCACTTCAGCTTCCAGTACAGTCAGCTGCTGGGACCCCCTGTCACGCCAGAAATAGAGGTGGATTCTGTCCCTATATATCTTGATGGCATCAAAGTACACTGTGTACCAGTGTCAACTACAGCCTTATACTCTTGTGGGTCTGATGTGCCATCAAATCCCCACAGTCCAATAGATCCAAATGTCCCTTTCCTCCACCTGGCTGGAGGCAGGGCCCCTCTAGTTCTGGTCATAGTACTCGTTGCTCACTTCTTGTAAACATGAACTGGAGGCCCCTTCAAGAGGATCAGAAATAACATTAACCCTCCTATTCTGTCTGAGGACTTGCCCAATAGAAACTGGAGGGGCATTTATTTGAAGAATTTCCTGTGGTGGTTGTTCTTCCTCTCAACTCACGTACACGTGCTGCAGGGCAGAGGTGGGTTTTCCATCCCAGGTTGCCTCGTAGTGTGTCCCCTCTCTCTTGATTGGGGGGCACTTGCTCCCAGCAACAGAGACTCTTGTCCATACTGGTGGGGCATGGGACAGTTCCTCTCTAATTTGCTCGAGTCTTTTGAATCTGTCTGCAGTCTTGGACAGTCTTTCCACAGTCAAGGTTGGTAGGGAGGAAAAAAGATGATCTTCATATTGCCAAAGTCGGGTAGTCACCTGAAACACTGTTTGTTCTCCTTCTCTCATTGACATCAATGCCAATGAGTTGGTGTACTGATGCCTGAAAAGCCAGAAAATAACTCTCTAAAGCTATTTTTGAGTATTAGAAAGCAAAAGCACACATATATTACAGCATACTGGATGCACAGGAATATTTTCCAAAGTGTGCATCACGAACTACATAGGTGTTACAACTTTATACTATAATCTAATTACAATATTTGGACATTACCTCATCTGTTACACCCACTTCACCCCATCCCTGACATGCCTCCCGAATTTGAGTCAGAGGTCTTGAAGACCCTTTACCTTCATCTTGTCTTCCTCTTCCTCATCTTGTTCCTCGGTCTTTGGCACAGTAGCACACCTTTTGGAATGGTTTCAACACTTCTGAGAAGCTTTGACTATTATATCAAGTGTTATGTCCCTGCGTTATCGGTACTTTGGCTGAATGCCCGGTGTCCACCGAGACTCCGCCCAACCCCCCCCCCCCCCGAGGGAGAAGGAGGAGGGAAGGGGGGGAAAAGAAAAAAAACTTGCAAAACCGAGGCTGCTGAGACAGGCAGTTTTATATTTACACAGAGAAGAAAAAGAACTATAAGCACTATACTGTTACCGTGGGATTTAGGTGCTGAAAAAATCTCCCGGAGCAGTTAATTAGGGGTGAGATAAGAAAGGGTTTATTTGCCAAGGCTAAGATGTTACAAGACGCCTGCACCTGTGCCCGAGAGGTTACATTTTATAATACCATCCATCCAATCCCAGATGTGTCCACCCTGTGACCTTTACTCTGGACAGCCCCGGGGTCCACCCCCTGAAAATGGGTCTGGGGTGCATTTCGGGACCACCTACTTCATCACCTTCACCATCATCAGAGTACAAAGGGTACACAGTTACCTAATTCTTGACTTCATTCTGTGGTTTAGGCCCAGATATGCTGTTCTGTCAACTGTCTAGGCCTTGCCTTGACAAAAGACTAAACATTTCTATTAGATTTGGGGCTATGAGTGATATAGGGAGGATAGAATGGGGTAAGAGGGTTAAGGAATGTATAAACAAGGGTGCTAGAGGGAAAAGGATAAGGGACAAGGGACAAAGGAGGGAGGTTACTGCTTTTAAAACTTACAAGTCTTACCAATATTAGAAAAATAAAAAAACCATTAGGGACTTAAGGTATCAATACACACAGGGAAAACTAACAATAGAGACTACTTACCCACAAAAGGTGTTTTCCTCCTCCAAAAACAACCATCTATCCCACGCAACTGTCCCGGAAGAGAAGAAGGAAGTTGTTTTCTTCTAATCTCTTTATATCTGAGCTGACGTAACATGGTATGGAATAGTTTATTGGTAAAATATACATCAGGTGAGCTACCCTAGTTCTGTTTCCCTCCCGGGGAGGGTTACAAACCCACTACACTCTGTTATGTCTCTTTCTCAGTACATTTTTACAGATAGAGAACTCTTCACCTCATTAAAATCCCTTGTCTGTTGAAATTCTTAACAAAGAATGTTAAATGACATTTTTTGGAATTTTGTACAAAGGTACTAGTAAGCTAAAGGTACTAGCAAGCTATACTAAAATTTATTTAATATAGATTTTAAGACATGAGTACGATGATGACATGCTCTGTACAAACTTCTGCCACATGGATTGTGTACACTGGACCTCATCTGGATCTACAGGGGACTGCTCGTTATTTGAATCCTTATAGATTACCTCCAGCACAGCTAATTCTCTCAGGTACTAGATACCTTTCTCTGTTCTACCTCCTTGGACTCACTACTAGGTCATCCTTGAGAGAATACCTTTCTCTCATGCTTGACAGGAGTCACCTCCAGAGGTTGAGAGTTTCTGTCCTCTTCCCAATCCCCTTGTCAATGTTCACATCCTGGGACAGGGATGTCAGTTGCTTGACTTCACTACCATCCAGTTGCATATCATGGGCCACGATATCCCAACATCGGAGCAGACAGGTCACTGACACCAAAAAATGGTAGAAACAAACTCCTTAACACCAATTTGTAGGTGTTAAAAAGGGCATTCTTCTTTATTCAGTGTGCTGGATGTTTGGAGGATAACTCCTCTAATTGAATGTGCCAAATGACAGATAGACAGGGCTTTTTATTACACATACTGTTTACATATTCATTAGATATTCTCACTTAATACATATTCATTAGTTTGTTTTACATAGTCACACCCCTATTGGAAGTCCTTTTCTGGTCCTTCCGGGTCTTCTTCACTGTCTTGACCTCAGTTCTTGAGCAGGCACAGCATCATAGTGTTTCACCACAAAAACTGTAACATTTGTTCTTTATTTTATCTGGGTACACAGAGCTTAGTTTACATCCTGTTTGTTTGAGTTATATCTCTTATCTAATTCTCTAGGACTTCCATGCCACTCATGACTATCTACCTTCAGGGTAGATCTCTAAATAACCTCCCTAGAAATCTCTTTCTTGATTCTAAACATAGTGTGGACTGCGTTGAGGAGACCTGGCAGACTTAGCAACAAGAACATGCTTTTCTTAACATCGAAGGGAAATTCAAAATTCTCAAAAGCTGTTGTAGCAGACCTGAAGAAGGAAAGGGGGGTGAAATGCTGGGGAAAATCATCCTCCCCTTTTCCCCCCACAGACTGGGTACAATTATTAATGGACTCCCAAACGTAGCACCCAGGGTAAGGGCAGGAGAGCAACACTGAATACACATCCCAAATGACCCTCATTGCCCTTGATGTTATCATGTCATAAACTGATATCCCACAGTACAGCAACAAAGCAATCCTGATCCCTCTCCCTGCTCTGAACAAGATTCCCATGAGGAGCACATATGGGAATATATACAGGGTTAGGTACCACACCCACAGGAACAGATCAAGCAACCTTGTGACCAGTGGCTCTGTACCTAATACAACAAATGCTTAGATCAAATTTGTTTCCAACCCGCTCTGGTCAGATCTGTTGTTATCTCAACTCTTTGTGCCCAACATTGTGCACCAAATAAGGCTATTGTGGTTTAGGAATGGTACTCCTCAATTTAGTGCTCCCACTTAGACTCTCCAAACCATGCTGCCACTTGCTCGCTCCCCCTCCCCCTCTCCCTCCCGCCCCCTCATGTGGGGATGGAGTTGAGAACTGGAGGCACAAAAGGTAAAGATCATGGGTTGAGATAAGAAAAATTTATTGGAAACACCAATGAGATAAGAAAAGGAACAGTAACAGTAGCAATATTAATAACAAAACTGTACAAAAGAGAGAGAGTGATTCACATGCAAAATGCTCACCCTGACCACTCCCTCCGGCTCAGAACGGGTGTTACCCAACCACTCTGTCTGTCTCGGAACCGGCGCCACCCCATCACTCCCTCCACTATGCTTACTCAACTGGAAGGAACCTCAGAAAAGACTCCCTTCCCTCTGCTCCAGGCAATGACTTGAGGTGGTATAGAATAACCTCTGGGTCCTAGCCATGCCCCCTCCCTGTTACTGCAAAAATTAGTCCAGTCCTGGCCAGAACCAGGACACTTGTGTCACTCTACAATTGATCAAAATATATGGATGTGCTAAATATGGCATAAAGAAACAATGGAGAGCAGGGGAACCTGTGGCTACAGTTCAACAGCATTTTCTATTTTCCCCTCCTTTTAGCTGTATTGAATTGTAAATAATCAAAACATTACTTTGGTGTCTTATCCAAACAGATGCAAAACACCTACAGAACCTATTGTAACCATTGGTAGTGATGGATTCAAAGCCCCAAAAACTCATTTATTTTTCCACCATTCTGTTTCTCCTTTCTTTTGACACCTCTTTCCCTCTATGTAAATGTGTTTTTTTCTGCACCTATTCGCTAGCTTATCCCTCTCTTCAGTTTCATGATTGATTTCTATGGTTTATTGCTAATCTCTTCAATCTTTTTATTTCTTCCTCTATTCTGTTCAGTCCTCACTTTACCCTTTTTATCTCTTTCATTTACACTTAGTTTGACATCTCTTCTACTACTGCCTTCTGAGGTCTACTGCTCCTTGAAAATGTCTTCCCCCTTCTCCTTAGCCAAATGTCTCTGAAAAGCTTCTTGCTATCATGGAACCTTCCACAAAGTCCTTTCTACTAACTGAACTACTGTCCAAGTGCTGTTTTACTGTGCTTGAGTACAGGTTAATTGAGGTAAGAATTATGATTTACAGAAAGTTTCAGGCATGAAATGCTACACTGCATAAAGTAATTTGCAAAAATAAGTTACAAAATCAAAGCAAAAAGTAATTGCAAAGACAAAAAAAATATACCAGCTAGCAAAGTTAGTTATTAAAGCCTCTGTTATCTCAAATGAGGTTCTTAAGATGACAACCAAATAATTACTATTTCCATACTTTAATTTTTTAATAAAATACAAGATTATTTTATTAAAAAGGAAAGGAATTTAAAAAAAATTTAGAAAATAATCAAGAATGGGGGTGATTGTTTAAAAAACACCTTTTGGGGTGCTTATTGTACACATATGCTTTGATGCTGCACAGAACAGGAGCAAATGATATCCTGCACCTGTAAAACCACAGTGACTTCCAGTGGTAGACAATGGGGACATGTGGAAACACTCCTGCATACAGGATTGCAGAACCAGAATTCTAAATATCGAGATGACACCTTAAGTCCACTTAAGTCAAATGTCCCATTGATTTCACTGTGACACTGGGGCAGGAGGAGGGGAAAAACCAACACCTTGATGCATGTTTCTCCATGTGCAACTCTCAGAGGTGAGCAGTTCTCAAAGCAGGAGTCAAATCATAAGGCTTCAATTGCAGGCTCAGGCTGAAATGTAGCAAGAGAAGTCTGACATTAACCAACTGTAGTGGGTTGACCCTGGCTGGATGCCAGGTACCCACTAATGCCACTCTCCCACTCTCCCTCTGCAACTGGACACAGGAGAGAGAAAAAAAAAGGCTAAGGATTCATGAGTTAAGAACTGGGAGAGGTCAGTGATTGATTATCTTCACGGGCAAAACAGACTCAAAGTGGGGATAGTACTTAAATTTATTACTAACAGAATCAGAGCCAAAGAGTGAGAAATAAAAGTCTTAAAAACACCTTTCCCCCACCCCTCCTTCCTTCCATGTTCTCCCTCCTCCCCCCCAGCAGTGCAGGGGGACAGGGAATGGGGGTTACAGTCAGTTGTTGTTTCTGCCGCTGCTCAGAGAGAGGAGTCCTTCCCCTGCTCCCATGGGGTCCCTCCCACGGGAGACAGTCCTTGATGGACCTCTCCACCGTGAGTCCATCCCTCGGGTAGCAGTTCTTCCCAAACTGTTGTCCCGTGGGTCACTCCTTCATGGCGTGCAGTCCTTCACGAATGAGCTGCATCGACATGGGTCCCTCACAAGTACCACAAGTTCTACCATATTTTTCTTGTCACTTGACTCAAAAAACCCCCCACACCACAACTGCATGCATT
The DNA here is from genome assembly GCF_009829145.1 of Chiroxiphia lanceolata. Classification (NCBI taxonomy): domain Eukaryota; kingdom Metazoa; phylum Chordata; class Aves; order Passeriformes; family Pipridae; genus Chiroxiphia; species Chiroxiphia lanceolata. The sequence goes on along the minus strand of NC_045670.1, from coordinate 10,860,159 downwards.
CCTCAAACTCTTTTAAGTTCTTGCTGATAACTGATGCATTTGGGTAGTTTTACACATTAGAAAAATTTTAAAAATAAAACTAGAACTCTGCAAAGTTCTTATGAAAACTGAAAGGCGGGTTTGTCAAATTCTACATAAGCCTAATGTAATGACCTCAGTGAAGAAAGTGCAGAGGTTAAGGGGTCCTGTCTCTTCCATACTGAAGTAACATTTTTGGAAGTACACATCAAGCACTTTGTACAGACCCAAAAGCTTTAGGCAGTCTGCACTCTCATGAATGCAGGGGAGACAATACCATAAAATTGTAAATAAGAGAGGGTCTTGCAAATTGTAAATAATGGAGGTCAACAGCTCCATGTTGAAGACCTGCCTAAATGCTTTTCCTTATCAACATCTCCATCAGAAAGAATCAGTATATCTCCAATGCACACAGTCTAAGGCAGGTACACAGAATACCAGGATCTCAAAATTCCCACTATCTGGATGGGTTTATCGAGGAAACATTTTTCTACCTGTCGTGGTTTAATCCCAACTGGTAACTTAGTACCACAAAGCCACTCACTCGCTTCCCCTCTGGCCTCAGTTGAATGGGAAGGAGAATGCTTTGGAAATGAAGGAGAATGTTTTGGAAATGAATCCTGTTGTCTGATTAAATTTGTAGCAGGGAGATTGCCGAAACTGAAACCAGTACACTGTTGAAAGCTCAACAAACCAATATTTATTACAAAGAAGTAGTCAGCAAAACGAGAAGCTGAGAGACAAGAAAGAGAAGGGAAAAAAGCCCCCAAGACAATCCTCCACTCACTCAGGCATTACTTACAATGTTGTCTTACTGACCCCAGAATGCTTAGAATTCCCCATAGCAGAAGCTGCATCCCCGGAGCGTCAGTAGACTCACAAGATAGCAGGTGTCCCTGCAAAGACAACGTTGTCCTCCATGTAAAGCTTGAATTCGCTCCCAGAAAGAACTCTCTGCTTTTTCTACAATTAACCTGTGACGTCTACCTGGGCAGGTGTGGCCAGCACCGCCCAACTAGAGGCCTTCGGTCCCTCCCCCGGTTTTGTGAGTGGTACCTCTTCTGTGCATGCGTGTGTACATTGGAATTTCCCTGTGCCTGTGTGCTAGACCTGGGGGGGTCTTTTCTAAATGAGTCTGAGGACTTACTTCATCATCCTCCTCTTCACTTTCTCCTTCAAATGTCCTTGGAGGGCCGTCAGCCAATAACCAGTCAACAATTAATTTCAGTTTATACAAGATACTTCCTTCAAGGATGAAGTTCTCATTTAATCGGTGCTTGTTTTCACATAACTTGGCAGGAAAAGAACAGACTCTCATAGATGACCGGGCCAAAACACAGACCAAAAGTAGCGGTATCTAATTAAGCACGAATACATTCTACCATGTGGTCAGCGTGTGTGGACCACGCTGCTGTTGAATGATTCGAACAGCATACTGATGAAATGTTATCTCTAAAACTTTGTGTATTTAGGTACAAAAGTAAGGAAAACAACATAAAATGCTCATAAAGATAAGTAACAGCAGTAGTCCAAACAACAACATTTTTGTAATCATGGACATCCTCAATGTAGAGATACAAATGAGTTCCAGTTGTCATCCACCTGGAGTTGCTGTGTCGAATGATGCAAGTTTGCAATGTGCGATTGGACTGATGTGGAGTAGTCACTTAGGTTCATACAGCACATCCCGTCAAATTCTTCACAGCCGTGGTCCTGGGATGCTAACAAAATAATCTATAGCTTCTTGGTTCTGAAACATTGAACATTGAACCAAATTTACATCTACTAATAAACCACTTAAAGCTGTACTAGTGTCCTAATTTTTTCAATGTTGCCAAAGCGTGTGCAGCTGCCACACCTGGTGCTAAAAGAGAAGCAAAAAATATTTTCTCAGCATTCTAAAACTCAACATTGCTCTTACACCCAGGTGAGAAGGCTATAGTATGTTTCTACCACCTTCTACTAATGATTGCTGAAATATTAGGTGTTAATATGGTTAGTTCCCCTAACGCGTATGGCCCACCCCATACAAAGGCCGGTAGACTGGTCCATGCCCTGCCACCAGAAATCAAAACCATCCAGGGGGTAGAACCATGTGGGCATCAAAGGACAATGTTAAGCCACGGGGAGTGACGCTGCACCACGCTGTAGCATCTTTATAGAGTTCCCCAGTGGTGTTCACCAACCAGGCAGCACGATCTCTCGCTACTTGTATAGTTGAAATAGGTACAGAAAGCATCTGGTATTTATCTTTTAGATAACTGGAATTCCCAGGATCATCCTAAACCAGTGCTCCAATTCCAGATATTTGCCTTCACATCCTGTGGTAACCACCTGCCTTCAACCACGAGAGACAAACACACGCTATCATGCAGACCGTTCAAAGTGACTTTCCACTTTGAGAAACAGCATTCTCTCTCTCAAAGCATTTAGCCAAAGTCGATCCTCCTTTTTGATTCCGATTAACTAAATGCAAGTGCAGAGTAATAGTTTGTTCCCACATCTCCCCCTTTTTTGTTCTAACATGTGGGGTTCACTGCGAAGAGGGCCAGGACCCTGGCTTCTTGTCTTTGGGTTTGTCCAATATGCTTCCAGAGAACTTGAAATATTAAAAACAGATTATTAAAATACACTTGACCACTGTATGCATGGCCTGCACTGAATGGGCCAGTGCCGGAGCAGCAGGTTGTGGTAGCTGCCATGATTACTGCAAAGGTGACAAAAGCAATTAGCCATCCAATGATGACCTCTCGATTGTGGCAACAGTTTCCCCAATTTACTGTATCCTGCATCATCCTCCCAGCCCCTGACCAGGCCCACTGGGAGCCACAGCTTGGCTCTTCTGCCCATGAGAACCACCAATGACAAATTGCGAATGGATACATTTTGATTTGCAATCCAACCAAAAGAATAAGGATGACCTGCAGTGATATTAAAGGCATTGTCAGTCACACGAATCACAACATCAGGTGCGGTCAAGAAGGCATATGAGTGACAGGTACACACCATGACTGAATCATTATACCAGTTAGTAAGAGTTAGAAGTGTCCTAGTTAGAACAGCTGGGACTGATTCATCACTGGATGGGTGTAGCCCAAAACTGTGTATTCTATAGCCCTCCGTGCCATTTCCCAGAAACTGTTGTCAGTAGAGGCCTGCGAGGTGGGGGGATGTTCCTGTCCTCATGCCCTTTTGTGGAATTCCCTGACTGAGTACCCTTACACCCTTTTATGGAATTCCCTACTCTGAGGGAAGGACTGAGCATCATTTTATGGAATTCCCCGCTCTGAGGGAGGGACTAAGCACTCCTGCCTGAGCTGGAGAATATATAAACCTGGAGTTTCAGAACCTTACCACCACTCGTGGGATCCAGAGGAGGACTGCAGCTCACCGCTCTCAACCAGACTGCAGTTCACCGCTCTCAACTGGACTGAGACCACCACCCTCGGCTGGACTGCAACCACCACTTTTGGCTGGACTGCAACAGCTCTCCCACCGGTAGGTTTTTCCCCTCTCCCTTTGCTTTGGACTCGGGGGGGGCCCAGGGAGCACTATTTTGTTTGTGCCCCGGGGTGCTGGGTTGTACATTTGGGCTTTGTGGGTTAGGGTCGGTTGCTTGTCTGTGTGGTCGTACTTATTGTATTATTTTATTAAATTGTTATTCTGACTTGTAATCTCTCTTTTGAGTTGGTTTGGTTTCCCCTGCTGGTTAACTTTTAAACCAGCACAAGTAGACACAATGAATTTTCTCTAGAATATTTTGTTCCATGTGGCATTTGGACAGGCCTTGTGCTGCTCAGCATTCACTGGTCTCCTTCCAGGATTCTTGAGAGACAGTCTCTGCATCTGCAGAATCAGATTGTGTCTTGGGTCCACTCATGATAAGGTTTCATCAAACGTGCTGGAAGCCAGCAGGGTCCTGTGGGAGACAAAACACAAGCATAACCCTTCCCCATACTAACAATGCAATAGGATCTTGTCATTAGGTATCGCCTTGTGGGTCTGTCTCATTTTAATGAGACTGAAGTGGTTTGCTAAGGAGGATAAGTTATGAGGAAGACCAAACTCCTCCCTCTAAGCAATTGTAAATCTGAAATTAAGAGGCTCCAATTGAGGAAGTATGGAGAAAGAAAAAATAACAACCCTTTATTAAAGGACATATGTGCATTGGTAGAACAACAAAAGAACACAGAAACAACCAAACAATAATCCTGTCCCGAAAAAACCCCCTCAAAAAGGAAACAGTTCATTACTTTCTACCTTTTAGCGCAATTCTAACCACGGTCAGCAGGGGGAGCTGTTGGATCTCTGGAGGAGCAGAGCCTGCAGTGTTCGATGTTGGCCAGCAGGGGGGGTTGTTGGGCTCTGACAGTCAGCGCATGAGGCCCCTGTGAGCAGGAGGAACTGATAATGGAGATTTCCCCCACACACGAAGAAGGGGAAGGGGAAAAAGGGGGTTCTTCCCACTAAACTCACACTGTCTGCAGCTGTCCGTGACTGGGATTTCCCCCCCTTCATCGATGGGCACAAATCGCTGCCAAACACAGGAGCGGAGGAGGGAAAGGGCGACCTCCTCCCCAGAAAGTTCCTCTGCAGATGGGTCAAGTCTTTCCGATGAAATCCAAGCAGGTCTGGGCTGGGGGTAGAACAGGGCACAGGAAAGCAGAGGTAAACTGGAACCAGAAAACAACCAGATGACCAGGTTGAAAAATAAAGTGAACCTCGGACCCCTCCAACACACACCTTGCCTGAGTTAAGGCAAAAGTGAAGTGCTTCCCATTTCGGAGGAGAGAAAAAAACAAACTCATCACCCCTCCCCACAGTCTTAGGAGGACCATCAGCTTGGAATGTGGATCTGCTGGTTAGTTCCTTTGTGTGGGTCAATTACCCTAGGCAAACACCTTTCCCCTCCCTCTTTCAACATCTTTCTTTTACAGGGATGCAGGGGAAAGAAAAAAATTCCCTGCTTGGTTTTTTAGAATAAGTAAACCTATGACAGGGTCTTTGCACAATACTTATTGATTCAAATTCAAAAATAAGGATAAATACAACTTTATCTACTTGGGGTGTCATATTCCTACCTCCTTGTTGCAAAAGCATGGTTTTCAATACAGAGCACACATCCCCTGCACCTGGGATCAAGTCAAGGTTTTTGTTTTGTTTTGTTCTCTCTCTTTTTTTCTTTTCCTGTTTCTTTTTCTCACTTTTTTCTCTTTTCCCCCCCTTTTTTCTCCTTTCTTCTTTCTTTTTTCTTTTCTGTTACATTGTTTCTATCAGTTATATTCTCAAGGAAGACCCAAACACACATCAAAACAATCTCCATGTACATATCTTAAGACAACAAATAATCTGACATTGTTCTAGGTTCGTGAGGATTCCCAAAATCACAAACCTTGAGATGTGTAAGCAAAGCAACTTTATCCTATTACTTGCGATAGCATTCAATACACACTAGGCCTTGAGTTCCCAAAAAAGGGAAGGAGATGAAGTATGGCACATGGTGGGGAGGGGGAGGGGGGGCAGGCAGGCCATGCACCTTCAGGATGTCCCCTGGATCAAAGCAGTGTGCATCTCATTCTCCTCACCTGTCCAACCCAGAACCACCTCTTATATATTCCTCACCTGAGTGGCATTTTCCAATTGTAAAACTGACTCATGCATGACCACCGGAATCACAATGGCTTATGATACCAACTTCGTGCCAACAACAGCTCTGTTGTATCTTTTCCAAAAGTCAAGTGCCCAACAGTAAAACCATACAATATTTTCCCATGCCACATTGACGAACACAACCACGGACCCACTACAGCAGGGTCTCAAACACGACTCAGGTCCCTGACACAGGCATAAATCAATCAATCTGAAGTTTTAACATTTTTTCTTCTCTTCATCAATTTTAATATTATTCTTAACCTTTTTCTTTAACTCTCGACTATGGCATGTGTGTGAGGGCATCTAATTGTATGCATGTACCTAGGACTAGGTGTTTGTTGGTTTAAAGCACAAAACACACTATATAAATATCTTTCCTTTTTTAAAGTTACCAAAACAAGTTATAGGCATTTAAATTATCAAATAGATTCAATGGTTTGAATGCTGTGTGTCCATTCTTCAGAGGATTCATGCATCCAAGCTCTCCCTTTTCTTTTTTCTCCTTCCTCTCTTTCTCTTCTTCCTCTTCTTCTTCTGTTTTGTAGTTGAAGTCCAGATCCAACATGCTGGCGTGTTGGAGGGCTCGGAGGCTTAGACAGAGAGAGAGAGTGAGAGAGAGAGCTGCCCCGGCGGTTACGTAAGTGGTACCCCTTCTGCGCATGTGTGTGTACATTGGAATTTCCCCTCGCCTGCATGCTACACCTCGGGGGGTCTTTTCTAAATCATAGAATCAACCGGGTTGTAAAGGACCTCTGAGATCAAGTCCAACCCTTGATCCACTACCACTGTGGTTACTGGACCACGGCACTAAGTGCCACATCCAGTCTCATCTTAAAACCTCCAGGGATGGAGAATCCACCACTTCCCTGGGTAGCCCATTCCAATGCCTGATTACCCTCTCTGTAAAGAATTTCTTCCTAATATCCAACCTAAACCTCCCCTGGCAGAGTTGAAGACCATGCCCTCTTGTCTTACTGTTTGTTGCCTGGGAGAAGAGACCAACTCCCACCTGGCTACAACCTCCTTTCAGGGAGTTGTAGAGAGTGATGAGGTCTCCAGGCTGAACCTCCTCTTCCCCAGGCTGAACAACCCCAGCTCCCTCAACCTCTCCTCATAGAACTTGTGTTCGAGTCCCTTCACCAGTCTCGTTGCTCTTCTCTGGACCTGTTCCAGTACCTCAATATCCTTCCTGAACTGAGGGGTCCAGAACTGGACACAGCACTCAAGGTGTGGTCTCACCAGCACTGAGTACAGGGGAAGAATCACTTCCCTGGACCTGCTGGCCACACTGTTCCTGATACAGGTCAGGATGCCATTGGCCTTCTTGACCACCTGGGCACACTGCTGGCTCATGTTCAGCTTCCTGTCAATCCAAACTCCCAGGTCCCTCTCTGCCTGGCTGCTCTCCAGCCACTCTGTCCCCAGCCCGTGGGGTTGCAGGAGGTTGCTGTGACCAAAGTGCAGGACCCAGCACTTGGCCTTGTTGAACCTCATCCCATTGGAATCAACCCAACTCTCCAACCTGTCCAGGTCCCTCTGCAGAGCCCTCCTGCCTTCCAACTGATTGACACTGCCCCCCAACTTAATGTCATCTGCAGATTTGCTGATGGTGGACTCAATCTCCTCATCTAAATCATCAATAAAGATATTAAACAAGACTGGGTCCAACACTGATCCCTGGGGGACACCACTAGTGACCAACCGCCAACTGGATGCAGTATTTTCTACCCCATCCTGTTGAGGAGGGAAGTCATAGAGCAGCTTGGTTCACACCTGGAGGCCAACCCATCACACTGGTCCCTCCAACAAGAGCAGAAAGACAGAAAGATAGTCTTTCAGTCTCCTAGCAACGGAGTGGGTAAAAATGAAAGCAGGAGACCTATTTCGCTGGCAGTATTATGTATGTAAGGTGCATTTTGCTTTTGTTGCCTCTGATTGCTATTTCTAAACTGTCTTTTTTTAAATTTAGTGATTTTCAGCACTTGAATTATTCTATGAAGAGCATTGCTCACATTCTCAGTTCCTGTAATTAACTTTTTTAAAAATCACAGCTGGGAACTGCAAGTTGTTCAGAGACAACGTAGAATGAATATATGGAAGTCATTCCTTGTTTCACTCTTCTTCCCTCTCATCTCTGAACCAGAGGTTTTCAGTAGAGAGTCTGTTTACCTTCCTTTTGTTTTTCCAAAGCTGCTACATAAGAAAGAAAGTATCTGCAAATAACTCATTATAAACTTGGGTCTTCCCTTTTCATTTATGTTTTTTGCGGTTTTGGTGATTTGGGGAATTATATTTGCAAATGACATTATCAACAGTCATTTTTAATAACCCAGAATCTAAAGAGGCTTGGACAAGAGAAAGTAGATGGAAAGTAAACAAGGTGTCTTGGATACCACACACACCACTAAATAAATATACACTTTGCTTGCTTAAAATACCACCTATTGTCAGTAAATGTTTTCAGCCTTTTTACTAGTGAGGGACTAATCACTGGAGCAAGAGTTAAGCTCTTCACAGTCTGTTCCAGTGCTCTTTTTGGCTCGTACAACCCCATAGACCTCAATGTTAGGCAACCAGGTAGGGATTGGTGAAGTTAGCAATATGACTCACAGGTAATATTATTTTCCCAAGCTGTGGAAAATCCTGTAGCTGTTTCATAACAGTATATGTATTGATTCCGAAAAACCTCGGTATGATCAACTGCTCAGAGACTTTTTGTCTCAGTCTGATGAGACTGGAATGTTTGCTAAAGAGGATGAGTTATGGGATAGACCAAACTCCTCTCTCTCAGCAATTGCAAATTCAAAATTAAGGGGCTTTAATCGAGGAAGTGTGGAAAAAACAGAAGAAATAACAACCCTTTATTAAAAGATATATATATGTTGGCAAAAACAGTAAAAGAACACAAAAAACTAGACAGTAGTCCTAGGAAAAAAAAAAAAGTCTAAAGGAATACTTCTTTGTCCCTTAGCGCAGTCCTAATTGTTGCCTGCAGGGGGTGCTGTTGGATCGATGAAACTGTAGGACCTGCGGTACTCTGTCGTGGTCAGCAGGGGGCGCTGTTGGGCTCTGGCAGTCACCATGACGGAAGAGGGGTCTGGAGGGAGCGGGAGGAAGCCAAGAAGGAAATGGGGGGTCCTTTCCTCTGTGGGGGAGAAAGGGAAGGAAGGCAGTACACTCCCACAGGATTTACCGCTGTCTCAAGTGATGGGGACTCACCGCTGTCTCAGGTGATGGCGTCTCAAAAACTCCCCCTCCTTTCTCGTGGGCATGCAAACTCTCCGATCAGACACAGCAGATCCGGGGAGCGGGACAGCCAGGCAGGTTGAAGCCAGCAGGATGAGAAGTCGAGCTGACCAGGATGAGTAACCAAAAGAAAAACTAGACCTCCAGTCCCCCTCCCCAAATGCCTGCCTGCACGCAGACCCCCGTCTCACCCCGAGAGCAAACAACGCAGTCTGACCCTCTCCCCAACCTCTCTAAATGGCCCATCAGTGGGGCCAGGGTACATCCTTTGTAAAGCTAATGACCTCCCTTTCCCCCCCCCCCTCCGTTTTCCCTTGGAGTGGGGCAGGGGAAGAAAAATTCCCCTGAATTCTTAATCTATAGCACTTTTTCATCTTTAAGTAGCAAGATATTTATTTATTCAATGTTGGGAGCAAGCCAGCTCATGCTGGACAAAGTTGCTTGACCTGAAAGTGCAAAAGTAAGCCGTTTTATACACTTTAGATATATGGTTACATCATCTAACATACATATTAATAAGTAGGCTAGTCTCTGGGCAGAGTCTTTCCAGGCATGCGCAGTCTTCTACTGTGGGGGTCTTCTCCTCAAACCTTCATCCCTCTGGTGGTCGCCATGGATCCATGGATATCTTCCTCGATTTGACCTCTTCAATTTTCTTTGTGAGGTGACCTGAATTCTTCAAGCTTGCAAAATCTTGGATTCAGACCTTCTATATCTTATTCAAACATCTAGTTTACCTAATTTATTACCATGTTGTCATAGGTTTACTTGTTCTAAAAATCCAAGCAGAAATTTTCCTTTCCCCTGTCCTGCTGTAAAAGAAGGTGTTGAACGAGGGAGAGGGAAGGGGTAATTGACTATACAAAAGAACTAACTGGCAGACCTACATCAGCCTGGAGGCAATAGCTTTCTCTACGGCGGAAGGAGGGGGGGGGAAGGAGTTTTTCTCCCCTCCTCTCTTTGGAAAGAGGCACTTCCCTTTTTGCCTTAATGGGGGCAAGGTGTGTGTTGAAAAAAGCTCTGAGGCTGTTTTTGGTCTCGACCTCATCATCTGTCTGTTCTCTGGCCTCGACTTGCCTGTGGTCTGCTCTGTCACCAGCCGGACCTGCTCGGTTTTCATCGGAGAGTTTGTGCTCATCGAGGAAAGGGGGGAGTCCCGACCACAGCCAGCTGCAGACAGCATGAGTTTCATGGGAAAGAAATGGTCTTTCTTTCCCTTTTTCCCCTTCCCCTCCTCAGTGGGGGGGAGATCTCCATTTTGACTTCTCCCGCAATCCAGGGTCCCCATGTGGCGACCACCAGAGCCCAACAGCGACCCCTGCTGACCAACGCTGAGTACTGCAGGCTCTACTCCTCCAGAGATCCAACAGTGCTCCTGCCAACTGTGATTAGAATTGTGCTAGAGGACAGAGGGGTATCAAACTGTTTCCTTTTTGAAGGGGAGTTTTTGGGTAGAGGTCTATTGTTTAGTTGTTTTTGTGTTCTTTTGCTGTTTTTTTTTGTCAATATACATATATCCTTTAATAAAGAGTTGTTACTTTCTTTTTTTCCATACTTCCTCAGTTGAAGTCTCTTAATTTTGGATTTACAATTGCTGAGAGAGAGGAGTTTGGTCTACCTCATAACTCACCCTCCTTAGCAAAACATTTTCAGTCTCATTAAACTGAGACACGTGTGTATACTACTCCTATTCTTTCTACAATAAGACCTTTGGTCCAGTGAGCAGAACAGAACATGATATTAACCAGTGCTCCTAAAATGTTCTTCTAGCAAAACAGGTAGAGCAAACAGGACAAGGTATACCAGTTGAATCATTGTTAACTCTTTTTTGTGCCTTTTTTTGCCATCAGTATTTCTGTAAGTATAGAAAAACCTTCTGGAAGATTTATTATGAGGAGATGAAGGGTTTTGTCACTTAAGAAGGCTTTCCTGCCTGGAAAGAGGCATCTTTCTCAGAGATAGTTTTAGATGTTTTCTCTTCCTGCATTCTAGAGGAGCTCTCCGTGGTATGAGAAAAGATAAGTTCTTGCAGACATGTTTGAAGGTCCTGCAGCAGGGGTGGGGCAGGGACAATAAAAGCCCTGAGAAGAACAGGGGGTGTGTCTTTCCTAGACCCAGTGCAGTTTCGTGCCAAAATGTTAAGTGCTTTTGGCTTTCAGAAATAAATTCTCCTAAATCCTTCCAGTGTCCAGTATTTTGGGGGTGCCTGCATGTAATCTTCCCTTGCAATTGCTTAGAGGTTACTTTCAGACTAGAGTTAGTGTTAAAAAATCTATTTGTGAATGTGATTCAGGAAAGGGTTCAAAGGTCGTTTTCATGAGTCAGAATGCTATATGACGCAAATTCCACTGTCAAGTCATTTTGAGCAAAGTCAAAGTTTTGTTTAAAAGCTGGAAACTCAACTAATACATATTACAATTCTTACTTTCAAGTCTGAAACACTGACAAGCCCAAACTGGGGCCTCACAAAAAGTAGTAGCATACAACTGCAGAGCTGGACACAGTGAGGTTCATAAAATCTGAATGAGCTAAGACTGTGGGAGACAGGATCATAGAACCACAGAATATGCCAAGTTGGAAGAGACCCACAAGGATCATCTAGTCCAACTCCTGGCCCTGCACAGGACCATCCCCAAGAGGTACACCATGTGCCTGACAGCATAATACTGTCACAGGGTAGTTGTCATAGTTGTTAGGTTTGGCCAATATAGAAAAGTACACACATACACATACACACACTGCACAAGAAGTTGAGACACGTGCTGTCTGCAGCCTCAGCGCAGCAGCATTCTTTATTAGGAAAGCTAGCCCACATTTTTTCACACACTTTTTTGTAAATAATATAATTTCTACAAAATACTATTATGCACCTGCACCATGAACAAAGCCAACATTTTTGTCCTTGCACATCTCTATCCTCCCTAAACCTACTTATCAACTTACCAAATAACTCCCTGCTTCTCAAGGCTGTACTGTTCATAGGAATGGTTAATTAGCTTCCCTGCTTCTCATGGGAATGGTCTTATGCCATTCAGTATACTGTACTCTTCTGGGGGTTCAACTTTTAGGGCCTCAACGGGCCTACCACTTCCCCCCACATCATCCAAATGCTTCTTGAACTCTGGAAGGCTTAGTGCTGTGACCACTTCCCTGGGGAGCCTGTTCCAGCACCCAATCACCCCTCTGGATGAAGAACCTTTTTCTGACATCCAACCTAAACCTCCCCTGACACAACTTCAGGGCATTCCCTCGGGTCTTGTCACTGGTCACCACAGAGAAGAGGTCGATGCCTGTCCCCCCTCTTCCCATGAGGAGGAAGTTGTAACTGCAATGAGGTCTCCCCTCAGTCTCCTCTTCTCCAGGATGAACAGACCAAGCGCCCTCAACCGCTCCTCATACGGCTTCCCCTCAAGGACCTTCACCATCTTTGTTGCCATCCTTTGGACACTCTCTAATAGCTAATATCTTTCTTATATTGCTGTGACCAAAACTGCACACAGTAGTCAAGGCGAGGCAACCCCAGTGCAGAGTAGAGCGGGACAATCCCCTCCCTTGACCGGTTGACGATGCTGTACCTGATGCCCCCCAGGACACAGTTGGCCCTTCTGGTTGCCGGGGCACACTACTGATTCATATCCAACTGACCATCAACCAGGACCCCCAGGGCCCTTTCCATGGCACTATTTTCCAGCACCTCATTCCCCAGTCTGTCCATACATCCAGGGTTGCCCCATCCCAGGTGCAGAATCTGACACTTACCATGGTTGAACTTCATATGATTGGTGATTGCCCAGTCCTCTGATTTGTCGAGGTCTCTCTGCTGGGCCTCCCTGCCTTTGAGGGAGTCGACAGTTCCTCACAGTTTTGTGCCATCTGCAAGCTTGCTTAGCATCCCTTCCAGTCCTGTGTCCAAGTAATTTATGAAGATGTTGAAGAGCACAGGGCCTAAATGGAGCCCCGTGGAACCCCACTAGTGACAGGTTTGAAACAGGAGGCTAGGCCCAAAAGAGTTAACTAAGAACCATTGAAGTAATGTACTGCAACTGCCTGGACCTTAAAGAAGAACCACCCCTGGATGCAGAAGACCGGTTTACTGATGGCAGTAGTTTCATAAGACAAGGTGTGAAGATGGCTGGGTATGCTGCGACCACCACTACTGAGGTAATCAAATCAAATCCTTTGCCCTCAGGTACCTCAGTCCAGAAAGCAGAACTGATGGCTCTCATTCGAGCTTTAGGATTGGCAGAAGGAAAACAAATTAACACCTGGACTGACTTCAAATATGCCTTTGGCACAGTTCATGCTCATAGAGCAGTTTGGAAAGAAAGAGGACTTTTAACTCTTCAAGGAAAAGTTGTGAAATATGCTGAAGAAACTCTACGATTATTAGAAGCTGTACAACTCCCCTCTCAGGTGGCAATTATGCACTGCCAAAGACACCTGAAAAGTAACACTGTCGCGGAAATAGGAAACAGAAAAGCTGATGCAGAAGCTGAATTAGCTGCTGCAAGAAGTAAAGAACTACCAGTAGCAGCTTTAGTGCTAGAAGAACTAGACACAGATCAGCAGGTAGAGAATATCAAAAAACAGATTATAAGTGGACACATGAAAATGAAGGTAAGGTGTTAGACAATGGGTGAGGTTAACTAAAAACAGGTCAGTTAATACTATTAGAAAAATTAGTGTGGCAATCTGTAAAAGTAGAACATGATAAAACTTGTTGGGGCTTAGACTCACTCTATTACCATTTAAAGACTAAAGTAACAGGACCAAATTTATTTACCACAATAGAGCAAGTCACATCCCAATGTGAACTTTGTCTGAAATACTGGAACAAAAAATACACCAGGGGGCAATAAGTAAAGGGCATTTCCCAGGTGAAATTTGGCAAATTAATTTCTCTGAGCTCCCAAGAAAAGGGGGGGGTCCTGTTATCTCTTAATTTTGACTGACACATTTTCTGGATGGTCTGAAGCTTTCCGATGTAGAAAAAAAATGAATTAAAAAGAGTCGTTAAAGTCTTGTTGAACGAGATTATACTACAGTTTGGAATGCCTAAGAGCATCTCTTCAGATAGAGGTTCACACTTTTGTGCATGAATTGTACAAGCAATAAGTAAAGCACTAAAAATCAATTGGCAACTGCGTATGCCCTACAGACTCCAAGCAAGTGGGCAAGTAGAAAAGATGAATCATCTCATTAAACAACAAATTGAAACAAATTTTCATTGGTATCAAGCTTTACCTATTGCTTTAATTAGGTTAAGGGTCAAACCAAGTCAAAAGAGAAACTGAGTCCATTTGAAATTCTGTTGGGCAGACCCTACATGATGCAAGGTGTGAATAGTGAAGCTTTAGATCAAATCAGTAATCAGTATGTATATGATTATGTTGTGACTGTAGGGAAACAATTGCAGAAAAATGCTACAGTGGTGTTAGAACACCAACCGAAGCAGCCTGATTGTAAGTTACATCCATTCAATCCTGGTGATTGGGTATATGTTAAGAATCTTTCAGGAGATCCACTACGGGAAAAGTGGGATGGACCCTACCAGGTGTTGATGACCACTTTCACAGCGATCTGGGTGAAAGAGAAACCCACGTGGATCCACTACTCTCAAGTCAAGAGGGTTCCAGAGGAAGCATGGACCTCAGGAGAGGAATCATCTGCACTCAAGTTTTCTCAATGCTGATCTTTGGACTGATAAGTACATTGGTGTTAAATCAAACTCTTGCCCAAAAATCATTATGGTCTCAGGCCTATAATGGGAGTTCTAGTCTACGATTTGCTATAAATACAGATATTCTGAATTCATCTGAACTGAACCAATACAATCCATCTGTCATAGTCCTCCAAAGAACGAAGGTACTGAATAATTGGTAAAATCCTGGTACCCCATACAATGCAAGTGTTTTAATCGGCACAGATTAGATGGTCACCCAAAATTGACGTTACTGTGCAATGTAATTAGTGGCTGATCAATGTTGACACACCTTCACTCTAGATAAATCAGTTTCTGTGATGTGTCAGTGGACATTCAGGGAAGGAAATATAACCAAGAGATTTATCACCACCAGTTCTACATCTCCTTCTTTAACCTGTGAGAATGTCCACAATTTAACTTTTGCTGGACCATATGTGATTAGGCACTCAAATGAGCAGAAGCTGTTGTTAGATCCCACATATTCACTGAAGAGGGTTCAAATAAACCTCCAAGTAAACATATATTCAACAAAGCCTTAAAGGCTGGCATGCATGCATAGAGGTCAGATCCCCTCGTACCAGAATTCAAAGGGATGTAACCAGATGGTTTGGTACAGGATTAGGTGTATTAAACACCATAGATCAAGAAGTATTAGTGAATAAACTAAGTGCTGTCACATCTGATCTAGGAAAACTTGAAGTCCCTTTAAGATCATCTTTACTCACTTTGGCAGAAACGCAATCATTGGCAGTTAAATTGTTAACATTAGTAGCTAACCACAGTGCAAAGGATTTCACCAAGATCATTGACTATACTGGTGTCATCCATAAAAGATTTGTACTTGCAATACAATGTCTCCAAACTCAACAGTGGGTACAATCTGTAGCTGCAGGAATATTAAGGGAAGGAACTTCAGGAATATTACCACAGGAGGTAAGAAAAAAAATAGCTAGAAACAGTTCCACTACACAATTTGAGAAAAATTACCAAGCGTAGTGGCAGTTAGTGAACTTCACTCACAATCCTCAACATGAACAAATTGAAGTTTATGTGCTCACTATCAGTGCAGCTAAAGAAAAGACCATTTTTCCTATCCTGACATTAGGAGCCATACACCAAAATGTAATTGTCAGACCCATAGACCATAATGTTTGGGCAAGTTATGATCACACCAAGAAAAAGTGATAGTCAGTCAGTCAGTCCTGAGGCATATATTCTTAAAGGACAATTAGGATATATCTGTGAAAATGCTGTAGTAGAAAATGAAGATTTATGCTTAGATACTGAAGATAGTGTGTGCACCTTTGAAATGCTTCCCCATGCTAAAACCCAATCACAAGTCTACTACGTAGGAAATGGATGTGCATGTGTTAGAATCTTTTGTGTTCATTTTATCATAGATACTTGTCATGAAGTAATGAGTGGTACTAATTTTTTTGTTTTACTAAAATAATAGGCTGTGACTTTGATTATATCATTCTAGTGATTACTAGATAACTGATTGAAGCTGATTATATAATGTATCATGATGTGCCAAAATTGCAGATAGGAATGAACATTAATCTTTCTAAAGCAATGCTTAAACATCCTGATATAGAAAAAACTGGTCCAAGAAGTAAACAGAACGACTAAACAAATGCTGTGGCAAGTAGAACATGACACTGAGAGCATAAAAACTGTTCTAACCAAAGTAGAAAAAGTGGGAGAGCACCACTGGTGGGACATCTTTACAGGATACTCCCCTACAGCATCACAAGTGTTCCACTATTTGATACATCCAATATTGGTATTAGGAGTTGGCATGATTCTACTACTGGTCCTAACTGTTTGGTTATGGTACAAATCAAGCATCATGGTTAGAAGGATGCAGATAATGTGGGCTGTGATGAATACCTATCAAAATCCATTAGAACTTGAAAGAATTCGTAAATTCTAAACAAAAAGGGGGGAATGAAACAGGAGGCTAGGTCCAAAAGAGTTAACTAAGAAATTTGGGCCTGCTAACAAGCTACCAACATCCAAAACGATCTGTGCTCGTTCTGTACTACTTACTTCACCAAAATTTAAGAGAATAGTACAAGAACATGTAAAAGGCCTAGAAGCAATAAATTAGAAATACAGCAGGATCAGGTAGACATTTGAATAGGAGAAATAGGCCAGGAGCCAAGGCTTTTTCCAAGCTTCAGTGAGCAGGTCAAGAACAATGGAAGAGAAGAAGGGTCAAGCTGCGGAAGATGAGTTTAAGCCCCCAGACCCACCAAAATTGAGGGCCAAGAGAAGCACCGCCCCAAGCCCCGTCTGAGCTCCACCTATACTCCGCCTATTATTAATATGCATAGATAGATGTTGTAATCACCTGAATATGCATTTAGTCACATCTGAAAATTGTATAAAAGTGTTGATTCTCTGAAAAGCCTTCGAGTAAGTTTGTCCAGCGTGAGCTGGTTTACTCCCAACGTTGAATAAACAAATACCTTACTGCTTAAAGATAAAAAGTCTCTGAGCAGTTTCTCAGACCAATTTTTCGGATTCAGGTTACCAGTCTGATGTCACCCCATTCATTATTACCCTCTGTGCTTGACCCGTGAGCCAATTACTCACCCACTACATGATGGGTTTATCCAGCTGCGGGCTGGACAGTTTGTCCAGAAGGATCCTGGGAGAGACAATATCTAAAGCTTTACTGAAAAACAAAAGATTACATCAACTGGTTTGCCCTGATCAACTAGGTGGGTTACCTTGTCATAAAAGGAAATCAGGTTTGATAAGCAGGACTTCCCTCTCATGAAACCGTACTGCCTGTGACCAATGACTGCATTGTCTTTCCGGTGTTTTCCAATACCTCCCAGAATAATCTTCTCCATAACTTTACCAAGTACTGTAGGAAGACTGACAGGTCTGTGGTTTCTGGGACCCTCCTTCTTGCCCTTCTTGAAAATAGGGACAACATTCACCAGCTTCCAGTCAGCTGGGACCTCTCCAGATTCCCAAGACTGCTCAAAAATAATTGAGAGAGATGTTTTGCAATGATGTCAGCAGCTCTTTGAGGCTTCTGGGACGAATCCCATCAGGGTCCATAGATTTGTAGGGATCCCTCTGGAACAGCAGACCCCACACAGTTTCAGGGTTGACTGGGAGTTGATTATTCTCTCAGTCATGGTCCTCCAACTCAGGGCACTGAGACCCCCTTAGGACCTTTTCCATAAAGTTGTCATCCAGAATATCAGGATGTTTCCTGAGACCCTGCAACCGGGATCAAACCCTACTACTGTTGTTTTGCTTTTCAGAGATCAAAATCTAGGGTTGACTGGGGAAGCAGGTATGATGAGAAGATTGTTGGGGGGGAGGGACATTAGATATTCTCATGCAAGACTATGAAATCAAAACAGGGCAACACCAAAGATGCTAAAAATGACAGTCTTTAGCAGTACCTTGAGATGATAGTAAAACTGTTACATACACTGACTGGTATGAAATGAGAATAATTGTAAAAAGTAGTAAAATACAACTGGTGGTATGTTCATCTTTCTGGCTGTTCTGTTCCTTGGAGTATTATTGATGGCACTGAATAGCACTGTTAATTAAAGGTAAACCTTTCATATTGATATTTTCTTGTTAAAACCACATTAGTGATAAAACTTATGTGGGTAATCAGTATCTTAAAAATTAATGCAGTACAGATTTATTCAACTTTACCTAGAAAGAGACAGCGTCAGCTTCCGCTTTACCTCTCTTCTCATGTAGCAACCCATGATTACCCAGTGAACAATAGGACAGAGACATACCAGTCTTTGTCAAGAGAGACTAGTTACCATGTAAATTTCTCTAATAGAACAAATCCAACACACATCAATGCCTGGACAATAAACAGAATAAAGTGCAACTTATAATACATTATTCTGCATTCACTGGGTAGGAATTTGTGCAGAAGGTTGCATGTGGTGGGGGAAACAGTTTCCCCCCTGAAGTTATAAAATGGTAAAACCCCAGGGGGTGGTGACCCTTGAAGCTTTGAGGTTTTACCCAATGAGTGCTTCTGCAAAATATAAACATATCACAAACAGAACGCAAGAGAAGGTAGTTGTAGTTGTTGTTGGAGAAGTAGCCATGTTCTGAAGCCACGAGTTGAAGGGGCAAGAGCCCCTCTGGGGGGCCACGGCCCCCCAGCCCCCGGTTGGGGTTGTAGAAACTCAGAAACAGCATTAAACTGGACTGAGGTCTGTGACTGAGAAGCTAAAGAAATTTTCTCCACCGTGAGTGAGCAGACAGAGCAACAACAGAAGCAGTGGCATAACTGCACTGACCGAAGAAACGGCAGCGAGTCAGAAGAGATAAGACCAAGCAACAATGACAGGCATGCAGCAACACAGAGAGAACTCCTGGAAGGAGAGAGAGAGTCAAGAGAGAGAGCCAACAGCAGAGAGAAAACTAGACTCTACACAGAGAGAGAAAGTTGGGGTAAGAACTGAACAAAACAAACCCCAAACTCCTTGGAGACCCCTCACTTCCTAGAAGGGAGGGGTGAAGTGCAGCATGCACTGCAGGAAGGATTTGAAAAGCTCAGAGAAGGAATGCGGAGAGGGTGACCTTGGTCCCCCCCACTGCTTGAGACAGAGCACAGAGCTCTGCAAAGGGGACTTGAATCCTCTGAAGATACAGACTGTCACGAAAACCCCTGTGCTTTGTGGTATGACGTGGTGAAGCGACCGTTGTCTGGGTGAACGCAGTCCACAGAAGATAAGACCCTCGCTTAAAGACGAGTGGTCAAGGGGTTTGGATACCCCCTCGTGTGTACTGGCAGAGATCCAACTACAGCTGCTGCATGGAAGAGAGAGACAGAGAACCTGCTGCCTTAGAGACACTGCTGCTCTGAGAGTAGAAAGGGATCTTTTCCTTCTTCCCTCCTGGACTTTTATTTGGAGGGGAGAAGAGATTGGATCCATTGTAAATACTTTTATGTCATGGTAGAGGTAGTTAAGATTGTATATAATGTATTGTAGTATTTATTTGGACAGTCATTGTAATATATATTCCCTTTCCCCCATTTTGAGTCTTGTGTGGTGTCTGGAAAACCATCTCACACTGAGTTGAGATGTGGGAGGGGGTTTGGACTAGGGAATTGGATTTTTGGAGTTCTCAAACCATGACACTGCAACTAAGTCTTTTTCATTTAATTATAGGAAATCAGTTCTTCAGACTGGAATTGGGAAGGAACAGAACAGAATTGCAAAGTAATTAAAAACAAGGTTGTTAAGTTAAAGCCATTAACAAGGTTACTCTTCATGGTGATGGTACTCTATCTCCCCCTAACTGTACTGGGTGCTTATATTCGCAAACAAGTGTGAACCTTTTAAAGAGTTTTTAATAAGGCTATGGTTTTTTTGCTGCAGATTATGGTTGGCATTCCTGGTTGGTCTGCTAAGCACTGCAGGACACAGGGCAAAGATCTCATGAGGTCAGGACACACTGCACTAAGCCAGGCAGAGGAACTCAGAGAGGTTTCCTTCCCTGAGAGGGAAACATTCAAAAGCAACTAGAAGAAACAGATAGCATTTATGCAAGTGTGAGACCAAGGCTGTAACACTGTGTGATGTAGGCACAATCCCCAGATGCATATCTGATCAAGACATGGATCTACCTCTTCTGGGCTCCACACATCACCTCAGTGATGATAACTGACTGTTGTGGTTTAACCCCAGTAAAAGTGAGAAAACTCATGGGTTGAGATAAATACAATTTAATAGGTAAAGCAAAAGCTGAGTACATGAGCAAAGCAAAACAAGGATTCAGTCACCACTTGCCATTGTCAGGCAAGTGTTCAGTCATCTCCAGGAGAGCAGGGATCCATCACATGTAACAGTTACTAGGGAATACAAATGCCATCACATCACACATCACCCTCCTTCCGTCTTCTTCTCACAACTTTATATGTTGAACATGACATTGGTCTGGAATATCCCTTTGATCAATTCCAACTTCTTGTGCATCCCCAGCCTACTTGCTGGTGGGGTGGTGTGAGGAGCAGAAAAGGCCTTAACTCTGTTTAAGTCCTGTTCAGCAATAACAAAAACATCAACAAGGTCAAGTACCGGGTCCTGCACTTTGACCACAACAACCCCCTGCAAGCGCTACAGGCTGGGGACAGAGTGGTTGGAGAGCAGCCAGGCAGAAAGGGACCTGGGGGTGCTGATCGACAGGAGGTTGAACATGAGCCGCAGTGTACCCAGTGGCCAAGAAGGCCAATGGCATCCTGACCTGCATCAGGAACAGTATGGCCAGCAGGAGTGGGGAAGTGATCCTTCCCCTGTACTCTGCATTGGTGAGGCCACACCTGAGTATTGTGTTCAGCTCTGGGTCCCTCAGTTCAGGAAGGATACTGAGGTGCTAGAGCGGGTCCAGAGAAGAGCAACGAGGTTGGTGAAGGGGACTTGAGCACAAGTCCTATGAGGAGAGGCTGAGGGAGCTGGGGTTGTTTAGTCTGGAGAAGAGAAGGTTTAGAGGAGACCTCATCACTCTCTTCAACTACCTGAAGGGAGGTTATAGCCAGGTGGGGGTTGGTCTCTTCTCCCAGGCAACCAACAATCTTTAGGACAAGGTGGCATGGGTTCAAGCTCTGCCAGGGAGGTTAGGTTAGATGTTAGGAAGAAATTCTTTACAGAGAGGGTAATCAGGCATTGGAACGGCCTACCCAGAGAGGTGGTGGATTCACCATCCCTGGAGGTTTTTAAAAAGATATTGGACGTGGTCCTTAGTGCCATAATATAGTAATTGGAATTGGATCAGCGGTTGGACTTGATGATCTTGGAGGTCTTTTCCAACCCAATCTATTCTATGATTCTATGATTCTATGATCTCTATATTATCGACACTCTTTCCAGCACAAATCCAAAACATACTAGCCCATACTAGCTACTACGAAGAAAATTAACTGTACCCCAGCCCAAACCAGGACACTGACCGATAAGAATTCACAGGCAAATAAGGAGGATTATTAGTATGGCAAAAAACATGAACTGCAAGAAAGATCAAGGAAAATATTGAAGAAGTGATGATAGTTTTGAAATAAGTGCTGCTGAAGTGGGGAAGCAGCTGATCTATACCTCATGCTGCAGCTCAGAAATGTCATTTTACATGGGTTTAACCTAGGCAGAGAGTGAAATATCCATCTCTGATTAACTCTTAGATTAAGGTGACCAAACCTATGCTATGAATAACATAGCTACAGATATTCTGCATGAATATCTGTCGGTCTGCTTCAAAAGCTTTTTGGGTTAGCTGATGTTTTATAGGTTCCAGTTTGGAGGTTTGATCTTTGCCATTACCATAAGTTAGTGGATTCTAAAGAAACTACCAGACAAAAGATAATGGTTGCAAGAGACAGCAATTTGTAGACAATCATGGTTGCATAATGGTCCTTCAGCTCTTCTTGGTCACCTGTCCTGCTTATATGGTGCTATCACTTTGACCTAATGGCACTGCTCCCAGCATACATCAGGCCTTAGCATGAGCTGGCTTACCCAAAATCTAAGCAGCAGTTGAGTGAACAGTCACACCAACTCAATATCGGTGCCAGTTCTGTTTAATAAAGGGTTTATGAAAGGCAGGTTCGACTTGACTAACCTAATCTCCTATGACAGGGTGACCCACCTAATGGATGAGGGAAAGGTTGTGAATGTGTCTACCTGGACTTTAGTAAAGCCTTTGACACTGTCTCCCACCACATTCTCCTAGAGAAACTGACTGCTTATGGCTTGGACGGTGTTACACTCCAGATTTACGCTATAAGCTGCCCAGAGTGGTTACATTTTTAAGACTTTTTAAAAGCCTTTTGGTTTGTTATAACCTCTAATTAGCATCGGGAGAAAGAGTCACACACTTCTCTAAGAGAAATTCTTTAATTTAGTGATAAAAATTAGATATTTTGGTAAAAGGTTTTACAAGAGTAAATACAAACAAAAACATTTCACAAAAACGTTCAGCACAAAAACCCCCATTCCACAAAAAACACACTACAAACAATCAATATACTACCTTTAGTAACACAATTCACTGGTTTTAAGTTACCCACAAGAAAAGAGTAAAAGAAGAAAACAGAATAAAAGAGAGAGAGAAGAAAGAGAGAAGTAGAGAGGGGAAAAAAATGGTCACATGGTGTAGACAGCAGGAGAAAGAGGGAGAGAAAAGGAAAAATGGTTACTGTTCACATGGTTCAGGTTGCAGGAGAGGAGAGCAAGAGGAATGGAGAGAAACTCACATTGGTTTTCCCTCCCCAGCAGGTTATCCAGTCAGTGTGATACCTATGGATTTTTTTGATTTTAGCTTTTTAGATTTTCGAAGCAGCTGCGTTAGCTCACCCTTTAGCACTGTATTTAACACATACCCAAACCCCTTTCCCCATTTCATATCTAACTTTCTAAATTCCTTTAGCTTGTTTAGACTTCCCTCAAAGTAGGTCTTCCTTCTGTTTAGGAACATTGCACCCCAGGCCTCTACAACAAGATACTACAACAGACAAAACATCCTTCAAAACCCAGAACTTTGGAGGAGCTCCAAGGACTGGAGGTGCTGTGACGAAGAGGAAGATGAGGAAGAGGGGGTCTTAGAGCCCCCTAACTCAATTTCCAGAGGGGTGTGCTGGGGGCAGAACCGGGGGCAGAACTGGGAGGATCTGGGGGGGCAGATAGACCTGGGATTGGATGGACTAATGCCTTAAATTGTGGAACTCCCTGGACACGGAGTGCACGTCTCTGTACCCCTGTGATGGTTGAAGGCCTTCTATTAAAACAGCTCTATTATCCTATCTCTACTAAATTTACCTGGTAATTTTTGCTCCTGAATGATCCTTTAGGGCAACAGTGCCTTCCAGGTCAGAGTGAGGTGTGCTATAGCCAACCAGAGGCTGCAGAGGTGTGTTGTGGGCGGGCTACCAGGCAGGTCTGCCTTGACTGACAGCCCAGCTACATGGCCTTCATCTCTGCCATGTGCTCTGTGTGGGCTGCAGGCCTTCCAGCTCTGCCATGTGCTCTCATCACAGGTCTTACCATGTACTTGCAGGTCTAGGCTCAGCCCTTCCCCACATACACACACACACAATCACAGTGAGTTGGTTCCGACCCATATCAATAATTCAGCAAGATTCGGATCCAGTATCTCACAGACGGGTGTACTGTTCACTGGGTAAAAAACTGGCCAGGCCCAAAGAGCGGTGGCGAATGGAGTTATATCCAGCTGGCAGCTGGTGATCCCCAGGGCTCAGTATTGGGGCCAGTCCTGTTTAATATCTTTATCAATGACCTAGATGAGGGGATTGAGTGTAGTATGTTTGCCAACAATAGCAAGTTGGATGGGAGTGTTGATCTGCTTGTTTAGGAAGGCTCTACAGAGGGATCTTACAGGCTGAATCAATGGACTGAGGCTAATCGAAGGTTCAATAAGACAAAGTGCTGGGACCTGCACTTGGGTCACAACAACTACATGCAATTTTTAGGCTTGGGGAAGAGTGGCTGGCAAGCTACTCAGTTTGATAAACATAAGCCAAGAAGGCCAATGGCATCCTGGCTTGTATCAAAGACGTGTGGCCAGCAGGACTAGAGAGGTGATTGCCCTTTTGTAGGTGTAATGGGTTGACCTGTGTTGGATTCCAGACAAGGGAGAGAGAATAAGATGGAAAATGACTCATAGGTTGAAATAAGGCAGTTTACTAAAGCAAAACCCGAAAGTTTGCGCACACACAGAGAAGAGGAAAATAACAAGTTTTTTCTCTACTTCCCATTAGCAAATGTATTCGGTTACTTCCAGGGAAGCAGGGCTTTCAGCAGGCAGAGTTTCTCAGCAGGCAGGCATTGTAAACTGAGCCCAAGTATAGTCTCACACTGATATTATATGCTGCAGCACCCCAAGGGGTCCCTTTTATTTTGTTAATAACTAAAGGGCACACCATATTCGTCCCTGGACCCTGCAGTCCATTTCTCCATGGAGAAATCCCAGCTGTCACCATCTCAGTAATCACTGGAATAACTACTACTGAACCTTATGCCCTCTTCGCCCAGTGGGGGCACTCTGTCCCTCCCTTGTTGTGTGTACTAAGGTTTCTAGCATATCCTCCTGTGGTTGGACTTCCAATTCATACAAATGCAACCAGGTCTCCAAACTTCTCCAGTGTATTTGCAATGCCTAGTTTTCTTTTTCTTCACTTTACTAGGGTTGTCTCACAGTTGTCAAAGGCAAGTTCACAATGACTGGCTACTACTTTGATCTCATAGCCTTCCAAACTGCCAAATGCAAATATAGAGTAGAATAATGTAGACGGACATTATAAAACAGATTGTCCAGAATATCTGAAGAAATTACAGATCACTGACTTTTGGATATATTTTCTCTCTTCCTGAATTATTATCTTACCCCTTTCAACCTCATCTATACCAAACTTCCTTCTCTACTTATATAGTTTTTCTACTTATATATGGTTTTATGAAAGTTGGAGATCATAGAATGGTTTGGTTGGAAGGGACCTTTAAAGGTCATCTAGTCCAACTTTGGGCCTTGAACACTTCCAGGCATGAGCA
The DNA here is from genome assembly GCF_009829145.1 of Chiroxiphia lanceolata. Lineage (NCBI taxonomy): Eukaryota > Metazoa > Chordata > Aves > Passeriformes > Pipridae > Chiroxiphia > Chiroxiphia lanceolata. The sequence goes on along the minus strand of NC_045670.1, from coordinate 10,834,974 downwards.
TCCACAACTTCTCTCCGACAACCTGTTCCAGTGACAGTCACAGGCCTGTTGAAGTTCTGGTCCTCCTCTGGATCTGAAAAGTGGTACCAGAAATTCCCAAAACCTGAAGATTGTATATGCTCAGGTTCAGGTGAGAATGCCCAGTACTCCCCCAGGGTGGGGAGTTTCACAATGAGTGATTTAACTCTGTGAGTCATGGATATTTTTGGAATCTGATGGTCTAAGTCATTGCAACTGCCTATTATGCCAGTCCAGTACGGCTCATTAATACTCTAATTAAACCTACATCCTAGGACCTTGCTGCCACCGTCCAAGCTTGCTAGGCCCTGGTAGATGAACCTTAGGATTAAAGGGTGGGTCCAGTTCCATGCATGCTGCATCTCACCTAAAAAATCCACTGTGCAGGTTCGAAGGCAATACCCACATCTGTAAAGCCCTGTAGTGACAGGCAAGGGTCAAACGGCAGGTGATAAGGTGCACTGGAAGTTGCAGACCCAACCCTACATGCAGGCAGTCAGGACATTGGTCGTCTGAGACTGACCCTGGAGATGACAGTCTCTTTCAGCAGCATCCTGAATGACCAAGCAGCCTTTTCAAGGAGAGCACTGCTGCTCCACACAGAGAGGGGCCTAGAAAAGGTGGGCCTAACCAAAACTCATCTCCACCCTTCACCTGGTGGTTAACCGTGGCCAACAGGCATTTTCTAATTGCAGTCAAACAAAGATTAAGAGTCAAAGGCATACACCTGCCTTTAAAGGTGTACCCAAATTGACACTAGCATGCTGGAACATCAGAACCATGCTTGATACTGCTGATAGTGGTCGTCCTGAGCGTCGTCTGCCCTAATTGCCCACAAACTGTCATGTCTCAACATCTACATTGCTGCTTTCAGTGAAGTTCGTCTCCATGAGGAAGGCAGCCCTTAGAGAACATGGTGCCGATTACACACTCTTTTGGTCAGGTAAACACAGAACCGAAAGGCATCTCTCAGGAGTTGGCTTCATGAATAAAAACTCTATTGTCCCTAAATTCGAAAATCTGCCAACAGGTCATTCTGATCACATTATCTCCCTACGTCTTCCACTACACAACAAGCAACATGTTGTCCTCTTTAGAATATATGCCCCAACTCTCCAAGCTGACCCTGCCAAAAAGATAAATATATACTGACCTGCGCCCACCTACCCAAAAGTTTCCTGCAGATGATAAGACCATTATCCTTGGTGATTTCAACGCCAGAGTAGGCAAGAATTTTGAAGCCTGGAAAGGAGTATTAGGTAAGCATGGTGTTGGAAACTGCAATGATAATGGTCGCCTTCTGCTGGAATTCTGTGCGGAGCAGCAGTTCACCATCACCAACACTATCTTTCAGCAGAAAAATAGTCTGAAGACAACCTGGATGCATCCTAGATCCAAGCATTGGCACCTCATTGCTTATGTCTTGGTGTGACAGAGAGATGTTCGCGATGTCCACATACCGTGTGATGCCTAGTGCAGAATGCCAAACAGACCATTGACTTGTGCGCTGTAAACTTAATTTCCACCTTAAGTTCAAACCTAAAAGGGGTGGTATTCCAAGGAGGATACTCCAAGTTAACAATCTTCAATGAGCCACTGTGAGAGACAGTTTTCAGGCAAACCTTCAAACTAGGTTCGAAGATCATTCCATAGATCCCTCTCCTGAAACATTTTGGCAACATATTAAAAATAGCATCCTGCAGTCTTCTGAAGAGTCCTTAGGGTTCTCCTTCAAGAAGAACAAGGACTGGTTTGATGAAAACAATCAAGAGATCCAGGAACTGTTGAGGAAGAAGAGAACTGCCCACCAAGCACACCTTGTTCAGCCATCTTGTTATGTAAGAAAAGTAACCTTTCGTCTTGCATGCAACAAACTCCAACAGAAACTTTGTGACATCCAGAACAAGTGGTGGATCAATCTAGCAGGAAAAAATCAAATATGTGCAGGTACGGGTGATTACAGAGGATTCTATGAGGCATTGAAAACAGCATACAGGCCTACATACCAGGTCCAAAGACCTCTACTCAGCGCAGATGGTCAAATGTTTCTCACAGATAAAATTTCCATTCTGAGTGGTTGGTCTGAACACTTTCAGACTCTTTTCAGTACTAACCGTGTAGTGCAAGACTCAGCAATTCAGTGCATTACACAGCAACCGGTGAAGAATGAATTGGACATTGCCCCTATTATGGGAGAAACTCTTAAGTCCATACAGTAGGTCAAGACTGGCAAGGCAGCTGGGGTTGATGGAATCCCATCTGAAGTCTGGAAACATGGGGATCATGCACTCCATGCTAAATTTCATGAGTTTGTGGTGCGCTGTTGGGAACTAGGTGAACTACCATCAGACCTTCGAGATGCAGTCATCATCACCTTGTATAAGAAGAAAGGAAATAAATCAGACTGTTAAAATTACCGTGGTGTTACTCTGCTCTCCATTGCTGGCAAAATCCTGGCAAGAATACTTCTGAACAGACTAATACCCACTATAGGAGAAGGAATTCTACCTGAAAGCCAGTGTGGTTTCAGAGCCAATAGGAGTACCACAGACATGGTATTTATTCTCAGACAACTGCAAGAGAAGTGTAGGGAACAGAACAAAGGACTCTGTGTAACCTTTGTTGATCTCACCAAGACACTCGATACTGTGAGCAGAAAAGGTCTGTGGCAGATTTTGGAACGTTTAGGATGTCCCCCCAAGTTCCTTAAAATGATCATCTTACTTCATGAGGATCAGTGCGGCCAAGTCAGATATGGTGATGCACTTTCTGAGTCCTTTCTAATAACCAACAGTGTGAAACAAGGTTGCGTTCTTGCACCAACCCTATTCGCAGTCTTCTTCGGCATGATGCTCCAAAGGGCCACGGTTGACCTCGATGAAGAAGATGGTATCTACATTCAATATGGTACTGATGGAAACCTATTTAACCTAAGGCGACATGAAGGTCCATACTAAGACCTTAAACCATCTTGTCCGGGAGTTGCTTTATGCTGATGACGCCGCCCTTGTCACCCACACAGAAGTAGCTCTACAGCGTTTAACATCCTACTTTACTGAGTCTACTGAGTTTTTTGGGTTGGAAGTCAGCTTAAAGAAGACAGAAGTCTTCTATCAATCTGCACCTCAGGAAATCTTCCTTCATCCCCATATCACCATTGGCGAATCAGAGCTCAAATCAGTCCAGCAGTTTAATTACCTAGGTAGTATCATCTCCTCAGATGGTAAGATTGACGGAGAGATAGACAACAGGTTAGCAAAGGCATATAGAGCTTTCAGAAGACTCCATAAAAGAGTTTGGCAAAATAAACACCTGAAGAAAAGTACAAAGATCAGTGTTTACAGAACCATTGTACTGTCTACTCTTTTATATGGGTCTGAATCATGGGTCATCTACTGCCACCACCTGCGACTCCTAGAACGCTTCCATCAACACTGTCTCCATACAGTCCTAAACATCCACTGCTCAGATTATGTGACCAATACGTCTGTTCTAGAACAAGCAGCAGTTACTAGTATTGAGACCATGTTGCTGAGAACACAGCTGCATTGGGCAGGACACGTCTCAAGGATGAAGGACCACCTCCTCTCTAAGATCATGCTCTATGACGAACTTGCCACTGGCTGCCGCAAGAGAGGAGCCCCGAAGAGGAGATACAAGGACTCCCTGAAACAACATCTCAGCCTTGGTCATATTGATCATCATAACTGATCTACTCTGGTCTCCAGTTGGGAGGTCTGGAGACATACTATCTATAACACTGCTGATGCTTTTGAGAACGCACGCAGGATCACTCTAGAGGAGAAAGGACAACACAGAAAGAATCGTGTCTTGCCAATACCATCCAAGGAGTCTTTCTGCTGTGCCTTTTGCAATCGGACTTGTTTATCTCGCATTGGTCTCTTTAGCCACCAGAGCACTTGTAGCAAATGTGGGTAGAGTCCTTCCCAAATCTTCATTCCCAAAACCTAGCCATCATGATGATGATGATGATGATGATGGCCCATTAGCAGAAATGACCCCTTGGACTTGATGTGAAGGTGCTAAGTCCTCCACAGAGGGGAGTTATTGATGGCAAAAAGGCACAAAAAAAGTGTTAACAATGATTCAGATGGTATACCTTGTCCTGTTTGCTCTACCTGTTTTACTAGAAGAATATTTTAGGAGCACTGTTCAGTATCATGTTCTGTTCTGCTCACTGGACCAAACTCCTTATTATAGAAAGAATAGGAGTAGTACAACCCACAGTAATAATTAGGTAAACTAGATGTTTGAATAATATATAGAAAACCCAGAGCCAGGATTTGCAAGCTTGAAGAATTCAGGTCACCTAAGAAGAGGCAAATCGAGGAAGACGTGCGTGGCGACCACCAGAGGGATGAAGGTTTGAGGAGAAGACCCCCACAGTAGAGACTGTACATGCCTGGAAAGACTCCGCCCAGAGAGTAGCCCTACTTATTAAATGTTAAATGATGTAACCATATATCTAAAGTGTATAAAATGGCTTGGGTTTGCACTTTCAAGTCGGGCTTGTTCCCAACATTGAATAAACAAATACCTTGCTGCTTAAAGGTGAAAAAGTCTCCCGAGCAGTTAATCATAATGAGGTTTTTAGGCATCATTATCACAGCTGAGTCATTAGGTGTGCCCTGGGTAGTTGCTGCAAACAATCCATTATAACAGTCCATTATAAATGACATAGAGGATGTAGAATATACAGTTTTGGTTATACCCACATAGTGATAAACTGGTCCTGGCCCCTGTAACTAGGACACAGGTGCTTACAGTTGCAGATTGTGTATATGGGGAATCACTGGGAACAGGTATTGAGCATACTCACTGCATTCCATCCAGGGAGTAGCAACTGCATTTCACCATATAATTCCTGTACTGTTATAACTTTTGTTAGGATGTGAATATAACTTCTCAGTTTCCTCTAATTTTATCCCAGTCGTCTTTCAACGGTCAGGATGCATTGTTCCTCAGCTTGGAGGAGGTGATCCTTGAATATTAAACAGTTTTCTTAGGTTCCTCTTTCTTCCAAGGCTTTATCCCATAGTACTTCACCAAGCAGATCCCTGAAGACACCAAAGTCTGCTCTTCTGAAGTGCAGTGAAGTGAGCTTTTCTCTGTGTCCTCCTCACTGCCCTCAGGATCTCAAACTCCACTGTTTCATGGTCACTGCATGTCATGGAAAGTGGAAGGTTTAGACAAAGTTATTAAAAAGCCTTGCTGTTGAGTCACGAGGTGCAGAAAGGACTCCCTTGCTTTCGAAACTCCTCAGAGAAAGGTTTAAATTTAAAGGACTCCCTCAAACCCAGGGATACCCTGCAGAGAGACCTCAACAAATTAGAGGACTGGGCCAAGCATATGAAGTTCAACAAGGGAAAGTGCTAGATTCTGGAATGGGGTAAACCCTGGATGTATGGACAGACTGGGGAATGAGATGCTGGAAATAGTGCCATGGAAAGGGCCCTGGGGTCCTGGTTGATGGTCAATTGGATATGAGTCAGTAGTGTGCCCTGACAGCCAGGAGGGTCAACTGTGTCCTGGGGGGAATCAGGGGACATTGTCCCACTCTACTCTGCACTGGGGTTGCCTCGCCTTGACTACTGTGTGCAGTTTGGTCACAGCAATATAGAAAGATATAGCTATTAGAGAGTGTCCAAAGGATGGCAACAAAGATGGTGAAGGTCCTTGAGGGGAAGCCGTATGAAGAGCGACTGAGGGCGCTTGGTCTGTTCATCCTGGAGAAGAGGAGACTGAGGGGAGACCTCATTGCAGTTACAATTTCCTCCTCATGGAAAGAGGGGGGGACAGGCACCAACCTCTCTCTGTGGTGACCAGTGACAGGACCCGAGGGAATGACCTGAAGTGTGTCAGGGGAGGTTTAGGTTGGACATCTGTCGCAGTCAGAGTGAGACTGGACTGTTTGCTAAAGAGGATGAGCTATGAGATAGACCAAACTCCTCTCTCTCTGCAATTGTAATGTCAAATTAAGGGGCTTTACTCGAGGAAAATGTGGAAAAAACAGAAGAAATAAAAACCCTTTTTCATAAAGATATATGTATGTTAGAAAAACAGTAACAAGAAACAACAGTAACAACAACAAGTATGGTCGGAACACTTTCAGACTCTTTTCAGTACCAACCATGTAGTCCAAGATTAAGCAATTCAGTCCATCACACAACAACCAGTAAAGTTTGAATTGGATGCTGCCCTCACTTTAGGAGAAACCCACAAGGTCATACAGCAGGTAAAAATCGGCAAGGCAGCTGGGGTTGATGGAATTCCACCTGAAGTCTGGAAACATGGGGGCCTTGCACTCCACACCAAATTTCATGAGTTTGTGGTGCGCTGTTGGGAGCTCGGTGAACTACCATCAGACCTTCGTGATGCTGTCATCATCACTTTGTATAAGAAGAAAGGTACTAAATCAGATTGCTCAAACTATCGTGGTATTACTCTGCTCTCCATTGCTGGCAAAATCCTGGCAAGAATACTTTTGAACAGACTAATACCCACTATAGCAGAAGGAATTCTACCTGAAAGTCAGTGTGGTTTCAGAGCCAACAGGAGCACCACAGACATGGTGTTTGTCCTCAGACAACTGCAAGAGAAGTGTAGGGAACAGAACAAAGGTCTCTATGTAACCTTTGTCAACCTCACAAGGCTTGTGATACTGTGAGCAGAAAGGTCTGTGGCAGATTTTGGAACGTTTAGGATGTCCCCCCCAAGTTCCTTAAAATGATCATCTCACTCCATGAGGATCAGCACGGCCAAGTCAGATATGGCAACACACTCTCTGAGCCCTTTTTAATTAAGAATGGTGTGAAACAAGGTTGCATTCTCGCTCCTACCCTATTCACCGTCTTCTTTAGCATGATGCTCCAAAGGGTCACGGTAGACCTCGATGATCAGGACGGTATCTACATTCGATACCGTACTGATGGAAGTCTATTCAATCTAAGGCGACTGAAGGCCCACACCAAGACCTTAAACCATCTTGTCCGGGAGTTGCTTTATGCTGATGACGCTGCCCTTGTTGCCCACACAGAAGCAGCCCTGCAGTGTTTAACATCCTGCTTTGCAGATGCTGCTGAGCTTTTTGGGCTGGAAGTCAGCTTAAAGAAGACAGAGGTCCTCCATCAACCTGCACCTCAGGAAGTCCCCCATCATCCCCACATCACCATTGGCCAATGAGAGCTCAAATCAGTCCAACAGTTTAATTACCTTGGTAGCCTCATCTCCTCAGATGGCAAGATCGACGGAGAGATAGACAACAGGTTAGCTAAGGCATATAATGCTTTTGGAAAACTCCACAAAAGAGTGTGGCGTAATAAACACTTAAAGAAAAGCACCAAGATCAGTGTTTACAAAGCCATAGTGTTGTTTACTCTCCTATACGGCTCCGAATCATGGGTCATCTACCGCCACCACCTGCGTCTCCTAGAACACTTCCATCAGCGCTGCCTCAGCACAATCCTTAACATCCGCTGGTCAGATTATGTGACCAATACATCTGTACTAGAGCAAGCAGCTGTCACTAGTATTGAGGCCATGTTACTGAGAACGCAGCTGCGATGGGCAGGGCACGTCTCAAGGATGAAGGACCACCGCCTCCCTAAGATCCTGCTCTATGGTGAACTTGCCACTGGTTGCCGCATGAGAGGAACCCCGAAGAAAAGATACAAGGACTCCCTGAAACAACATCTCAGCCTTGGTCATATTGATCACCATAACTGGTCTACTCTGGCCTCCAATCGGGAGGCCTGGAGACACACCATCTATAACGCAGCTGTCTCCTTTGAGAACTCACGCAGGATCACTCTCGAGGAAAAAAGGTAACGCAGGAAGAACTGTGTCTTGCAGAATACACCATCTAAGGAGTCTTTCTGCTGCGCCTTTTGCAATCGGATATGTCTGTCACGTATTGGCCTCATAAGCCACCAGCGTGCCTGCAGCAAATGTGGATAGTGCCTTCCCAAATCTTCGTTCGCGAAGCCTAGCCATGATAATTGTGGCCTGCCGGGGATGTTGTTGGATCGCTGGAAGGTGCAGGGTCTGCAGCGCCCTGTTGTGGCCTGCAGGGGGCGCTGTGGGATCGCTGGAAGGTGCAGGACCTGCAGTACCTGGTTGTGGTCAGCAGGGGGCGCTGTGGGCTCCGGCAGCCACCGCGTGGGCAGAGGGGTCTGGAGGGAACAGCCCCGGCCCGCAGGAGAAAACCGAGAGGGAAACAGGGAGGGGGGACCCCCTCTCCTCAATGGAGGGAAGGGGTGAGAGGAGAAAAAAAAAAAAAAAAAGTTCACCCCTCAAGAGGACTCACTGTTCCCAGATGACAGTGTTTCCAAGGTTCTCCTCCCTTCTCCAGCAAGCACAGACCTCTCCGATGAAAAGAAGCAGCAAAGACTCGTCGGCCCCGGTGGAAATCACACGACAGTGGCAGTGAAGGATCGGCAGGCAGGTCCCACCAGGACGGAAAAACCAGGGAAGAGAGCTGGCTCCCAGACCCTCCTCCAGAGATGCCCGAAAAACAGTCCCCGTCCCTGTCCTGGTCCGAACACCCTACCGTCTCTCCTGTCCTCCCCGTCTCAGTCACAAAAATTCCCCCATCCCCCCAGCAGTTAAAAGTCCATTAAGCAGATCGGCCAGTTCCTTTGTAAGGCTAATCGACTCCCTTCCCCCCTTCGAACTCTGTTTCTCTTACAGGGAAAGCAGGGGAAGGGAAAATTCCTCTCTCAGATTTATAACCCATAACAACATCAGAAAAAGGTTCTTCACCCAGAGGGTGGTTGGGTGCTGGAACAGGCTCCCCAGGGAAGTGGTCACAGCACTAAGCCTTCCAGAGTTCAAGAAGCATTTGGATAATACTCTCAAGCACATGGTATAACTCTTGGGGATGGTCCTGTGCAGGGTTAAGAGTTGGACTTGATGATCCATGTGAGTCCCTTCCAATTCAGCATATTCTGTGCTTCTATGATTCTGTAATCTCTAAAAAGGGATTACTTTTGATTTCTCAGGTATGAAGTATGAATTCCTCCCATCTATTAAAAAATGTGTTAGAAGAACCCCTTTGTGACAGTGACATTTCCTGATATGTAACTGAAATAACCCATTGCCAGTTTTGGAGACAAGTAAGCTCCTTTTTATTGCCTCATGGTCTTTCTCAACACCCAGAACAGACTATCCTATACAAAGGAAGAAGCTACATCCCAACTTGTTATAGTTAAACTTGGATAATTCCATCCACCCTGGGGAGAAAAGGGTGAAAAAGAACTTCCACCACAAAGTTTGCAACAATACCACAAATGCATGACATCAGGGTTATTGCTTTTACTAAGTAAATTTGCTATTGTCATTTCCCCAGAGAAGCCATACCATCAGTCAAAATGCCACCCTCCTTTGAATATATAATACACATGCCTCATTGTTTGAGAACTGATACCATGGCTGTTTGTCATAGGTAAAGATTTCCCATAATACTACCCCCAGGCTCCAGACATCACTTTCTGTGGTGAACTTCATGTGCATGATACTTTCTGGAGGCATCCAATGAATAGGCAGCATAGTGTGCTCTCCAACCTGAGGAAAAAAGAAAAGAATTAATCAGACATCCAGGAAGAGTACTGAGATGCTAAACCAGGGAAATCCACATTTTCTTTTTTCCCATCTTCTGCCATTCACTTTAAAGAACTCGTGAGAATTAGGGAACTGTGATCCAACCTCCTCTTTCCTGAATGTCAATCACTACTATGATAGATTTCTCAGAATCTCCAAGGAAATTGTTTTTGAAGTATAAACTCACCATCTACATCTATTTTGCACCCCCTATACAAGGAACTGAATGCTTTATAAAATTAATGATAAACTAAATCTATCAACCAATTATAAATGAGGCCACTATTACTCTCCATTTTAAGACTGAGAAAATAGCAAAAGATTCACACAATGAAATCTCAGATATCAGCTGAGATCCACGAAGACAGTGACTGTATGACACAGAAGGATCAGGAGTGTATGGTTTAATCAATTTATTATGAATGAATTAAAGCAATGCTATTGTCTGTGGATAGTTTCCAAAGTTAATGAATGCATCAAATTATTTTGTTCAACATTAACTACCAGGTTCTACACAGCTTTCCAAATTTTCAGTCCTTTGGATATATACACTTGTTAATAAATAACTTGCAAGACATGGACTCTATGTCCCAGATTCCCCAGAATTCTTTTACTGAATTAATGCCTATCTGAAAGCCTCTAACACATTTTTTGTTTTCCCCAAAATGTTCTTTTCTCCCAAATGTTCTTAAAATTGAGTTACTTAAGCAGATTTAAATAATAAGGAAACCCAACCTGTGGGGTGAAGTAGTAGCCCCACAGTTGAAGCTTGAGGGGTTTGGAATATTACAAAGTGTTGGGCCGTTTTCCATGAGAGCAGTAAAACTAATTAGATAGTTCCCATGGACACAGCCCTGAGTTATAAAGAGTACAAGGTTAAAGTTGTTTGATTGAGTGCAGGTGCTGCATGCTTAAATGTTTTTGCAAGAGTATGTTTATACTGTATGTGTGAGAAAGTTGAAGCGAGCGATCTCAATAAAAGCTGCCTGCTACACTGAGCAGGCAGACTTCTCTCTGTCTCATCACCCTGTTGTGTGTCATGTGTCTTTCTTCCCCCACGGACCAAGACCTACCGACAGATACCCTACGACACCAACCCTCTTGCTTTTCATTCTAGTTTCTAAACAACTTACTGTTCATGTCAGATTCTGACTAGATCACATCAATTAATAAATCCATTCAAGTACTTTTAAAATAGTCTAACCAACTGAGTTAGAATAGAATAGTTCAGTTAGAAGGGACCTATAGCCAACATCTAGTTCAACTGCCTGATCACTGACCAAAAGTTAAAGCATGTTATGAAGTGTGTTGCCCAAATGCCTCTTAAACACTGACAGACATGGTGCATTGACCACCTCTCTAGGAAACCTGTTCCAATGTCCGTCCACCCTCTCTGTAAAAGAAATGCTTCCTAATGCCAAGTTTGAACCTCCCCGGAGTAGCTTTGAGCCATTCCCATGTGTCCTGTCACTGGATACCAGGGAGAAATGATCAGTACCTCCCTCTCCACTTCCCCTCCTCAGAAAGCTGCAGAGAGCAATACGGTAGCCCCCTCAGCCTACTTTATTCCCGAAGTAGACAAACCCAGAGCCCTCAGCCACTCCTCATAGGACATGCCTTCCAGTCCTTTCACCAGCTTTGTGTCCCACCTCTTGATGCATTCAAGTACCCTAACATCCTTCTTAAATTGTTGTCACAGGAGAGTGGAAGGCTTAGACAAAGTTATTAAAAAGTTTTGCCAGTGAGTCACAAGGTGCAGTAAGGACTCCCTTGCTTTTTAAACTCCTTCTCAGAGAAGGGTTTAAATTTAAAGGAATTATAGAGGTGTGATTAAACCACTTTGTCCCACAGGTTTTAATGATGGCAAAACGGATATATATTTATATGATGCCTTAAGCCCCTATTAGTTTTTATTTTTCTAATTTTTGTAGGCTTTATAAGTTTTATAAGTAGTAGAAGTAGATTTTAAAAGCAACAGCCCTCACTCCCTTTCCCTGTAGTACAAGTAGTTTACACATTCCTTAACCCTCTTACCCCATTCTATGCTCCCCATATCAAATCTACCCTTGAATTCAGTGGCAATGTTTAGTCTCTTGTCAAGGCAAGGTCTATACTGTTTAGAGAACAGCCATATCAGGGCCTGAATAACAAAATGGAGTCAAGAACTAGGTGACTATGTACCCTTTGTGTTCTGAAGATGGTGAAGATGATGAAGAAAAGGCCCCCAGACCCAATTCTCAGGGGGTGGACCCGGGGAGGATCAGAGCAAAGGCTACAGGGTGGACACACTTGGGATTGGATGGATGGTATTATAAAATGTAACATCTCGGGCACAAAGGCACGCGCGTCTTGTAACATCTATTGCCTTGGCACAATTAAACCCTTTCCTTATCTCACCCCTAATTAACTGATCCTGAGTTATTTTTTAGCACCAACATTCCACAGCATCATAAAATTAGTTATTAACGGCGGAGAGGCTCGGACAGAATTGCACACAAATCAATATGATTGACAAAAATGTCCCCTTTATTAGAGGAAAGGCAGCTTATATGCTGCCTGTGGCACAGAGACATGTGATTCTTCCCCAGGTTACATTGGATACATAAGGAAAACATACTGTGGTGTACAGTACTAATTGGATAACAGCAGGTGTCCATAAAACTTGTTTTCCTGTCAAAAGAACTCCTCCTTCACCTTGGCACAAGGCCTGCAGCCATATTAGTGGCGCAGTAATTATTAGTGTCTGCACCCAGTCATGCCAAGGTCACAGAAAGGCAATAAAATTGTTCACACAATTTCTGTCCTCGGACAAATCCCCCGTTGGAGTTTGAACAATTTAAATTGCATTTCTGTAACATTCCTTATTGTATCCATAACACTTCAATAAACGCAAACATACAGCACCACCACCACCATTACCAAACTTAACCTATTGACCCCAAGATGTGTGTTCTAAAAGTGTGCTTAAAAGTGAGGGTTGATTCTTAAAACTTCCACTCCGTCCAGAACATCCTTGGAAATGGAACTCCATTAAACTCTGGGCCATATGTCTTCTGTTATTCTTTTTCACACCTTGGCCCTTAAATAACACAATGACATAATCATATATTAACACTGGATCTTCTGTTTCTATCGCACTCTTTGCATACCATTCTATTGCAGTCCGGAGTGTGTTTCAGGAATTTTTGCCATTTTATATAAAGGTATCGGTGTATTTGTTTATTCAAAAGCGTTTGTGTATGTGTAAGTGAATATTCACACATATACATGCATACATTTTCATTCGTTCACTTTCAAACGGTGGCCACCATCATTCAAACACACCTCACACAAACATACTTTTGAATCTCATTTCACTGTGTTTCATGAAGTACGAGACCATACTAATTCTCACACCCTTTTGGTGTGAAGGCTTCTCCATCAAACAGGAAAACTTTCCTCCACCAGTACTCAGTGAATAATCTAAGATCTTTACCTTCTATAATTATATGCTTAAACATACTGACAAATTGTGCTCCAGCAAAACTAAAGATACTGTGCCTTAACAACACTAAAATGTGCTCATAATGCTGAAAAATTGTGCTCTTGTAATACTTAAAGTTCATACAAAAAACTCTCTTAAATCCTTAATTTCATGTGCTTAAAAAATATACTAAAAAGGTGTATATGACTAAGAACAACTATGCTTATAATACTAAAAAGCTGTGTTCTAACAATATTGAGGAAACTGTTAGCCACAACAGCTCCTGATGTTACCATTGTTACCTGCAGAAAACAGCATCAACCTTGTTTTCTTTCCAAGGTTTCATTCGTCATGCAGGCAGCTACGAACACCTGTGTACAAAAAAAACTTAACATATGAAACAACTTTTGCAAATGAACTGAGGGGGCTGCCACCTGTTCTCTCCCCGTTTCTGTCTTGCAAAAGTGTAGTACAAATTCTTAAATCACTGACCCCTACACCAAAATACACAGCATTGTCTGGCAACTTGGTAGTATTTTTCAAATTGGACAAGCAATCCACCCTTTTGAAGTTTGTCTAGTTTGGATATGATACAGAATTTTACCCCAAAAATTATTATTGCATAATCACATATAATCTTGGGAAGACTCGTAAGCTAAAAGGTTTCTGTCATATGCCGATTCCAAATAAATCTTGCTACCCGCTGTAACACTGCTGGGATGAAACACATACAAAGACGAGCACCGCAAGATAATCAATGTCCGATGTAGAATTCCCAAACCACACCAGTCTGCCCGATCTTCGCAAACATCACTGGTGTGACATGAATAGCTCAGAAAACAGACCATTGTATACAGCGTCAACCATTAGGTCTCAGGATGTTACAAGTTCTATAGGCTTCCATTGCTTTCTTTCCCCCTTAGTGACATGGCTGCTCCATCTCAGGAGGCAAAACTAAGCACAATTGCAGACACTCTGCACGCGCCATCACATATGTCCTTCACTTCTTGAAGACAGGGCTTAGCTTTAGCCTTTACCTTTAACACTGCTGCAAGAACAACTTGGCAGCACACAGGTCAGAAGAGTTTGTCTCCAAATCTTGGCTAAATCCATAATACAAATGTAATCATATTATAACTTGCTATGCTGGAGAAAAATGCAAGTTGTGAGTCCAACTCTGATCCTTGCTTGCTAGCAATATAATACCACATACAAAAAGAATAAGTGGAAACACCTTGTTGGTGACAGAGATGTCCTCAACTCTAGAGTAGTAGATTCAGGGATCTAGAGAGATGTTTGACTGGCTGGTTATGCTGTGTTTAATGCACCCCAGGATGTGGTGTACGTACTTTTAGAAAGCCCTTCTTGTTATCTGAAACATCACTGGCCAGTTTCAACTCTGAACTTTGGCCTTTCATGTCTTCTTCCTTCATATACAAACCACTGTGTGGTAATCCTACTGTGAAGCCTGACCTCACTTCCTGAGATCATACAATTTCTTCTTTTCTCCTGAGTTTCAAGAAGCATTCCCTGTTCAACCAAGCTGGTCTTCTGCCCTGCTTACTTGACTTGCAGTACAATGGCATTGCCTGCTCCTGTGCTTTTAAAAGGTGGTTCTTAAAAACTGACCAGCACTCAATGGACTCTTAAACCCTCAAAAGCAGATTCCCAGAGAACACTGCTAAGTAGACAGCTGAGTAGCTTAAAGTTTGCTCTCTTGAAATCCAGGGAAGCAACTCTCCTGTCCTTTTTAACCTTTACACTCAAAATTTTAAACTCAACCATTTTGTGATAACTGTGGCCATGACAACCACCTGCCACCAGATCTCCCACGAGTCCTTCTCTCTTCACAAACAACAAGTCTAGGATGATATCTTTCCTAGTTAGCTCACTGAGTGCTTAGTGAGAAAGCGTAGCTCTAAATATTTCAAAGAAAGGAGAAAAAGGAAAGCTTTTTCAAGGACATCAAACTTTTGATTAATACCTATTTTCCTGTCTTAAGATAGTTATGAAACCACACTTGCACTTTCAGGATTCTGTAAATTCAAACTTTACATATCTTGTTATAAATAATACCCTTCAGTTAGGGTTCATATTATGTTTAAATCACTCAGAACATCCACTTTAGGAAGTCAGTTACTTCATGCAGTAAAAAGTTTATTTTTTTATTTCAGTGTTTTTTAAATTTTTTTCCAAATCTATTTATTTGGTGAGTTCAGTGAACCTGAATGACTAATGAATGGATTTCAATCCTGATCCTGCCCAATGCCCCATCTGGCTTGACTGCTGCATCTCTCCAGTTCCCTGCTGGTCTTAGTGCAACTCTATCCAAGAGTAGAACTTTTGCAATTTAGGATGGTAGTCCTGCGAGTAGGAACAAAGCTCAACATATGCTTAAATTGCCTTTCATGTGACAGGTACATAGTCTCTTGGATACAACTGAATCTTAGTTTGTCAAACTGGAACTAAGCTTTGCCTTTTGATTACTTTATTCATTCATCTCTAATAAAACATAATGAGTATTTGGGGGATTATAGCGTTTCAAGGTATTTTTCTCTAGCTATCTTTTGGTCTTGTGACTTATTCCCCGATCTCAGGATAATATAACTGCAAAGAAATGTTCTCTGCAGACCATCGTGCCTTATTGCTAAAACTGAAAATCACTGCTCTCTTGGTGAGCATCTATTCTTTCCTCCTCATAAAATACTGGGAAATGTTTCTCATAGTACAAGAAAAAAAATCAATAATTGTTATTTTCATTTCTTTAATGCCAAGGTCTTGCAGACCAAGTCAATGTCTCCTCTTAAAATATCAATCCTGCCATGCCCACTTGAAGAAAAGCAATATATTATTTTCATAGTCTGTCTGCATAAGAAGTCATGCCACTTTGGCACATGAACTTCCTGAAATATGAAATAAAGTATATTATTTGCCAATAAACAAAAATGTGTCCTTTGAATTTCACTTCTAACCCTATTTTAGCTAATTTCTATTCAAGAGGGGCTTGTGTCTAAAGTTCTTAATTAATTATAACAGTGGTCTTGTCAGAAAACTGAAATGATGTCTAGAACAACATTTATTATACTGTAAATTCTGTCTTTAGTTGTGCCACATCAGTTCAATATCGTGTGTCAACCTTTTCTCACTGGAGATTCTTCTCATCAGTCTCTGTGAAACCACGAACAGCATGGAGAAGACAAAGAACAATTACAGGTTTGCATAACACAAGAACTAGAAGACATCAAAAGAAATTATGAGTTGGCAGGTTCATAACAAAGAAAAGTAGACATTCTGTCATATAATACAGTTGCTTGTGGAACTCATTGCCACAAGATAACACAAATGCCAAAGACTTAACTGGGATCAAAAAATGATTAAACAGACTCACAGAGGATTGTGTTTCCCTTTTCGAATCTTCAGTTCTTTTTGCATAACTATTTGTACAAGGGATTGGATTCTCTGTTCCTGAGTACTGTGAACTAGGTAGTAAGTAAATGAAATTAATATAAGATCATGAAGACTGTCATAAAATGTATTCCACTTAATTTTGACACTTTACTCACATCTGATTATACAGATGTGGTGGGTTGACCTTGGTCAGCAGCCAAGCACCCACACAGTCACTTGCTTACTTCCTCCCCCCAACAAGAAAAGGGACAGAATATGAAGAATAAAAGTGAGAAAAATCATGGGTTGCAATAAAGACAGTTTAATAGGTGAAGGAAAGAAAAAAACCACAAGTGATGCAAAGGAAATCATTCACCTCTCTGACCGATGCCCTATCAGTCTCTGAGCAACAGTCACTTTGGAAGCCAAAAACATCCTTTTTCTTCCTCTATTGCCAAGCATGAGGGCCTGTTCAGTCTCGAGAAGAGATGACCAAGACGGGGCCTCATCAATATGTATAAGTATCTGAAGGGAGGATCTGAGAGGATGGAGCCAGGCTCTGCTTGGTGGTGCCAAGCAATAAGACAAGAGGCAATGGGCAGAAACTGATGTACAAGAAGTTCCACCTAAATATGAGGAAGAACTTCTTTACTGTGTGGGTGACTGAGCACTGGAACAGATTACCCAGAGAGGGCGTGGAGTCTCCCTCAGTGGAGATATTCAAGAACCATCTGGATGCAACCCTGTGCAATGTGCTCTAGGATGACCCTGCTTGAGCAGGGAGGTTGGAGCAGATGACCCACTGTGGTCCCTTCCAACCTTGCCCATTCTGGGATTCTGTGATATGGTATGGATTAATCCTTTGGTCAATTCAGGTCAGCTGTCCCAGTCTACTTACTGGGGGGGGGCAGAGTGAAAAATAGAAAGTCTTGTTGCTGTGAAAGCACTGTTCAGCTGCAACTGAAACACTGGTGAGTTCATAACATTATTTTAGTCACGAATCTAAAATACAGAACCATACAGGCTACTACGAAGAACATTAACTCCATCCCCTCCAGACCCAGTACAACAGGATAATATTTTATAGCATAGTAGTACATGCACTGTAGTATATTTGGTAAAGGTAATAAACTCTTAATGAGATGTTACTGTTATGGTCAGCATTAATTTTTTGATGGAAAGTGAAAGGAAGCTCCAGTTTTCTGTGAGAACTGTTGTGCTAGAGAAATAGTGAAGCGAGAGTTAATAATTTGAAATCCCAAAATAATGTTTCATGCACTTTCATTGGTCATTTTGAAATGATGACAATGAGCACCAGATATGAACCAATATAGACCATACTTCTATCAGAAAGGAATTATTTCTGACAATTCCTGAATGAAATTCAATCTGACTTCTTATTCTTTAGGGTCAGAGAGCTTCCCAGCATCCATGGTTGTCCTGTGCAGGTCTGATGCAATAACTGCAGGAGTAAGTCAGGGTCCCAGAGTCCATGTCTTGGCCCTAGAGAAAGCAGAGGAGTCCTTTCTCTGTTAAACAAACCTGATATGAGTTACTCTCCCTGATGGGCACTTAAGGGCATCTTTATGCTTAGTAGGACCGTTTTAATGAAGAAGCATCTAGTAGAATAAGTAACAACTCAGCAGTCTAGCTGTGGGGAATGTGGAAAAAGAATCAAGATGAATATCAACAGAAGAGAAAAGAGGATATGGGGATGGGGGCAGGGGGTAGGAGAGAACATATGGTGAACAGAAGTTGGAAAAAAAGCAAAATGGTCACAACTATAGGTCAGGGCATGTAGGAGTGAATGACCAACCAACCTGCCTTCTACTGCAAATAATTTCCAATAAGCAAGTACACAAATGATCATCAGTAAGCACTGTGTCCCATATAACCCTCTTACTCAGTCCCCTTATGGATGGGGCATCTCCCTCTGAGTGGGATGCCTCTCAGAGTTTGTGAGCTCTCAATTTTGCAATACTCAGAGGACCGTTGATGAAAGCTGACTGATACCCCCACTCCTTGAGGTTCAACCCTTTGCCCATTGAGAGATGCAAAGGCATTCTACATGAATATTTCACTGAACTCAAGGGGAATTTTTAACATGTACCTTTGTACATATACATATGCATGTATACACCTCTGTGTCTGTGTGTGTGCGTGAATTGATTTAAATATGCTATAGCAAATGTAGTATGAATGTTACCATCTTAGATTCATAATTAAGTTACTGTTGTGTTTACAGTAAATCCTATTTAATCATTTAGTAAATGTTAAATTAGTCAATGATTAAGTACTTCTAAATCCTTTAGACATAAACTGTTGATCAAGTCTGAATCTAAGTTTGGCAAGGGGGTCCACTCTGAACCTCGTGACCCAATGTGATGGTCTCCCTTACTGCTTTTGTACCCTTATCCCTTTTGCATCCTTACCTATTTGTGTCCCTGGTCTCATTCGTGACAAATTGGAGTAGTCAGGAGGATGGCACTGATTGCTTACAAAAACATGGAATAAGTCCAAGTCCCAAATTTTCAGAAGAACGGGATCGTGATAAATGACGTGATTGGAAAGCTGTGGGGGAATAGTTAAAGGTGGCCAGGGGATGTATGAATGATGGAAAAGGCAAAGGAATTATTTACAAAATGTTAGGTACCTGTCTAGAAGCCGCAGGGCATGATAGAAAAAGTCATAATAGAGAGAAACAATATCTAAGAGAGGAAATAGAGGGCAGGAAAGCAGCTGAGTTATTACTGTCCTTGAAAATTGAGTAGCTGCAAAAACAGTTACAGGAAGAAAAACAAAAGATGAAAGAAAAATTTGAGATGATGCTTATGGGGGGTCCAAACCCTCCAGACATTGTAGAGATTAGAAAACTAATTGCAGCCCCTGAAAAGTGAGACAGAAACATATGGGTTGACCCCTATGATGACGAACCAGGGGGAAATGATTCTTTATTTCCTTCAAATTCCCCTGTGTATGAAACCAGACCCATTATAAAAAAAGAGGAAACTACTGGAACCTGGGAGTGGACTGGGAGACCATACACCAAAAACAACCCCATTTCATCTAATTCAGATGGCTAATTTGCAAGAGCATTATGGTCCTAAGCTAGGTTAGACTGAAATTTGGCAAGTGGAATCCTATCAGTGCATACATAATGATGGCCCATATATTTTGATTCCAATCAGTCCTTGTTGACAATTAATGAAATTTTTAATAGATACAAGAGTACAAAGTTCAATATTAACACAACAGGATGCCGAGAAGCTGGGTGTATGCCCTTGTTCCAGCCAGACAAGGTTAATTTTTGCAGTAGCCAGGAAGGGCATGGCTAGGACGTGGAGGTTATGCTATTAAGGCTAGGCTTCGCGAACGAAGATTTGGGAAGGGCTCTACCCACATTTGTTGCAAGCGTGTTGGTGGCTAAAAAGAACGATACAAGATAGGAATGTCCAGTTGCAAAAGGCACAGCAGAAAGACTCCTTAGATGGTGTAATCTGCAAGACACAGTTCTTTCTGCTTTGTCTTTTGTCCTCAAGGGTGATCCTGCGTGCTTTCTCAAAAGCACCAGCAGCGTTATAGATATTGCGTCTCCAGACCTCCCGATTGGAAGCCAGAGTAGACCAGTTATGATGATCAATATGGCCAAGGCTGAAATGTTGTTTCAGGGAGTCCTTGTATCTTCTCTTTGGGGCTCCTCTTTTGTGGCAGTCCGTGGCAAGTTCACCATAGAGCAAGATCTTAGGGAGGCAGTGGTCCTTCATCCTTGAGACGTGCCCTGCCCAACGCAGTTGTGTTCTCAGTAACATGACCTCAATACTTGTGACTGCTGCTTGTTCTAGAACTGATGTATTGGTCACATAATCTGACCAGTGGATGTTTAGGATTGTGCGGAGGCAGCGTTGATGGAAGCGTTCTAGGAGACGCAGGTGGTGGCGGTAGATGACCCGTGATTCAGACCCATATAAGAGAGTAGACAGCACAATGGCTCTGTAAACACTGATCTTTGTACTTTTCTTCAGGTGTTTATTTCAACAAACTCTTTTATGAAACTTTCCGAAGGCACTATATGCCTTTGCTAACCTGTTGTCTATCTCTCCGTCAGTCTTACCATCCAAGGAGATGAGGCTACCTAGATAATTAAACAGTTGGACTGATTTGAGCTCTGATTCACCAATGGTGATATGGGGATGATGGAAGACTTCCTGAGGTGTTGGTTGGTGGAGAACTTCTGTCTTCTTTAAGCTGACTTCCAACCCAAAAAACTCAGTAGCCTCAGCAAAGCAGGATGTTAAATGCTGCAGAACTGCTTCTGTGTGGACAACAAGGGCGGCGTCATCAGCATAAAGCAGCTCCCGGACAAGATGGTTTAAGGTCTTAGTATGGGCCTTCAGTCGCCTTAGGTTAAATAGGTTTCCATCAGTACGGTATCGAATGTAGATACCGTCCTGATCATCGAGGTCTGCCGTGGCCCTTTGGAGCATCATGCTGAAAAAGACTGTGAATAGAGTTTGTGCAAGAACGCAGCCTTGTTTCACACCATTAGTTATTAGAAAGGGCTCAGAAAGTGCATTGCCATATCTGACTTGGCCGTACTGATCCTCATGGAGTGAGATGATCATTTTAAGGAACTTGGGGGGACATCCTAAACGTTCCAAAATCTACCACAGACCTTTTCTGCTCACAGTATCGAAAACCTTGGTGAGGTCAACAAAGGTTACATAGAGACCTTTGTTCTTTTCCTTTGTCTGAGAACAAACACCATGTCTGTTGGCTCTGAAACCACACTGACTTTCAGGTAGAATTCCTTGTGCTATAGTGAGTATTTGTTTGTTCAAGAGTATTCTTGCCAGGATTTTGCCAGCAATGTAGAGTAGAGTAATACCACGGTAATTTGAGCACTGATTTAGTACCTTTCTTCTTATACAAAGTGATGATGACTGCATCACAAAGGTCTGATGATAGTTCACCTAGTTCCCAACAGTGCACCACAAACTCATGAAATTTAGCATGGAGTGCATGACCCCCATGTTTCCAGACTTCGGGTGGAATTCCATCAACCCCAGCTGCCGTGCCTATTTTCACCTGCTGTATGGCCTTGAGGGTTTCTCCTAAAGTGAGGACAGTATCCAGTTTGTGTTTCACTGGTTGTTGTGTGATGGACTGAATTGCTGAATCTTGGACTACATGGTTGGTACTGAAAAGAGTCTGAAAGTGTTCAGACCATTGATTCAGAATGGAGGTTTTATCTGTCAGAAGCGTTTGACCATCAGCTCTGAGTAGAGGGCTTTGGACTTGGTATGTAGGCCCATATGCTGTTTTCAGGGCCTCATAGAATCCTTTGTGATCACCCGTATAGGTACATAGTTGAGTTTTTTCATCTAGATCGATCCACCACTTGTTCTGGATGTCACGGAGTTTCTGGTGGAGCTTGCTGCATGCAAGACGAAAGGTTATTTTTCTTGCGTGACAGGATGGCAGTGCAAGGTGTGCTTGGTGGGTGGTTCTCTTCTTCCTCAACAATTCCTGGATCTCTTGATTGCTTCATCAAACCCGTGCTGGTTCTTCTTGAGGGAGAACCCTAAGGATTCTTCAGAGGATTGCAGGATACTGTTTTTAATATGGTGCCAAATTGTTTCAGGAGAGGAATCTGTAGAATCTGTGGAGTGGTTATCAAGTCTTGTTTGAAGATTAGCCTGGAATTTGTTTCTCACTGTGGCTGATTGGAGACTGTTAACTTGGAGTCTCCTCCTTGGGATACTGTTGCCTCGGTCCGCTGGGATAGGGGAAATTGGGACCAGGCACTGCAATTAGGGTTCAGACGCAGTTGAGGTCTCGTGCTGCAATGCCAGTTTATTCAAGGGAAACAAGGGTTTAAAAAACCGCGGTTTGAGGGGTGGATGCTAAACCAGGGAGGTGCAAGAGATTGACACCTTAGGGAAAGATGTGGTAGGGGGACAGGGGAAAGATGGGTGGAACTCTCGAGTATCAGAAGGAGCTGACTAATGGTAGCTCCCTCTGCACTGTGATAGCTACAGCTAATCAGTAACAGAGGCATGGGAAAACAGAAGAGGAGATAAACAGCTTTCAAAGGGGAAGCCTGAGGGAGAAATAGGGACAATATGGAGGTACAGCAGGATCTATAAATTTTGACAATAAACCGGGGTGTACAAGGGTTCATAAGCACACAACAGCAAACTGGGGAAAAACTACCAGTCTGCTGGGTGGATTATTCAGTGAGTAAAAAGTCAATTCAGATTCCATTAATGCTTTTCCAGGCCACATATCTCTCCCATTCTGTCTTTTTATCCATCGCATACTGTCCCTTTTAGGTTTGAATTTAAGATTGAAGTTAAGTTTACAGTGCACAAGTCGATGGTCTGTTTGGCATTCTGTGCTAGGCATCACGCGGGTATGGTGGACATCGCGGACATCTCTCTGTCGCACCAAGACATAATCAATGAGATGCCAATGCTTAGATCTGGGGTGCATCCAGGTTGTCTTCAGACTATCTTTCTGCTGAAAGATAGTAGTAGTGATGGTGAGCTGTTGCTCCGCACAGAATTCTAGCAGAAGTCGACCATTATCATTGCAGTTTCCAACACCATGCTTGCCTAATACTCCTTTCCAGGTTTCAAAATTCTTACCTACTCTGGCATTGAAATCACCAAGGATAATGATCTTATCATCTGCAGGCACCTTTTGGGTAAGGCGGTGCAGGTCAGTGTAAAATTTATCTTTTTCAGAAGGGTCAACTTGGAGAGTAAAGATGACAGCATGTTTCTTGCTGTTTAGTGGAAGGCATAGGGAGATAATGTGGTCAGAGTGACCTGTTGGCAGGTTTTCGAGTTTAGGAAGAATAGAGGTTTTGATCATGAAGCTGACTCCTGAGAGATGTTTTTCAGTTCTGGGTTTACCTGACCAAAAGAGTGTGTAACTGGGACCATGTTCTCTGCGGTTGCCTTCCTCGTGAAGGTGAACTTCACTGAGAGTGGCAATGTCGATGTTGAGATGAGTCAGCTCATGGGCAATTAGGGCAGAACGATGCTCAGGAAGCCCGCTATCCGCAGAATGAAGCATGATTCTGATATTCCAACATGCTAGAGTTAATTTAGGTACACCTTTGGAGGCAGGTGTATGCCTTTGTCTTTTGATCTTTGTGCGACCGCATTGGAAGAAGATGCCTGTTGGCCTGCGGTTAACCAACAGGGTGAAGGTGGAGATAAGCTTTGTTTAAACCACCTTTTCTAGGTCCCTCTCTGAGTGGAGTAAGCAGTGCTCTCCTTGAAAAAGGCTGCTTGGTCGTTCAGGGTGCTGCCCCAAGAGACTGTCATCTCCGGTCAGTCTCAAATGACCAATATCCTGAACCGTCTGCATGCAGGGTTGGTTCTGCGGCTTCCAGTGCACCTTTCACCTGCCATTTCGACCCTCACCCATCACTACAGGGCTTTTTGCACTTGGGTTAAGCGTTCAAGCCTGCACAATGGATTTTTTTTGGGTGAGACGCAGCATGCATGCAACTGGACCCACCCTTTAATCCTAAGGTTCATCTGCCAGGACCGAGCAAGCTTGGATGGTGGTAGCGAGGTCCTCAGGACACAGGTTTAAGTAGAGTGACTTTCTATTAGATGGATGACCTTACAGGGCTAAGCAAGTTCCATCTGCCTGGGTTTGGGATGAGAGTTGTCCTTCTCCTAGGATGACTTCCAGAAGGCTAACAAACTCATCCTGCCCAAGAATGTATTAAATCTGGTCCTACGGTTTTGACCTGTCTGGCATGGACGACCCTACCGAAGGCATGTACCATTGCCAGCATAGCTCGTAACCACAAACGGGTACACAGGCTACGTTCCTGTTAGAACGATTTGGGCAAGTCTTTCATCTCCTACTTTACTATCACCTATCTATATACAGTCTGAAGGAGATACCCAGGAACAAACCTTTTGCCCTGTCCACCTTTTCAGGATTTAACAGAGCAAAGTAAATATATCCAGAACATGCTGAACCTGGGCAGTAGTTGCAGGTGAACCAAAAACAAACAGACAAACAAACAAATCAACGGTTCTAACCTCTGTACCCATCCAAGGTTGGGGTACCTTTCAAGGTCCCAACCTGGTCGGGACTCCCATCACTCTAAAAGAACCCACTGTCCACCCTGACCTTATCCTTCCCCCAGTGTGTCACCACACACCTTCAGGTGCACTGCTCACCTGCGACATTTCATACAGGATTGTCCTGCTCTCCCTCCTGCCAGTCGGAGGAACCCCTTGGTCCGTTCAACACCCTTCCCCTCTCCTTTCCCCCTCCCGCTCCCCCTCCCGCTTCCCCTCCTGCTCCCCCTCCCCCCCCCCCTCCAAACCTGGAACGGTAAACCTCTGTGTGCTCCGAAGCTCCCCTCTCCTCTTCCACGGGGGCACAGTACCCGACGGCAAGTCTACCTCTATCTCTCCTTTCTCCCGCCACGGTAGCGCCTGGGGGGCCGAACCGCGCGCCACGCGGGGCTTCTGGGCAAGCCCGGGGTTCTGTGTGTGCTGCACTGGGCGCTCCAGGTGAACCCGGGGCTCTGCGAGGTTATGCTATACCACCTCACATAATTGCTGGGGTAAGCGTGGCAGAGGGAGTACCAGTTCCTCATGGTGAGCAATACTGTGTGAATTATTCACCTATCTTGTACAATTTGTTATTGGTATTGTAGTCGCTACTGTTCATTTTATTTGATTGTTGTTTCCAGTAAATTGTTCTTATCTCAACCCATGATCTTTACCTTTTGTGCCTCCGTTTCATCTGGCTGTATCTCTTCGAATTCTACTATGATGGGATCTAACTTCCAACCACGCATCCCATCCTTTGAGGTTTTGGAGTATATAGGGTTGACAGTCCTTTTCTATGTGGGATATGTTCGCCTGGATATTTACCTGCACTCTTTTCAATGAGTATGTGGAATCTAAAAGTAGCTTTTGTTCATTTGATTGCCGAATTACATAAGGTCCTACAAAATTTAGGTTGTGTATGTTATTACAACTTGGGGTAGGACTTGTAGGACGTGGAGTTGTCACCTGGAGATTTAGTAGTTATGCTTTCTTCAAGTTCTATTACAAATAATTTCAATAGAGCTTTATTTCTCCCTGTCCACAGGCACATAACCAAAATTGTTTGGTTTAACACTAACCTGAGCTCATGCTGCACTTTATTTCTTCTCACTCCAGCCCCAAAACATAAAACTGAAGCTGTCTGGCCTAATTTTAGTTTGGTCTCGCATGGTGGGGATCCACACATGATTTCTTTAATAGTACTAACTAAAAATTCCTTAGGGTCTGCAGGTCTTATGGTTATCTGAATCTGGTCTGTTTCTTGAACTGATATGTTAACACTTCTGCACCCTATTTGTATTTCATCCCCAGGTTTCCCTATCAAAGTATCAATTGGTTCACTATCTGGGGTACTCTGAATCGATTTCCAATCTTGTTTGTATGACTAGTTGTGCAGAACATATACAACCAAATTTACATTGGACCTTTTATGACCATCAATGTAGAGACCACTTCCAGCACTGTTAGAGTATCCAATATGAGTGTCAGACCATGGTCACTCTGGAGTAGTAACTTGAATCAAAGTCATCATACTTATCAAAATCCCAATGACTAGCATCGAGTAAGTCTGAGGGAAGTTGGTCCTACAGGCTCTACTTGTACTTCTTTACACTTTTCAGCAACTCGCCTGGCTTCACTGTCAGCTTTTCTGTTACCTACCTCTGGGACAGTGTTACCTTTCAGGTGTCCTTGGCAGTGCATAATTGCCACCTGAGAGGGGAGTTGTACAGCTTCTAGTAATCTTAGAATTTCTTCAGCATATTCCACAATTTTTCCTTGAGCTGTTAAGAGTTGTCTTTCTTTCCAAATTACTCCATGAGCATGAACTATGCCAAAGGCATATTTGGAGTCAGTCCAAATGTTAACTTGTTTCCCTTTGGCCAGTTCTAAAGCTCGCATGAGAGCTATCAGTTCTGCTTTCTGGGCCAAGGTTCCTGTGGGCAAAGGTTTTGATTCAATTACCTCAGTAGTGGTGGTTACAGCATACCCAGTGACCCTCACATCTTGTTTTACAAAACTGCTGCCATCAGTAAACCAGTCTTCTGTGTCCAGGAGTGGTTCTTCTTTTGAGGTCCGGGTGACTGGAATACACTGCTTCCATGGTCTTCAGGTAGTCGTGTACAATGGATTCAGCTGTGGTTTTTCCTTCTAGGAATGAAGCTGGGTTGACAACATTAGTCACCTGAATGTATATATAGGATAGCCTGATATTTCAGGAATGGAGAGGGTGACAACCAATGGTTCCCCTTCTGTTCCAGCACTGTAGATACTGTGTGGGACACTAACACAGTCATTTTCTGTCCCATTGTATATTTCCTGGTTTCTTCTATATTTATGATCACTGTTGCTACTGCCCTTAGGCAGGTGGGCCATCCTTTGCTTACCTCATCCTATTGTTTGGAGAAGTAGGCTACTGTTTTTTTATATGGCCCTAGTTGTTGGGCCAGGATCCCTAGAACCATTCCTTGTCATTCATGCAAGAACAACCAAAAGGGCTTTGTTACATCAGGCAATCCCAACACCAGAGCCCTCATGAGCTCTCATTTCAGCCGTTTGAAGGCTCCACTTGCTTCGGGGATCCAGACTAGATTGCCCTTAGTTATTTTCAGCAGGTCATACAAAGGCTTTGCAATTAGTCCATACTGGTATATCCATAAACGACACCAACCTGTCATTCCTAGGAAGGTCCAAAGGTCTCTCACCGTCTGTGGTTTAGGTATCTGGCAGATGGTCTCCTTTCTTGCTGTTCCCAGAGATCGTTGTCCCCCAGATACTTCATATCCCAGATACACCACTTGTTTCTGCACCAGTTGCACTTTCTGTTGAGAGACTCAATACCCATTCAAGTCCAAAAAGTTTAAGAGGTTTACTGTCCATTGGATATATTCTTCTTGTTTTTCAGTAGCAATCAACAGATCATCCACATAGTATAACAGTACACCCTCTTCCGGTGGTGGCTGCCATTGTTCCAATTCTTTAACTAATTGGTTCCCAAAATTTGTGACTATTTTTGAACCCTTGAGGTAACACTGGCCAAGTGAGCTGAGTTTTCCTTCCAGCGGTGGGACTTTCCCACTCGAAGGCAAATATCCTTTGACTTTCCTGTGCTAAGGGGAGGCAGAAAAAGGCATCTTTTAAGTCTAATACTGTGAATCAAATTAGATTTTCTTTTAATTTTGTTAAGAGGGTATATGGGTTTGCAACAACTGGGTGTATGTTTTTAACTACTTCATTCATTGCTCTTAAATCCTGAACCAACCTATAAGTTCCATTTGGTTTTTTGACTGGTAAAATCGGAGTATTGAAATCTGATTCACACTCAATCAGAAGTCCTAACTTTAAGAAGTTATCTAGTATTGGCTCAATGCCTTTTCTATCCTCTAGACTAAGTGGATACAGTTTCCTGATTACTGGTTTTGCTCCTGGTTGTAATTCTATTTGAATGGGAGCTGCCCATTTTGACTTTTCTGGTGTGTCAGTAGCCCAGACCCCTGGGTATACCTGATCTAAGATTTGATTGATATTTGAATTATCCTGATTTGGCTCTACACTGCTCATTGCTAAACTCAGAACTGCTATTAATTGTTCTTCCTTTACCTTAAATTCAATTTTACCTTGTTTGAATTCTATTACAGCTACCAGATTTTCTAGTAGGTCTCTGCCCAATAGGGGTTTGGGTGAATTTGGTAAATACAAAAACTGATGCACTCCTATTTGTTTTCCAGTTTTGAACTTTAGGGGTTTCAAAAAGAAGGCTTTTCTGATTGGTCAGTTGCACTCACAACTTGAAGAAACTTATCACTTATAGGTATCAATTCTTGATTCAAAATAGAAAATGTAACCCCAGTATCAATTAGAAAATCCAATTCATTTTTTTTCTTCCCCTAGTTTAATTTTTACCACCAGGTCCCCTAGGGGCAGACCTGCCGGCCCCCCCCCTCACTCGGTACTCTGTAAGCAACAACAGCCCCTCCTGTGCCTGTATTTCCACCTGTTAATTCAAGGCATTCTTGCTTTCAGTGTCCCTCTTTTCTACAATATGCACACTGATTCTGACCCAACCTTGTCTGTCAGGCAGGCAAACCTCCTCTTCCTCGAATCCCTTGACCCTGACTGCGACCTTGAATATTTTGCCCTTGTCCATTTGAATGTTGGGTTGGAGTTGCTACTACAACTTTTGCCAATCTCCTATCTTCTCTCTTATCTCGGTTATTATAGACTCTCCATGCCTCTCCCGTTAATATTTCCAAATCTCTGTTGCCAGGTTCTCTAATTTTCTGTAGCTTTTTCCTAATATCAGAGTTAGATTGTCCCATCATTAAACCTACTAGTTGTTGCCTCCCTGCTGGTGAGGCTGGATCTAAGGTTGTGTATTTCCTCATGGTCGCCCTAAGCCTATCCAGGAATTTGGTGGGAGTTTCATTTAGTCCCTGTTTAACATTGTATAGGTGTCCTAGTTAGAGCAGCTGGGACCAGTTCATCCCAGGAACTGTTAACAATAGACCATTTGCAGCAGCTGCCCAGAGCACACCTGACCCCTCAGGCTATAGTTATGGGTGATGTTAACTCCCCTCCAGGGAGTCATTAGCACCTCCACACCCAGCCTGAGGGAGTCATGTCTGCTAATGGACCACCAAGGATTCCAAAAATATCTCACGACTCACAATCACCCATTGTGGAACTCCCTGCCCTGGGGGAGGTACTGGGCATTCCCACTCGAACGTGACTGTATATAATCTTGGGGTCTTGGGACTTCTGACCCCATTTGTTGGATCCAGAGGAGGGCCAAAACCTCGACCAGACTGCGACCACCACTCTTGACCAGACTGCAACCACCACTCTCGACCAGACTGTGATCACCACCCTTGATCATACTGCGACCAGCACTCTCACCAACAGGTTTTCCATCTCCTTTTACTTTGGACTCAGGGGGACCATGTGGGGCTCAACACGGGGGCCAACGAACACCACTCTGTTCATGCCCCAAGGTGCTAGGTTATACATCTGGGTTTTGTGGGTTAAAACCAATTGTTTCTCCATATAATTGTATTTATTGTATTATTTTTATTAAATTGTAACTCTGATTTATAATCTCCTTTGAGTTGAGTTCATTTCTCCTGCCAGTTTACCTTTAAACCATCAAAACAGGGCTACCCAATTTACTGCTTTAGGTATGGCATTTTCTAGTCCTAATTGCACCAAATCTCTATATCTACCTAACAATTCATAGTATCTCGGGTTGTTTGGATCCCAGTTTGGGTTTCGCAGTGGAAAGAGCATATCAACTGTGTATCCTTTTACAACTCCTGTAGCTATTTGTCCCTCTAAGTGAGCTCATGTTGTTTTTATCACAAGTTCTTTTTCCATTTCTGTTAATTCTGAGAGCATTAGGTCTATATCCTGATTCCTCACAATCAGTTTAAACCTTTGTCCAACACTACAAGCAGAGCAACAACACTTTATTGGTTTGTCATTTTCCTACCCTTTTTCTAATGCTAAAACAAAGGCATCTTGGGGAGGAATATTAATACCACAATCCTTTTACCATTCTGGCTTATTTTGTAATGTGAAAAACATATCGGCATACATCACCTCATCCCACTTATTTTCTTGTCTCAAAAATAACATTAACTGTAATAGGGTGTTGTTATCTAAAGAGCTGTTTTCTGACCATTTTACTCCGTCATCTAAAGTATAAATTGGCCACCAGTTGGTGCAATATTTTATCAATGATTTTTTACTTAGGTTTCCCCCTGGAATACCTCCAAGATCTTTCCAATGTTTTAATATGCATCCCAGGGGAATTTTAACAGTTATGTCTTCACTAAGTTTTCCTCCCATTATTAGGGGGCTAAACTATCTGTAATACGCCACCAACCACAGGTATCGTATCTCCAAAATGGTTTCTAATGCTCAAAATCATGAATGACTTCCCAATTAAACCCTCATTTTCTTATTTTCCGTGCTAACCTGGTTTGAAATTTCTCAAGTTCCTTAATTATTTTGTATCTCTGCCTTTCTTGTCTCTCCTCCTGTTGTTTCACAATTTCATTTAAAAATTCCCAATTCCTAACAACTTGTATTTCTTGATCAAATCCCCGTTCTCCTATTTCCCATGTTAACTTAATTTGGACTTTTCAATTTCCTTAATTACTTCTTCTTTCTGTTCTTCTTCTCTGTGGAATCTTAAGATCTTCCAGAATATCCAAAAGAACTTCATAAGATCCACTAGATGTCATCCTTTTCCACAAAATGTATCAAAGCTCTATAACAAGTAAGGGTGGATCTGTATATTAACAATAATATTTTGCCCACCAGATATTTCCCAACTTTTGATTAAGTCCCCACTGTATACACTCAATCTTATCTCTTGAGTTCCTCTGGGCCCCAGAATATAGTTACTACATCTATTACACAAAGCTTGGACATATAGCCAATAGTTACAGATCTTAATTCTAGGTCTTATTTGATGCGGTATGCTTATAGTTAACTGCTCAGCACTTCCTCCCATACAGTAATATTATTAGCATGATAATACCATTAATAATGTGCCTCCTGGATGTTTTAAGGTAAGCAAGGTATATCAGGTACACAATAACTTTTCTGGAAACAAACAAAACACCACAAAATGACAATAAACACACACAAGGTTATTAATACAATACAATAAGATGCTCTGAAATGAAACTAGGGCCTGAAGAGTTAACTCTAAATTGTGCTCTGAGAAGAATGCAATGCTTAGCTAGAATGTACTGCTTAGTTAGAGATAAAGAAACCAGAGTTTAAGGATTAGATGGTACCGTACACTAAAAGAATGCTCACACACCTACATAAATAAAGATAAGAGGCGAAATAGGGGTTGGAGTCCAAAAATCTTGCAAAATTCATCATAAAGTCAGCAAAAAACCAAGAAAGTTAAAAAGTTCAAGAGTAAAATGTGACCCTGTGAGGCTGAAGAAACAGGAACGACCACCAAACATCACCCCAAAAAGACGACTCCACCCCACACTCTACCCAGCATATTAAAACTAGTTGTTGCAATATTATGAATATTCATGGAAAGTGATGCAACCTCTTAGCAAAAACTGTGTAAATAAGCCAACTATTAGCTGCATACTTCAGAGCAGTTTTGTCCAGCGCGAACTGGCTGCTCTCCAACGTTGTATCTCAATAAATACCTCCTGCTTATAGACTAAAACTTTGTCTCTGAGCATTCTCTGTGCCTTCTTGGGGCAGAATTTCGGCAACAGTTCAAACCCCAGTTCATGGGGTGATCATAAACTTAAGGGAACCAATACAATCATACAAAACAAGGGACTGGTCCTCACCTCATCAAAATATCACCTGAGTACCAACTTCAGGAGTTTCACCTGTGGTACAGCACCCTGTGGGAAGCGTCCTTCACCATCTTATGGGAGCTCCAAGACTAAGCAAGAACCAAGAACCAAGTAAGATACAAATACCTTTTATCAATAGACAGCGAGTCCTTGCCCACCCTCGCAGTAAGTCAACGAAGAGGGGAGCCCCTCTGAGTAAAACTTATCCGGGGCACACCCAGTGGATCCTGACCTCTGTTGGATTCTGCAACCAGGTGGAGAAACTCAGAATGAGAGAACTGCTCAGAGACTTTGCATCTTTAAGCAGTAAGGTATTTGTTTATTTCAACGTTGGGAGCAAGGTGGTTCACACCACACAAAACTTGCTCTGCTTGAAAGTGTGAAACTAAGCCATTTTATACACTTTAGATACACAGTTACACCTTCTAACATGCATATTAATAAGTAGGTTGGTCTCTGGGTGGAAACTTTTCAGAATTTTCCTTGTCACGTGCGTAGTTCTTTACTAGGGTGGTCTCCTACTTGAACCTTCATCCCCTGGTGGGCACCACGCTTGTCTTCATCAAGGTGAACTCTTCAACTTTCTTTGTTAGGTGACTTAGACTTATCAAACTTGCAAAATCCTGGCTCTGGGCCCCCCTATATCTACTTAAAACATCTAGTTTACCTGATTTATTATTTTGTGGTCCATTCCTTAGTATTGAGACTTTGGTCCAGTAAACAGAACAGAACAAGACATTAACCCTTAACTCAGGCAAGGTATGTGTTGGAGGGGTCTGAGGATCACCTTGTTGCGGTCGCAAGTCCTTGTATAACAAGGAAATAAACTGCTCCTCGTGTGGTGTGGTGAACAAAGAGACTTTATTTCAAACTCGGCGTGGTTTTATTCCTTAACACCATGCGACTTCTTTAACCAACCAGGTTACTTATGTCGGGGCATGCTCTCTTGGGCTTTTCTGCCTCGGCACATCCCTTGTGCCTTAGACACGCTTCCCACATCACCTGGCTGTTTTCTGGCCTTGGTTTGCCTCTGCTTTTACTGCGCACTGTTCTGCCCCCAGTCCAGATCTGCTCGGAACTCGTCAGAGAGGCTTGACCCACCTGCAGAGGAAACTTTCAGGGAGGAGGTTACCTTTTCTCTCCTCCACTCCCATGTTGGCAGTAGCTTGTGTCCATTGACGAAAGGGGGGAAATCCCGGTCACAGCCAGTCGCGGACAGCGTGAGTTTAGTGGGAAGAACCCCCTTTATCCCCCCTTTCCCCTTCCCCTTCTCGGTGGGGGGGGGAAGATCCCCATTTTTGGTTTCTCCTGCACATCGGGGCCTCACGTGGTGACCGCCAGAGCCCAACAGTGCCCCCTACTGGCCAACACTGAG
Organism: Chiroxiphia lanceolata; assembly: GCF_009829145.1. Taxonomy (NCBI): domain Eukaryota; kingdom Metazoa; phylum Chordata; class Aves; order Passeriformes; family Pipridae; genus Chiroxiphia; species Chiroxiphia lanceolata. Next base: position 10,801,686 of record NC_045670.1, on the reverse strand, counting down.
CACTGCAGGCTCTGCTCCTCCAGAGATCCAACAGCGTGCCCTGCTGGCCATGGTTAGAATTGCGCCAAAAGGTATAAAGTAATGAACTGTTTCCTTTTTGAAGGGGGTTTTTGGGGACAAGTTTATTGTTTGGTTGTTTCTGTGTTCTTCTGTTGTTTTGTCAATACACATATATCCTTTAAAAAAGAGTTGTTATTTTTTTCTTTCTCCATAATTCCTCAGTTGGAGTCTCTTAATTTTGGATTTACAATTGCTTAGAGGGAGGAGTTTGGTCTTCCTTATAACTCATCCTCCTTAGCAAAACACTTCAGTCTAATTAAACTGAGACACTAAGGAAAGGAGGAGGAAGGGGAGGGCATTCATTATTTACAGTGTTTGCCTTCTGAAACAAGTGTTAAGTGTGCTGAAGCCCTGCTTCCTGGGAATAGGCCAGACATTGCTTGCTAAGTAGAAAATAAACCTTGTTAGTTTCCTCTTTGCTTGTGCACATGCAAACTTTCGCTTTTGTTTGAATAAACTACCTTATCTCAACCTATGAGTTGTTTTCCATCTTATTCTCTCTCCCCTGTCCATCTGGGAAGGGGGGTGATAGAGTGGCTTGGTGGGAACCTGGTGTCCAGCCAAGGTCAACTCATCACAGCTAGTGTCATGATTTAACCCCAGCCAGCAGTCAAGCCCCACGCAGCCATTCACTCACTTCCCCACCAACAGGATTGGGGGGAAAATCAGAAAGGCAAAAGTTAGAAATCTTGTGGGTTGAGATAGACAGTTTAATAGGGAAATCAAAAGCCGCACACATGAGTAAAGCAAAACAAAGAATGAATTTACTGCTTCCCATGGGCAGGCAGGTGTTCAACCATCTCCAGGAGACCAGGGTCCCACCACATGTAACAGTTACTTGGGATGACAAACACCATCACTCCAAATGTCCTCCCCTTCCGCCACTTTATATACTGAGCATGATGCCATATGGTCTGGAATATCCCTTTGGTCAGTTGGGGTCACCTGTCCCAACTGTGTCTCCTCCCAGCCTCCCATGCACCCCCAGTCCCCTCCCCAGCATGGCAGTACAAAAAGTAGAAAAGGCCTTGGCTCTGTGCAAGCCCTGCTCAACAATAACAAAAACATCTCTACCCTATCAACCCCGTGTTCAGCACAAATCCAAAACACAGTCCCATACCACACACTGAAAAAAATAATCTCTACCCCAGTCAAAACCAGCACATCTAGTAACTCTGCTATGAATATTCTGTGCAAGTTAAAGATGAGGTGAAGTGATCCTGACGAAATGAAGTATCTGCACTTGAAACTGCTACTCATGCTGACACTGCTGAAATAAAACTTTCTGACACAAATATTATCTTTTTTTAAAAATGTGCTTCAAGGTACAAGCGAGGGTGTCCTAGTTAGAACAGCGGGGACCGATTCATCACTGGATAGGTGTAGCCCAAAACTGTGTATTCTATAGCCTTCCATACCATTTCTCAGAAACTGTTATCAGTAGAGGCCTGCGAAATAGGAAGATGTTCCTGTCCTCATACCCTTTTATGGAATACCCCGCTCTGAGGGAAGGACTGAGCATCCTCATACCCTTTTATGGAATTCCCCATTCTGAGGGAAGGACTGAACATTTCTACCTGAACTGGAGAATATATAAACTTGGAGTTTCGGAACCTTTTCACCACTCGTGGGATCCAGAGGAGGACTGCAGGCCACTGCTCTCAACCAGACTGCAGACCACCACTCTCAACTGGACTGCAACCACCACTTTTCAACCAGACTGCAACCACCACTTTTCAACCAGACTGCAACCACCACTCTTGACCAGACTGCAACAGCACTCTCACCAACAGGTTTTTTCCCTCTCCTTTTACTTTGGACTCAGGGGGGCCCAAAGAACACCACTCTGTTCATGCCCCAGGGTACTGGGTTATATATTTGGGTTTTGGGGGTTAAAACCAATTGTTTGTCTGTATAATTGTACTTATTGTGTTATTTTATTAAATTGTTATTCTGACTTATAATCTCTCTTCTGAGTTGAGTTCATTTCCCCTACCGGTTTACCTTTAAACCAACACATTTTTGGCCCCCAACATGGGGCAGAGAGAGAAGTCAGAATCACAATTTCATTTTAAGTATTTGTCTATTTGGATAGAGAAACTCCCTGATCACTATGTTCTTTGATGCATTCATGTGGATGCTGTATCTGAGCCTGTTCATATTTCCACAGATGGGGAACTATTTGCCTGTTTTGATGCTCTCTTTAAGACCAGGGAGAGGGATCCAAATTACTTTATTAGTATACTATGTTTATGTCATCATAACATCAGAAACAATGAGTTTCATTGTAAATGTGTATTCAGTCTTGTTTGCCTGTCCTGGTTTGGGTTGCTATCTCTGGGACCTCATTAAAAATCGCACCCAGTCCTTTGGGGGAACAGGGGGGAATGGTTGTTTCCAGCCTCTCACCTCCTTCTTCCCCTTCAGACCTGCTACAACATTTTGAAAATATTGAGTTCCCTTTTGATGTTAAGGACAGCATAATGTTATTGTTAGTGTTACTTTGTCTGCTCTGTACTGTCTACACCATGTTTAGAGTCAGAACAGGGCCTTCTAGGGAGGTTGTTTGGACGCCTGCCCTGGGAGTGGATAATGCTGAGTGGCAAGGGAAGTGGGAGGACATCGACCAGTATTTGGAGAAGTTTTCTCCTCCAATGATCTGGAAATTCACCCCTGAACTACTGCAGGATCCTGTTAGCATGATAAGACTGGTGAAGGAAAAATGCTCTGGCAACTCCAGAGATGGCCAGCTCACAGCAACCTGCTGGGCCCTGACCACTGCCTACCGGACACTACTTGACATGGTACAGCACTGTCAGGGGGAGGAGACAAGGAGCAAATCCACAGGCACCACGTCCACCCAAACCACAGCTGAGTCAGAGGGAGAAAGAAATAAACCAACTGGCACCGTGTCCACACAAACCATCGAGGAGTCAGGAGAACAACCCAAACCAATAGCAGTCGCCCCTGTCCAGAAAAGGAAATCAAAGACTAAATCAGTTCTCATAGCAAATGATGATGAAGAGGCAGGACCTTCACATCCACCAGAGGAGACAGAGCCAGAAATAATCACTCAGTCCCTATCCCTGGGTGAACTACGTGAACTCCGGAGAGAGTTCACACGACAGGCAAATGAGTCCATTCTGACCTGGCTACTCCGAATCTGGGATGCCACAGCTAATGATACAATTCTAGATGGGAGTGAAGCCAGACAACTGGGATCCCTGTCTCGAGATGTAGTCATTGATCAGGGGATTGGAAGGAGGCAGGAAACTCTCAACCTCTGACGGCCACTGTTGTCCAGCGTGAGGGAGAGATACCTTTGTAAGGAGGACCTCCACGTACAACAAGGACAGTGGAACACGATGGAACAAGGTATCTGGTGCTTAAGAGAATTAGCTGTACTGGAGATAATCTTTTCAGAGGATGAAAGATTCCCTAAAAGTCCAGATGGTGTACAGTGTACATCCCAAATGTGGTTAAAGTTTGCACAACTCGGGCCAGAAATGTATTCCCGCTACTTAGTAACGCTGCAATGGAGGGAGGGAGAGGACAAGGTGGGCTCGTTGGTTAGTAAACTCAGGATTTATGAAGGCACTGTCACAGCCCCATTACGAGCCCACGTCTCATCTGTGGAAACCAAACTGCCTGAACATGTCCGAAGCCTGGAAGAGAAGATTGAAGAGGGACACCAGAAGCTAAGAGAAGAAATTAAGGAAGGGATCTTCCATATCTTGCCAGGACAAACAAGAGTCTCTGCTATTAGGAGTCAGCGTCCCCCAGTTAAGGAGAGAGGGTACACTCCATGTGGCAATCTATGGCTTTACCTCCATGAGCACGGAGAAGATATGAGGAAGTGGGATGGGAAACCCACCTCTTCTTTAGCAGCCTGGGGACGTGAACTGAAAAGAGGAACAAGTACCACAAGGAACTCTTCAAGGGTAAATGCTGCTCCAGTCTCTCATGGGTACAACTCCAGAAGGTACAGGAATGATGATACGTCTGATCCTCTTGAAGGGACCTCCAGGTCATACTCACAAGAAGAGTACAATGAGTACCATGACCAGGACTAGGGGTGCCCTGCCTCTAACCAGGTAGAGGAGAGGGACAATCGGGTCTCTTGGACAGTGTGGATTTGGTGGCCTGGCACATCAGAGTCACAAAGATATAAGGCCTTAGTGGACACCAGCTCACAATGTACTTTAATGCCATCAAGATACGTAGGGGCAGAATCCATCTCTATCTCTGGGGTGACAGGGGGATCCCAACAGCTGACTGTACTGGAAACTGAAGTGAGCCTGACTGGGAAGGAATGGCACAGACACCCCATCGTGACCGGCCCAGAGGCCCCGTACATCCTTGGCATAGATTACCTGAGGAGTGGGTATTTCAAAGACCCAAAAGGACTTCATTGGGCTTTTGGCATAGCTACTGTGGAGACAGAGGAAATTAGACAGTTGAACACCTTGCCTGGTCTCTCAGAGGACCCCTCTGCTGTGGGACTGCTGAAGGTTGAAGAACAATTGGTACCGATAGCCACAGCAAGAGTGCACCATCGGCAATACCACACCGACCGAGACTCTGTGACCCCTATACGTAAGATGATTCGTGACCTGGAGACTCAAGGGGTGGTCAACAAGACTCACTCACCCTTTAATAGCCCTATATGGACCAGTGCGTAAGTCCAGCGCGTAAGTCCAGCGGAGAGTGGAGGTTGACGGTGGATTACCGTGGACTCAATGAAGTCACACCACCCCCGAGTGCTGCTGTGCCGGACATGCTGGAGCTCCAGTACGCGCTGGAGTCCAAGGTAACCAAGTGGTATGCCACTACTGACATTGCCAATACCTTTTTCTCCATTCCTTTGGCAGCGGAGTGCAGGCCACAATTCGCTTTCACTTGGAGAGATGTGCAGTACACCTGGAATCGACTGCCTCAGGGGTGGAAACACAGTCCCAGCATTTGCCATGGACTGATCCAGACTGCACTAGAAAAGGGTGAGGCTCCAGAACATCTACAGTACATTAATGACATCATTGTATGGGGGAACACAGGGGGGGAAGTCTTTGAGAAAGGAGAGAAGATAATCCAGATACTCCTAAGAGCTGGTTTTACCATTAAACAGAGTAAGGTCAAGGGACCTGCTCAGGAAATTCAGTTCCTGGGAGTGAAGTGGCAAGATGGACGCCGCCTAATTCCAATAGAGGTGATTAACAAAATAGCAGCCATGTCCCCACCAACCAACAAGAAGGAAACACAGTCTTTCCTAGGAGTTGTGGGCTTTTGGAGGATGCATATCCCCCAGTACAGTCAGATTGTAAGCCCTCTCTACCTTGTGACACAGAAGAAAAATGATTTCCAGTGGGGTCCTGAACAACAACAAGCCTTTGAACAAATTAAACAGGAGATTGCCCATGCGGTAGCCCTTGGACCAGTAAGGACAGGACAGGACGTGAAGAACGTACTCTACACTGCAACCGGGGAGAATGGTCCTTCCTGGAGCCTCTGGCAGAAAGGGTCTGGGGAGACCTGAGGACGACCCCTGGGATTCTGGAGTCGGGGATACAAAGGATCTGAAACCAGCTATACACCAACTGAGAAAGAGATCCTGGTTGCCTATGAAGGAGTTCGAGCTGCCTCAGAAGTGATCGGCACCGAAGTGCAGCTCCTCCTGGCACCCTAACTACCAGTGCTGGGCTGGATGTTCAAGGCAAGAGTTCCTTCTACACATCATGCCACCGATGCCACATGGAGTAAGTGGATCGCTCTGATCGCACAGCGAACCCGGATAGGGAATCCTAATCGCCCTGGGATTCTGGAAATTATCACCAATTGGCCCGAAGGTGAGAGTTTCGGACTATCCTCTGAAGAAGAAGAGGAGCAGGTGACATGGGCTGAGGAGGTCCCACCATATGACAAGCTACCAGGAGATGAAAGGTGATATGCACTCTTCACGGATGACTCCTGTCGCATGGTAGGGACAAACCGAAAATGGAAGGCAACCATATGGAGTCCCACACAGAGAGTTGCAGAAGTGACCGAAGGGCAAGGTGGGTCAAGTCAGTTTGCAGAGTTTAAAGTTGTTCAGTTGGCTTTGGATATAACTGAACGAGAGAAGTGACCAAGACTCTATCGCTACACTGACTCATGGATGGTGGTCAATGCTCTGTGGGGATGGTTGGAGCGATAGAAAAAGGTCAACTGGCAGCGCCAAGGGAAACCTATCTGGGCGGCGGAGATGTGGTAGGACACTGTTGGTCTGGTAGAGAAGTTGAGTGTGAAAGTCGGTCACACAGATGCTCATGTTACACAAGAAACGGGTTAATGAGGAGCATCGTAACAACAAGTAGGCAGACCGAGTTGCCAGGATTAAAGTCTCTCAGGTAGATCTGGATTGGCAGCACAAAGGAGAATTATTTCTGGCTCGATGGGCCTGTGATGCCTCCGGTCACCAGGGGAGAGATGCAACATACAGATGGGCTCGTGACCGAGAGGTGGACTTAACCAAGGGCATCGTCTCACAGGTCATCCATGACTGTGAGACATGTGCTGCCATCAAGCAGACCAAGCGGGTGAAGCCTCTATGGTATGGTGGACGATGGTCAAAATACAGGTATGGGGAAACCTGGCAAGTTGACTACATCACACTCCCCAAAACCCGTCAAGGCAAACGCTACGTACTGACCATGGTAGAAGGAAGTACTGCATGGCTGGAGACATACCCCGTACCTCATGCCACTACCCGGAATACCATCCTGGGCCTTGAAAAACAAGTCCTGTGGTGACACGGCACACGGGAGAGAATTGAGTCTGATAATGGGACCCATTTCAAGAATGGTCTCGTAGACACCTGGGCCAGAGAGCACAGCATTGAGTGGGTGTATCATATCCCCTACCATGCACCAGCGACTGGAAAAGTTAAGCAGTGCAATGGACTGTTGAAAACCACCCTGAAGGCACTGTGTGGGGAGACTCAAACACTGGGAGCTGCATTTAGCAAAGGTCACCTGGTTGGTCAACACCCGAGGCTCCATCAATCGAGTTGACCCTGCCCAATCAGAACCTTTGCATACTGTAGATGGAGATAAAGTCCCCGTAGTGCATATGAGAGGAATGTTAGGGAAGACTGTTTGGATTAGTCCCATCTCAAGCAAAGGCAAACCCATTTGAGGGATTGTTTTTGCTCAAGGACCTGGTTTCGCCTGGTGGGTAATGCAAAAAGATGGGGAGACACGTTGTGTACCACAAGGGGACCTAATTTTGAGTGAGAATGGTCTGTAATGTTTCATTGTATATATATATATATATATATATATAGGTGTATATAGTTTTAAGGAGACATAGTTTTTAAGGGGGTTAATTTGGGCATGACATGGATGGCATAGAGTAAGGGATGGATAATGTCCTAGTTAGAACAGCTGGGACCAATTCATCACTGGATGGGTGTAGCTCAAAAGTGTGTATTCTATAGCCCTCCATGCCATTTCCCAGAAACTGTTATCAGTAGAGGTCTGCGAAATAGGAAGATGTTCCTGTCCTCATACCCTTTTATGGAATTCCCCACTCTGAGGGAAGCACTGAGCATCCTCATACCCTTTTATGGAATTCCCCGCTCTGAGGGAAGGACTGAGCATCCTCATACCCTTTTATGGAATTCCCCACTCTGAGGGAAGCACTGAGTATCCTCATACCCTTTTATGGAATTCCCTGCTCTGAGGGAAGGACTGAGCATTCCTGCCTGAACTGGAGAATATATAAACTTGGAGTTTTGGAACCTTTCCACCACTCGTGGGATCCAGAGGAGGACTGCAGACCACTGCTCTCAACTGGACTGCAACCACCACTTTTCAACGACTGCAACCACCACTCTTGACCAGACTGCAACAGCACTCTCACCAACAGGTTTTTTCCCCTCTCCTTTTACTTTGGACTCAGGGGGGCCCAAAGAACACCACTCTGTTCATGCCCCAGGGTGCTGGGTTATATATTTGGGTTTTGTGGGTTACAACCAATTGTTTGTCTGTATAATTGTACTTATTGTGTTATTTTATTAAATTGTTATTCTGATTTATAATCTCTCTTTTGAGTTGAGTTCATTTCCCCTACCGGTTTACCTTTAAACCAGCACAGAGGGGCATCCTGAGCCTTCCGGTCTACTTCCATCCTATCACGTAGTTCCCTTACATCACATAATTTTTCTACCAAGTATACTTTTGTGCTGATACATGCGCATGGGGTCATTTGTAGGGAAAGAAGGTTTCTTTCTGCCCAAGGAACTCTGATAAAACATGCCAAACAAATTTTACAACTTTTGGAGAGCGTGCAGAAACCACAAGAAGTGACAGTAATGCATTGTAAAGCACACCAAACTGGACTTTCCTCTGCAAATATTGGAAACAGACTAGCAGACAAAACCACAAAGGATACTTCAGAAAATGGCATTTTTACTTTAGTGCCACAAAAGGAGGTAGTCCTCCTTTGCTCTAAACCCCAGTATAGTCCAGCAGACAAACAGTTTATTGAGTTACTGAAAGTTGTTCAAGAAGTAGGAGGGTGGAGGATGATACCTTTGAACTTTTTAAATTTTTAACTTTTGTAGATTTTAAAAGTAGTTGTAGTTTGCTCACACTTTAGCACAGTAGTTTACACATACCCAAACCCTTTTTCCCTTTTCATTTTGAACCTTCTAAATTCCTTTAGCTTGTTTAGACTTCCCTCAAGGTAGACCTTCATTTTATTTAAGAACATTTGCACCCTGCCTTGAACAACAAGATACCACAACAGACAAAGCAACCTTCAAAACCCAGAACTTTGGAGGAACTCCAAGGACTGGACTTGCTGGGATGAAGAGGAAGATGAGGAAGAGGGGGGCTTAGAACCCCTGACTCAATTTCCAGAGGGGCATGTTGGGGGAGAGGATCTGGGGGGCAGAAAGATATGGGATTGGATGGAAAATACCTTAAATTGTGGAACCCCCTGTACTCCTATAGTTGAAGGTCTTCTATTAAAACTACTCTATACCTTATCTCTATTAATGATTGCTTGGTGAGTAATTTTTTGGCCCCATATCTAAGGCAACAGGGTAACCCCTAATGGCCAAATGGTAGTTCCACCTTCTATAATGAGAGAAATTATGGAAAGAGAACATAAAAGAACACACTGGGAAATTGAAAGTTTAGTTAGAAACATGCAGAAAACTGTTCTCAGTGTGGGAATGACAGAAATGGCCAAATCAATAGTCAGCAAATGTTTGGTTTGCCAGAAAAATAATCCTAACAATGCTAGAAAATCTATTTTAGGGACATTAAAACAAGGTAATACTCCTGGTGATTATCGGCAAATTGATTTCTCCGAATTACCATGGAAGATAGGTTACAGGTATGTCTTGCTGCTGGTAGACACCTTTTCAGGGTGGCCAGAAGCATATTCCTGTCACACTAACAAAGCTAGAGAAGTAGGAAAGGTGTTACTCAAGGAAATTATACCCAGGTTTGGAGTACCCTTAGGCATATCCTCAGATAGAGGTTCTCATTTTATAGCTGAAATTGTGAAACAAGTAAGTCAGGTTTTGGGTTTAACCTGGTGTCATCAATGTACTGGATATGTTCTGGGGCCTTGCCCTTCTCTAGTGTGGCCTGAATCAGTCCATGGCAGATGGTTGGACTGTGCTTCCACCCCTTGGGCAGTCGGTTCCATGTGTACTGCACACCCCTCCACGTGAAAGCAAACTGGGGTCTGCACTCCGCTGTTAAGGGAATTGGCGATGTCAATGGTGGCGTATCACTTCGCTGCCTTGGACTCCAACTCGTACTGGAGTTCCAACATGTCTGGCACAGTGGCACTCAATGGCGGCGTGACTTCCTTTAAACCACGACAGGCCACAGTCAATCTCCATTCTCCATTGAACTTACGTACAGGCCAAATGGGGCTATTGAAGGGTGAGTGTGTTCTACTAACCACTCCTTGGCTTTCCAACTTGCGAATCATCTTATGGATGGGGATCACAGCATCTCGATTCATCCGGTACTATCGCCTACGCACTGTCTTAGTGGCTGTCAGCACTCGTTGGTCCTCGACTCGCAGTAATCCTACAACAGAAGGATCTTCTGAGAGGCGGGGCAGGGCATATAATCATTTGGATTCCTCTTCAGTCACCGCGGTTACACCAAAAGCCCATCGGTACCCCTTCGGGTCCTTGAAGTATCCTCTTCTGAGGTAATCCATGCCAAGAATGCAAGGGGCTTCTGGCCCTGTCACAATGGAATGCTTTTCCCATTGGTCTCCTGTCAGGTTTATTTCGACCTCTACCACCGACAGCTCTTGAGACCCTCCTGTCACCCCAGAAATTGAAACAGTCTCTGTGCCCACATGTCCTGAGGGCATTAACGTACACTGTGCGCCGGTATCTATTAAAGTTTGGTATCTCTGAGGATCCGATGTGCCAGGTCATCGAACCCACACAGCTCAGATAACCCCTCTGTTATCTTTCTCGTCCCTCTCCTTCTCCTGGCAGAAGGCAGGGCCCCTCTATTGGTTCTGGTTAGAACATTCACTGTCGGATCTTTGCTTCGGCTTGTCAGAAGCTTTCTTGTCATCCCGGAAACGGACCTCAGTCTTCCTTTGTCTTGGAGACTGCAGTTCTCTTTCTAGGAAATCTGCATCTACCACGTAGACGACTTTCTTATCGGTTTCCTTGTGTCTTAGTTCTCTCACTCTGACCTCAAGTCTGGAAGTAGATTCACCATCCTACTTCCTCATGTTTTCTCCCTGGGCGTGCAGATAAGACCACAGTTTACTAGGCTCAGATCTACGCTTAGGGTTTTCACTCTTTCTGCGTGTGATGGAAGGAGATCCCGAGTGGGACTGGGACCAAGATCGAGATTGTGGTCAAGACCATTCTGCTGATCTATCTCTGTAGTGTCTGTCTCTGTAGTCTCCATAGTCATCCTCATATTCAGAGCGCTCATAAGGCTCCTGTCTTGCAGATGTTCATCGGTAACTAGAATCAAAATAGTCTCTAGAAAATGCATTCCTGGATTCTACCGTTTCTTCTAGATGTCGTAACACAGTACATAGTGTGCCCACAAGTGTTTCTTCCGTATTTGGAAGCATCACTCCTGCCAATACATGAACATATGATGCAGGAGCACCCTGGATTATCTTTCTCCACATAGGCATTGTGCAAGTGACACCCTCTGGTTCATCAATGATACAATCGTATTGACAGTCATCATACATAAGTTCCAACAATGCCAATTCTCTTAAGTACTGGATGGTTTCTTCTACCTTAGTCCACTTCCTCGCGGGGTACATTAAAAATTCTCTGAATGGATACTTGTGTCTCACACTTAGCACAAGCTGTGCCCAGAGACTGATTTCGTTTTTCGATTCTGCAATTAAGTGATCAAGTTCGCGATTTCCAGAGATGGATCCTAGTTGTTGCGCTTCAGAAGCTGCTAATACGTGAACTCCAGCCCCGCTGTCTCAGTATCAAAGTAGTCACTATAGAATTTATTCACCATGCTGACGAGTGTAATCTTTTCACAAGTCTCGGATTTCTGCCGGGCTCATTGCAAAACTTCAGTTTCTGTTCTCTTAGTGGAGGTAGAAATTTGGCACTGGTATCAGTCTCAGTCCCCTCCCCATTATCTTCTGACTTGTGTTGATCTCCCATTGGTCGTAGACTTATGCTGTCGGGCACCGATATCCACGACTTCCTTCTCACTACAGGGGCGAAAGGTATCTCAGGTGGTGTAGTTTGAGTTTCGCTTTCAGTGGATGTAGTAGAGGCGGTGCTGGTCTCAGGTGGTATGGTTTGAGTTTCCGCCTCAGCCTTAGCCTTCCGAGAGTAGTCCACAGCAGCTCGCTAGGCACTCTCCAGGCCCCAGTACAAAGCAAAAAACTGCGTATTTGGGTCCTCATAAGCAAAACATCCTTCCGCTAACCGAAGTGCCATCTCATCAGGATCAAACACTTGTTCTGGTGTGAAGTCCCAACTAATGGGAGGTGTCACGCGTCCTACCAATTTACCAAAATTTGCCCACATTCCTTGCCATCCAGAAACTGGCTTTTTCAAGGCCCTTCCCAAAGTTCCAGCGAATCCCTTTGAGGTTCGGCCTTTCCTGCAACAAGGAAAGCAGTACCACACCACCTTTCCAATGTTAAATAGCACTTCCATGGTTTTTATGAATAGTAGAACTGTTGCTAAACAATTTAGGTAAGGATTGGGGTCAATTCTAATCCTAGGGACCTCTGTTACCAGGCCCTTGATGTCACAATTGAGGAAAGGTAAGAATTGGTAGATGCCTTCTGGGTTACTTCTCACTGGATATCCAGAAACATATATAAAAATGACCAAGATGACCAAAAAAATGAATAAAAAGGCCATGTTTATATATTCTTTCCCTTTGTTCCCAAACAAAGCTATGTTTATATAAACAAAAACCTCTTGGCAGCTCTCCAGGTAGTGTTCCCAAAACAATGACTACGTTTATACCAAGTTGGTTCCCTTCCCAGACTTCGTTCCCAAACAATCATGGCAAACCAAAACAAACCAGGCGGAAACACCAGATAAGGTGAGGTGGTTTGAAGCTGGCTCCCTGTCAAGTCTCCAATCCTCACCACAAGAGCTCTCCCCCACCAGAACCAAGGGAGAAGAGAAAAAAAACCCAAGAGAACCGAAATGAGAGGCAGTTAAAGCAATATATATAAATCTATTTACACTTACATTACATTTATATACAATTGAAATATGTGTACAATTTCAAAAGGAAAAGGGAAAGGTGTGGAGAGAGCAGGACTGTGTGAGCAACTTATCCTGCATTTTTGTAGGCCTTGCCTTGACATGGTCGGACACAGACAGTGAAAAAGTACACAGTCATCATGGCTTCAGGTTGTGAGGCTGAAACAAAGAAGGATCTGTGCCAAAATTAAGGAGGAGTCCCAAGAGGTAAACAAATGTCTTCACCTCGCGTGGACACCTGCAATAATACAATTAGAAATGTGTTAGTAGGGCATGTTTAGATAGTGGACACTATCATGTAACCAATAATGTAAAAGTGATCACACACTGAGGTGTAGAAAAAGTATAAAAAGGGTAACTTTTGTAAATAAAGTGGACATTTTGCAGATCATATTGGTCGTGTGCAGTCTGTCTCTGAACCCCTCCATCGACAGAAAGGGAAGGGGGAAGGAAAAAAAAGGAACAAAACCAAAATAAAATATACACGATCAATAGCCCAAGATCTAGTAACTAAAAGAATCAGCAAAACAATATCTTACTAATCTCCTTGGGACAACAGAAAGTCACACTGGAACGACCGCCGGCAACCTCCACCTCCCAAGGTCGGCAAGACCTTACCAGGTCTCACTCCCCAACACGACAGACTCAACAACAGGGAAACCCGCACCTCCAAAGCCACCGGAAGGAAAGAGGGACAAAGACCTCTCCTCCTTTCTTCTTATACCCTGGTTTATGTAAAAATCGTAGGGAATACTGGGTAGTCTGGCCACTTCCTTGGTTACGAACTGGTCACCAAGGAAGGTCCAGACTAAACTACCACATTAGAAAAAGTTCATTTCCTTTTACAGAGTTCCTGTCAGCCCATTTCTCCAGCCTGTTGAGGTCCCTCTGGATGGCAGTATGACTCTATGGCGTATCAGTCCCTCCTCCCGGTGTGGTGTCATCAGCAAACTTGCTGAGAGTACACTAAGGTGTTAAACAGGACTGGATCCAGTATTGATCCTTAGCTTATAACATGAGTTTCTGTCCTCTAGCAAGACTTCATGCCACTGCTCACCACCCTCTGGGTCCAGTTGTTGGCCCAACTGTTCACCCAACTTTCAATCCACCTCACTTGTCTGCTCATCCAGCCCATAGACATCAACAGCTTCTCCATGAGGATCTTATGGAAGATGATGTCAAAGACCTTCCTGAAGTGAAGGTAGGCAATATCCACTGCTTTCCTCTCATCTACCAGGCCAGTCATTTCATCATAGAAGTTTATCAAGTTGGTGAAGCATGACTTCCCCTTAGTGAATCCATGCAGACTATTCCTGATGACTTTCTTGTGCTTCATGTTTCTGGAAATGGTTTCCAGGATTATCTGCTCTATCACCTTCCCATGGATTGAGGTGAGGTTGACCAGCCTGTAGTTCCCTGGGGCCTTCATGCATTTCTTGACATTTTCTTTACTCCAGTCCTTGGGTACTTCTTCCAATCATCATGATCAATCAAAGATTATCAAGAGTGGCCTTGAAATGACATCTGCCAGCTCCCTCAGCACTCATGAGTGGATCCCATCAGGGTCCATGGACTTATGGATGTCCAGTGTGATCAGCATCCCCTGCTCCTGACACCTGGTACAGCATTGTTGCCAGAATATGGTGACATCCATTACGGAACAGGGAAATCTAACAGCACGAGATATTCTGGACAGCAAAACCTGTGATCCCCCAGCATTCAGGGATGCCTCCTACAACTGTTCACTCAACTCCTGCTCAGATTTTGGTTAACACACAGCTCATGCTAGGACCTGATATATGCTGGGAGTAGCACCATTAGATCAAATGAGAGAGCAACACATAGGCAGGACATAATCATAGAATCATAGAATCATCAAGGTTGGAAGATACCTTCAAGATCATCCAGTCCAACCATCCATGCAGTGTTACCACTGTAACCCTGAAACCACTAAACCGTATCACCCAGTGCCAGATCCAGACATCTCCTGAACACCTCCAGGGATGGTGACTCCAGAATTTGATTGGATTGCTGTGTCCAAAGAGTTATAGTCAACAGCTCAATGTCCAAGCAGTAGCAATTAGGTCATAGCTTTATAGCTGCACAGTGGCTTCCATCTCCTCCTGTTTGTTACCCATGCTGTGTGCATTGGTATAGAGGACATCTTTTTAGAGGAATAAGCCTCAATTCCTTTGAGGCATTTCATATCTGTTTCCCTGTTGGTTCCTAATACATTAGCACCCCCTGGTTCTTCTCTGTTGCTCAAAACTCTATCCCCTTCCTTCCTAAATCTAGTTTAAAGCTCTCCTTATAATTCTAGCCAGTTTGTTGGCAAAGACTGTCTTGCCCCACTTGATCAGGTGAATCCCATCAGTTCCCAACAGGTCTGGTTTCTTAAAGGTGCATCCATAATCACAGAAGCCAAAACCTTGAGTATGGCACCAGCTATGCAGCCAGGCATCCATCCTTTCAATTTGTCTCCTCCTTCTTGAAGTCCTTCCTTTGACTGGGATGATAGAGAAGAACACCACTTGTGCTCCAGGTCCTTTTAACACTGCCCCGAGGGACATATAGTCTCTTTTGATGGTTCCAAGTTGCCTCGTCACAGTCCCTACGTGGAATAGTTGAGTGGATGATAATCTGTAGGGTTCACCAGGCTCAGTAGCCTCTTAGTGATGTCATGAATACGAGCTCCTGGTAGGTAGCAGACTTCTCCAGAGAAATTGCTTGGACAGCAAATGGGTACTTTGGTACCTCTCAGTAAGGAATCTCCAATTACTAATATTCCACATGCTTTTATGGTGACACTGGTTCTAATGCAGGTGGGTGATTGGATCCACTTTGTAGTTGTCTTCTTCTGGATCCTGTCTGTTACTCATGTGCTCTTCATTCTCCACCCCTAGAGTATCATATCTGTTACATAGGGGCACTTTATGGGAAGGGGGAAGATTCTTCCTTTTGCCCTGAGCAAAGACAAGGGTCCAGTCTCCTTCATCTCCTGAGTTATTTGTGTCAGTCAGATTGTTGTTGAATTCTAGTTTATCTTCTCCTTGCACAGCCATAAGACAAGGTTGTTGTTTAGCCTGGGACAACACACAATACCATGTATTGATCTCCCATTCATTCCCAGATACCGCATTGCCCGTTGAACTCCTCTTTCAACATAGCTACTTGTTTGAAGAATTCTTCTAGTTAGACACACTTGTTATGACATCTACTGCTACCTTCAGGTGCCAAGGGGACTTCCAGGTGCTGTAGCTCCATGTAATCTAAGGTCTAGACAGCTATTTTAGTCCTTGGGAGGTCTGTTTGGGTGGAGATGTCAGCATAGGTAGGCTGTAGTGCTCCTGTTTGGGTTTCAGTCTCAACCTTGCAGTTGCAGCAAGTGGATACCATTTTCTTTCATCAGGTCACAGACTCCTTGTAGTTCTCAGGAAAAAAATGGTTCACTTATAAAATGGTAATTCTTTTGAAAGATGCCATCTTTCTAATTCCAATTCCCAGGAGACCGTAAGCTTCCAAGTAGGCTTACACAGCCACCAGTTAGCTGGTGTGACCATTGTGAATGCAGTCTAAGAAAGGAGGCAGCAGTCCAGTAACTGACAGAGCATGTTCCCTTTCCCCTGTCACCACTGTTCCAAACAGATACCACTCCTTGTTTGGGCACCCTGCTCACTGGTGTTCCCTAGGGGCAAGTTATATGTGGTTTCTCCCAGTTTGAACTGGTTGTGGGGAATGCTGGCACTGATCAACTCTCATCCATCCCTCTCGCAAGATATGTCATATGCTGGTTGGTCCCTCCACACACACAACCCAAGGCTGTCAGGGGCCTAGAAACCCTGTCAGACACCTCCTCAGGGACCTCACAAACCGTGCACTCTTCACAGCATGCAGCAACAACTACTGCTGATGCCACTGCTCAAGTTAATTTCAATGTTTGAATCATTGGTTTCTTGCAATTTATATCCCTGTGTGGGGCTATTTTTAAGAATAATTCAGGTTTTTCTATGTAATTTTTAAAGGACTTTTAAAGTTAATGAACATCTGTGCTAAGAGTTTTTTCAACAGGAAAGCTTGTGTCAGCTGTGGGTGATGTTGACTGTAAAGCTCATGGTATTGTTGCCTGCAGGAGCTGAGGAAAAAAAACTCCAGAACAGTTTAATTGAGGATGAGATAAGAAAGGGGTTTAATTTGTGCCCCGGTCGTGTACAGGTGTTACAATTTATAATAGTGTCTGTCCAATCCCAAGCGTTTCCACCCTGTAGCTTTTGCCCTGGTCCACCCCTGTCCCACCCCCTTGGAATTGGGGCTGGGGGTTTTTCTTCATCATCTTCATCTTCTTCAGAGCACAAAGGGTACACGGTCACCCAGTTCTTGACTGTACTTTTGCAGTTCAGGTCAAGGCACAAGTGTCCTTAAACAAAAGGACCTACTCTTAAAGAGAGACTAAACATTTTCTACTGGAATTCAGGGGATATCGATATGGGAGTATGGAATGGGGTATGTAGGGGTTGAGGAATGTGTAAACTACTGTGCTAAAGGGTAAAGGAATAAGGGTTGCTGCTTCTAAAACCTACTTTTACTACTTAACTACTTATAAAGTTTATAAAAATTAGGAAAATAAGAAAAAAACAGATGGACCTAAAGGCATCAGTATTCTTTATGCATGCATATGGAACCTAAGGTTCCAAATACTTGTAAATTATCAAGGGTTTTAACAGAAAAAAACAATAGGAAAATTTCCATTTGAAAATTTCCAAACAATTTTTTTAAGTTTTTGACTGAATTATGATCAGAACTTTTAGCTATACTGTGGATCAATAAGAGGTCTGCATTTCCTAGCAACAGTTTCTGGGTGCTGCTTCTTTTCCGAAGGTGAACTGGCTTTTAGTGACTATCTCTTGATATCCTTCATGAGAACCATGTTGGTGTAAATCTTGGGGGGGAGTTTTCCAAAGCAATAAAAACACACCAAATTCAATGGATTATCAAATAATTGGTCACAGAAACAAGTTCACTATGCTCTAGATTTTGTTTTTTACCCTAGTCATTAGATTTTTCAGTATCAATTTGGCAACCACAGCAGCACCCTCTCCATCTGGCTGCAGAATCCGTCGAAGCTCAGGAGCCCCTGGGCACTCCCGAGGTGAGTTTTACTCGGAGGGGCTGCTCTCTTTGAGGACTTACTGCTGGGGTGGACAAGGACTTGCTGCCTATTGATAAAAGGTATTTGTATTGATGCCTTAAGCCCCTAATGGTTTTTTATTTTTCTAATATTTGTAAGCCTTGTAAGTTTTATAGGTAGATTTTAAAAGCAGCAACCCTCACTCCCTTGCATCCCTTTCCCTGTAGCACCCTTGTTTACACATTCCTTAACCCTCTTACCCCATTCTATGCTCCCTATATCACCCCTACTCCCGAATCCAGTAGAAATGTTTAGTCTTTTGTCAAGGCAAGGTCTAGATTGTTGGCAGAACAGCATATCAGGGCCTGAACAACAAAATGTTCCCTTTGTGCTCTGATGATGGTGAAGGTGATGAAGTAGGTGGTCCCGAAATACACCCCAGACCCATTTTCAGGGGGTGGACCCGGGGCGGTCCAGAGTAAAGGCCACAGGGTGGACACATTTGGGATTGGATGGATGGTATTATAAAATGTAACATCTCAGGCACGGCCTGCGCGTGGGTCTTGTAACATCTACTGCCTTGGCAAAATAAACCCTTTCTTATCTCACCCCTAATTAACTGCTCCGGGAGATTTTTTCAGCACCATAAATCCCACGGCATCAGTATCTTACTTGGTTTTGGTTTTTGTTTGGTTTTGGAGTTCCCATAAGACGGTGAGGGATGCCTCCCGCAGGGCGCTGTACCACAGGTGAAACTCCTGAGTTGGTACTCGAGTGGTATTTTGATAAGGTGAGGATCGATCCTTTGTTTTGTATTACTGTATTTATGGTATTGGTTCCCTTAAGTTGATAACCACCCTATGAACTGGGGATTGGGGCACTGCTATTGTGTTAATAGTTTTGTGTGTGTTTATTGTCATTTTGTGTTGTCTTGTTTGTTTTCGGAAAACTTATTGTGTACCTGATATACCTTGCTCACCTTGAAACATTCAGGAGCACATAGTTAAAGGTATTATCATGCTAAGAATTGCTATATGGGAGGTAGTGTTGAACAGTTAACTATAAGCACATCACATTGGATAAGGCCTAGAATTAAGATCTGTCCGTTTTGCAACTGTTGGTTATATGTACGAACCTTGTGTAACAGATATAAGGTTTGCCTCCCCGACAGACAAGGTTGGGACAGAACCAGTGTGCATATTGTAGAAAAGAGGGACACTGAAAGCAAGAACGCCCTGAATTAACAGGTGGAAATACAGGCACAGGAGGGGCTGTTGTTGCTTACAGAGTACCGAGTGAGGAGGGGGTTGGCATGCCTGCCCCTAGGGGACCTGTTGGTAAAAATTAGACTAGGGGAAGAAAAAAAATGAATTGGATTTTCTAATTGATAATGGGGCTACATTTCCTATTTTGAATCAAGAATTGATACCTAAAAGTGATAAGTTTCTTCAAGTTGTGAGTGCAAATGGCCAATCAGAAAAGCCTTCTTTTTGAAACCCCTAAAGTTCAAAATTGAAAAACAAATGGGAGTGCATCAGTTTTTGTATTTACCAAATTCACCCAAACCCCTATTGGGCAGACACCTACTAGAAAATCTGGGAACTGCAACAGAATTCAAACAAGGTAAAATTGAATTTAAGGTAAAGGAAGAACAATTAATAGCAGCTTTAAGTTTAGCAATAAGCTATGCAGAACCAAACCAGAACAATCAGGATGTCAATCAACTTTCAGATCAGGTATACCCAGGGATCTGGGCTATTGAAACACCAGGAAGGTCGAAATGGGCAGCTCCCATTCAAATAGAATTACAGTTGAGAACAAAACCAGTAATTAGGAAGCAATATGCACTGAGGTTAGAAGATAGAAAAGGAATTGAACCAATAATAGATAACTTCTTGAAGTTAGGGCTTTTGGTTGAGTGTGAATCAGATTTCAACACCCCAGTTTTACCTGTCAAGAATCCAAACGGAACATATAGGTTGGTTTGGGATTTAAGAGCAGTAAATAAAATAGCTAAAACATACATGCAGCTTTTTCAAACCCATGTACCCTCTTAACAAAATTAAAAGAAAGTGTAATTTGGTTCACAGTATTAGAATTAAGAGATACCTTTTTCTGCCTTCCCTTAACACAGGAAAGTCAAAGGATATTTGCCTTCGAGTGGGAAAATCCCACCACAGGGAGGAAAACTCAGCTCACTGGTACAGCGTCACCTTAAGGGTTCAAAAATATTCCCACAATTTTTAGGAATCAATTAGGTAAAGAATTGGAACAATGGCAACCGCCATGGGGAAAGGGTGTACTTTTACAATATGTGGATGATCTATTGATTGCTACTGAAAAACAAGAAGAATGTGTCCAGTGGACAGTAAACCTCTTAAACTTTTTGGGCTTGAATGGGTATTGAGTCTCTCAACAGAAAGCACAGCTGGTACAGAAAGAAGTGGTGAATCTGGGATATGAAGTATCTGGGGGACAATGATCTCTGGGGACAACGAGAAAGGAAGTCATCTGCCAGACATCCAAACCACAAACGATGAGAGATCTTCGAGCCTTTCTAGGAATGACAGGTTGGTGTCATTTATGGATATATCAGTATGGGTTAATTGCAAAGCCTTTATATGACCTGCTGAAAATAACTAAGGGTAACCTAGTCCGGACCCTCGAAGCAAGCGAACCCTTTAAACGACTGAAGAGAGAGCTCATGAGTACTCCATCACTGGGATTGCCTGATGTAACGAAGTCCTTTTGGTTGTTCTCGCATGAACGACAAGGAATGGTTCTAGGGGTCCTGACCCAACAACTAGGGTCATATAAAAAAGCAGTAACCTACTTCTCCAAACAATTGGACAAGGTAAGCAAAGGATGACCCACCTGCCTAAGGGCAGTAGCAGCAGTGATCATAAATATACAAGAAGCCAGGAAATTTACAATGGGACAGAAAATGACTGTTTGTGTCCCATATAGTGTCTGAAAAATCAGGCAATCCTGGTTGAATACTAATATTGTCAATCCAGCTTCATTCCTAGAAGGAAGAATCTCAACTGAACCTGTCATGCATGACTGCCTGGAAACCATTGAAGCAGTGTATTCCAGTCTCCCGGATCTCAAAAGAAGAACCACTCCTGGACACAGAAGACTGCTTTACTGATGGCAACAGTTTCATAAGACAAGGTGTGAGGATGGCTGGGTATGCTGTGACCACCACTACTGAGGTAATCGAATCAAATCTTTTGCCCGCAGGAACCTCGACCCAGAAAGCAGAACTGATGGCTCTCATTTGAGCTTTAGAATTGGCAGAAGGAAAACAAATTAGCATTTGGACTGACTCCAAATATGCCTTTGGCATAGTTCATGCCCATGGAGCAATTTGGAAAGAAAGAGGACTTTTAACTTAATGCCTTAAGGTCTGATGCCTTAAGCCCCTAATGTTTTTTTTTTTTAATTTATTTTTCTAATATTGGTAAGACTTGTAAGTTTTAAAAGCAGAAACTCTCCCTTCTTTGTCCCTTGTCCCTTTCCCTTCCTCCAGTACCCTTGTTTATACATTCCTTAACCCTCTTACCCCATTCTATCCTCCCTATATCACTTATAGCCCCAAATCTAATAGAAATGTTTAGTCTTTTGTCAAGGCAAGACCTAGACAGTTGACAGAACAGCATATCTGGGCCTAAACCACAGAATAGGTCAAGAATTAGGTAACTATGTACCCTTTGTGCTCTGATGATGGTGAAGGTGATGAAGTAGGTGGTCCCGAAATGCACCCCAGACCCATTTCAAGGGGGTGGACCCCGGGGCGGTCCAGAGTAAAGGCCACAGGGTGGACACATCTGGGATTGGATGGATGGTATTATAAAATGTAACCTCTCGGGCATGGGGGAGCGCGTCTTGTAACATCTTCTGCCTTGGCAAAATAAACCCTTTCTTATCTCACCCCTAATTAATTGCTCCGGGAGATTTTTTCAGCACCTAAATCCCACTGCAACAGGTCCTTTTAGTTTTTTTCATTTTTCTAATTTTTATAAGTTTTATAAGGAGTTATATAGCAGAAGTAGATTTAGAAACACCAGCATTTCATTCCTTTACCCTTAACACAGAAACTACAATAGATTACCAACCCTCTAACTCCATTCTATGCTCCCTATATCAATTCTACTGCTGGATTCCATTAGAACATGTTTAGTCTCACTCTAAGATAGGTCCGTTCTGTTTGGAGAATGCTTGTATCTTCAGCTAAACCGCAGAACACGGTCAGAAACTAGGTGACCGTGTACCCCTTGTACTCTGAAGAAGATGAAGATTGATGAAGAGAGGGTCCCGAAAAGACCCCCTCCTCAGTTCCCCAGTGGGGGGTTGGGGGTGGATCAGGGCAAAAGTCCGAGGGTGGGAAAACCTCGGATTGAACAGGCAGTATTATAAATTGTAACATCTGAGACACAGGGGCACAGGCACACGTCTTGTTACTGAATTAAATCCTTTTCTTATCTCATCCCCAATTAAATTGCTTTGGAGATTTTTTCCTCAACTCCTTTAGGCGTCAAACTGCTCAAGGAAAAGTTGTGAAATATACTGAAGAAACTCTACAATTACTAGAAGCTGTACAATTCCCCTCTCAGGTGGTAATTATGCACTGCCGAAGACACCTGAAAGGTAACACTGTCCCAGAGGTAGGTAACAGAAAAGCTGACAGTGAAGACAGGTAAACTGCTGAAAAAAGTAAACAAGTAGTAACCCTAGTACCAGAAGAAATAGATACAGACAAACAAGTAGAGGATCAAGAGACAGATTATAAATGGATACATGAAAATGGAGGTAAGCTGTTAGACAGTGGGTGGGGTCAACTAAAAACAGGTCAGTTAATATTACCAGAAAAACTAATGTGGCAATTTGTAAAAGTAGAACACAATAAAACTCATTGGGGTTTGGGCTCAATCTATCAACATTTAAGGACCAGAGTGGCAGGACCAAATTTATTTACCACAATAAAGCAAGTCACATCCCAATGTGAACTTTGTCTGAAAAATAACCCAAACACTGTGCAGTGGGTTGGTTTTTGGATTTTTTAGACCTTCCTTAGCAACGGGAGTCAGAAATCTAAGGAAGTATTCCATATCATCCTTTAGCGTAACACAACATATAAATAAGGCGCAGATAAGAGAGCTCGGGCTCTTCTCTCTTCCAGTGGCTGAAGGTGACAGGTCTCTCTGCAGACGGTCTTTCCTTGTATGGGCCAAGGCCTGCCTACTCAGACCTGCCGTTATCTCTGGTCCCTCCGGGAGGCGTGGGGAGTTGGTTGGTGCTTTGCACAGTTCTGCTGTCTCGTTCAGGGAAGTATTTAATTTGGTTTTTTTATTTATTCGCTAGCTCTCTATTAACGGTGTATATTTGGAGGATATTTGTTTTAGTTTTTTTTATCCCCATTTCCCCCCTCCCTTTTCCTTTTTTTCCCCTCGGGAGCTCCCTATTGTATGTCCAATATATTCCAATTGTATATATAATTGTAAATATATGTAAATATATATTTTTGATATAATCCCATTTCATTCAGGCTTCTTTCGGTTTTTCTGTGGTTCATTTTTTTCCTCACTTGAAAGAGCGGGAGGGGGGAGGGGACAGTTTGGACTTGGCAAGAAAGCCAGGTCAAACTGATACACGCATTTTAATTGGTGACCCATACAGGGAACGCTGATTGTTTTGGTTAGTTTACCTTGTTTTGAAAATATTGTCTGGGAAGACAACCAAGCTCAGGGGTTTTTTTGTAAACAAATCTATTGTTTTGGAACAGAGTCCGGGAATGCCACCAGAGTCCAGGAAAACTGCCAAGCACAGACTTTGTTTACAAAACAATTACCAGGAAAGGAACCAAGAAAGCTTTGTTTGTATAAACAAGGGTTTGTTTGGGAATATGGAGAAAGAATAAAGGTAAACAATGGGAAGTGCTAACTCTGCCTTCTTTAGCCACTAAAGGCAGGAGCTCCGTAGATGGCCCTAACAATGACCCCGAAATCAGCATCGCCCGGTGGTCCCATAGCACAAGGGTTCTCCTTTTAAGGGTCATTTTACCCATTTCCTTTCTGATTTTGGCAATGTTTGTGCCTGTCCTGGGCTATCCCATAGGGAAACGTCCAGGTCCAGAAGATGAATGTTACCAATACTTTTCCTAATTTCGACATCAAAGGCCTGGTAAAGGAGATCCCCATGGTTATAATTGGCTCCACTTATTATCTAAATTGTGTTGCAACACAATACTGTTATTGATGAAGGTAGTGGAAGCGTTATTTAAAATTGGAAGAATGGTGTTGTATTGCTTTCCCTGTTGTAGGAAAGATCGCACCTCAAAGGGACTTGCTGGAACTTTGGAAAGGGCTTCGGACAGGCCAGTCCTCAGGTGGCATTGAACCTGGGTAGATTTTGGTAAATTAGTAGGGCGTGTGGCACCTCCCATTAATTGGGAGTTCACACCAGAACAAGTGTTTGATTCTGGTGAGATGGTCCGCTGTTTAACAGAAGGGTGTTTTTCCTACAAGGATCTGAATATGCGATTCTCCGCTTTGTGTTGGGGTTTGGTTAGTGCTTATCGAACTGTTGTAGACCACTTTCAATGGGTTGAGGCTGGGACAGGAGCTCAAACTATGCCACCTGAGACCAGTGGTGTTCCCGTTGAGTCTACAGGAAGCAGGGCCAAAACACAGCTTAAAGTCAATTCTGTTTCTACTAAGTCCACTAGAACTGGGACTCAAGTTAAAAACTAGAAAGTCATTGTTGCCCCTATAAAGGGAAAGAAGACATGGACGAAGGAGACTGCAGAACCTACAGACCCATCTCCGTGACTGGATTGCATGGAAGAAGAAGAAGAAAGAGGAGAAGAAGAAGGAGGAGCAGAAGGACCTATTCTGTCCACACGGGACGAAGGAGCGGCAGCAATGGATGAAGGAGCGGCTGTGACAGAGGAAGGAGCAACTGCAAGAAGGATCGGTCGCAGTAGAGGAAGAAGTAGCTACCAGAGAGGAAGAAGCAGCTGCAAGAGAAGGGGTATGCCCAAAAGAACTAGGGGCGCATCCAAAAGAAAGTAGAACAGTTTTGTCACTTGACAATTTATATCCTGACTACACATTCAGTGTTTCAGAAGATGTAAAGAAGGGACCAAAGCATTTCCCTCAACCTGAAGGAGAATTATTCCTACCCTTCCAGACCCAACCTTCTCTTGGAGGCGTGGGTTCACCTCCCTACATTAAACCTACATCAGAGGGAACAGATGACTGGATGAGGGCCTCATCTCAGCACCCGAAAGACTATTCACTACCTCCACCCATTAGGTATGGCAAACGACGTAGAAGTCCATCCTCATGGCATGAACGAAGTAGAAGCTCATCCCCATTACATGAACAATGTAGAAGCTCATTCCTGCAGTACGCTCAGTCCCCACCTCCACGCAAGAGATGCAAAGAGGAGGCGGGAGTAGTTCCGCATAAGAGCGGAAGAGTAAAAAGGGAAGTGGAAAAGATTCTAGGCGGGAGAGATGGACGGGAAATAATGGGAGAAAATGAAATTACACGATCACTGACCCCAAGAGAGATTCGAGATTTACGAAGAGAATACATTCACTTGCCTGGTGAACAAATCCTCACCTGGTTGGTGCGATGCTGGGACAATGGGGCTAATAGTCATGTGCTTGAAGGTCATGAAGCACAACAATTGGGATCTCTTGCCCGAGATCGTGTGATAGAGCAAGAAATGGGAAAGGAGAGAATGGCATCCAGTCTTTGGCTCTGAATCCTTCATGCTGTGAGGGAAAGATACCCATTTAAGGAATATCTGACGAGCTCTCCAAGAAAGTGGAATACTGTGGAAGAAGGCATCCAGTACCTATGGGAATTGACCATGCTGGAGATCATCTATTCTGATCCAGACTATTATGACATCCAAGTTCCAGAGAGTGTTCCCTGCATGTAACCAATGTGGAAAAAGGTAATTAAAGGTGCCCCTAAACCATATACCTACTACTTGATAACCGCATATCATCCAAATATGGATGAACCAAATGTGGACACCATGTGTTCTTGGATACGGAGCATAGTGGAAAATCTGGAAGACTCCTCCAAACCCCTACACCGACCCACCTACAATAGGGAAAGAATGCAGAGAGATCATGAATACTCCA
This sequence comes from Chiroxiphia lanceolata, assembly GCF_009829145.1. Taxonomy (NCBI): domain Eukaryota; kingdom Metazoa; phylum Chordata; class Aves; order Passeriformes; family Pipridae; genus Chiroxiphia; species Chiroxiphia lanceolata. The sequence goes on along the minus strand of NC_045670.1, from coordinate 10,775,598 downwards.
GATATGAGGACGACCCTAGAGACAGAAATGACAGAAATTATAGAGATTACAGAGAAAGACCAATGGAACAATCACGGCAGGATCGACAAAGACGACCTCGACCTAGACCTTGATCTTGGTCTTGGTCTCGCTCACGGTCTCCGTCATTCACACGTTGAAGGAAAGAAAACCCTAAGCGTAGGTCACGCAACCATCTATGGGCATATCTAAGTAGAAAGGGAGAAAACATGAAGAAGTGGGATGGTGAACCCACTTCCAAGTTCAAAGCTAGAGTGAGGGAGCTGAAACAAAAGGACACTGACAAGAAAGTTGTCTACGTAATAGATACAGAATTTTTAGAAAAGAAACTGCGATCGCTGAAACACAAGATGGAGGTCCACTTCAACGATGACAAGAAGGTCTCTAAGAAGCCAAAGTCCGATGAAGAATGCTCTGATCAAGACCAGTAGAGGGACCCTGCCTTCTACCAGGAGAAGGAAAGGAACTAGGAAGATAATTGGGTTTACTGGGCTGTGTGGGTTTGATGACCTGGTCCATCAGATCCTCAGAGATACCAGGCTTTGATAGATACTGGTGCCCAGTGTACTTTAATGTCATCGGAACATAAGAGTACAGAGACCGTTTCTATTTCTGGAGTGACAGGGGGGTCTCAAGAGTTGTCAGTGGTAGAGACCTACATAAACTTGACAGGAGACCAAAGGGAAAAACATTCCATCGTGACGGGACCAGAAGCCCCTTGCATTCTTGGTATGGACTACCTAAGAAGAGGATACTTCAAGGACCTGAAGGGGTACCAGTGGGTGTTTCATGTAGCCACTGTGATTGAAAAGAAGTCCAAGCAATTGTCTGCCCTTCCTGGGCTCTCAGAAGACCCTTCCGTTTTCGGACTATTGTGAGTCAAAGATCAACAAGTGCCAATAGCCACTACAACAGTACACAGGCGTCAGTACCGAACAAACTGAGATGCCGTGATCCCCATCCATAAGATGATGCAAAAGTTGGAGAGTCAAGGGGTGGTCAGCAGAACACACTCATCCTTCAACAACTGTACGTAAGTCCAATGGAGAATGGAGATTGACTGTGGGCTATCATGGCTAAAAATGAAGTCATGTTACTGTTGAATGCCGGGGTGCCAGATATGCTGGAGCTCTAGTACGAACTGGAGTCCAAGACAGGAAAGTGATATGCCACTATCGACATTGCCAATGCATTTTTCTCCATTCCCTTAGTGGCAGAGTGCAGGTCACAGTTTGCTTTCACCTGGAGGGGCGTTCAGTACACCTGGAATCGACTGCCCCAAGAGTGGAAGCACAGTCCAACCATTTGCCATGGACTGATTCAGGCCACACTAGAGGAGGGTAAGGCTCCAGAACACATCCAGTACATCGATGACATCACTGTACGGGAGGACACAGCAGAAGAAGTTTTCAAGAAAGAAAAGATCATCCAGATTCTCCTCAAAGCCAGTTTTGCCATCAAGAAGAGTAAGGTCAAGGGACCTGCCAGAGAAATCCAGTTCCTAGGGGTGAAATGGCAAGATGGATGACAGAAGTCATCAACAAGATTGTAGCAATGGCTCCACTGACCAACAAGAAAGAGACCCAAGTTTTCCTGGGGACCATAGGCTTCTGGAGGATGCACATCCCAGAGTACAGTCAGATTGTGAGCCCTCTTTACTTTGTGACCCGTAAAAAGAACAATTTCCAATGGAGTCCTGAACAACAGCAAACTTTCAAGTAGATCAAGCAAGAAATTGCACATGCTGTGGCTCTTGGACCAGTCAGGACGGGATCAGATGTAAAGAATGTACTTTACTCTGCAGCTGGAGATAAAGGTCCCTCCTGGAGCCTCTGGCAAAGGTGCCTGGCGAGACATGAGGGAGACCACTTGCTTTCTGGAGTCGAAGTTACAGAGATTCTGAGGCCAATTACACCCCTGTGGAGAAGGAAATCTTAGCGGTGTATGAAGGCATATGAGCAGCTTCAGAGGTAATTGGTACTGAAGCACAGTTCTTCCTAGCACCCCGATTACCAGTGCTGAGTTGGATGTTCAAGGGAAAAGTGCCCTCTCCGCATCATGCAACCGATGCTACGTGGAGCAAGTGGACTGCTTTGATTATGCAGTGTGTCCGAATTGGAAACTCGAATGGTCCTGGAATTTTAGAAATTATAACTAATTGGTCTGAAGGTGGGAACTTCAGTCTGGCAGATGGAGAAGAGTCAGGGAGTGGAGTTGAAGAAGTTCCGCAATATAATCAGCTACCAGATGAAGAGACACATTATGCCCTTCTCACTGATGGTTCCTGCCATATTGTAGGGAGGAGTCGAAAGTGGAAAGCAGTTGTTTGGAGACCCACCCGACGAGTGGCAGAAGCCACTGAAGGTAAAGGCAAATCGAGTCAGTTTGCGGAACTCAAAGCTGTCCGATTGGTCCTAGACATCGCAGAAAGAGGATGACCAAGGCTCTACCTATACACTGACTCAGGGATGATAGCCAATGCCCTATGGGGATGGTTAGACCAGTGGAAAAAGATGAATTGGAGGCATAGAGGAAAACCCATCTGGGCTGCTGATTTGTGGCAAGACATCTCTGCCAGAGTGAAGAAACTGAATGTGGGAGTCCTCCATGTAGATGCCCATGTGCCCAAGGGTCGAGCTAATGAGGAACATGATAATAACAATGATATGGTTTGAAGTTGGCTACCTGCCAAGTCTCCAAACCTTACCACCAGAAGTCCCCCCCCCCAAACCTCAGGGAGAAGAGGGAGAAAAACAACCAACTAAGAAAACCCGAAACAAGAGAGACAGTTAAAGTGATATATATAAATATATTTACACTTATGTTACAATTGAAATATATACAATTTAAAATATATATACAATTTCACAAGGGAAGGGGAAGGGGGAAGGGAAAGGGAACAAAACCAAAATAAAATATATATGTGTATATATATATATATATCCCAATCAGTAGCCCGAGATCTAGTAACTAAAGAGTTAGCAAAGAGAATATCCCACCACTCTCCTTGGGACAACCAAGAGTTGCTTGGGGACGATTGCCGGCAACCTCCGCCTCCCAAGGTCGACAAGACCTTACCAGGCCTTGCTCCCCAACATGGCAGACTCAACAGCAGGGAACCTGCACCTCCAAGTCGCCGGAAGGAAAGAGGGCAAAGGTCTCTCCTCCTTTCTTCTTATAATCTGGCTTACGTAAAAATCGTAGGGAATACTGGGTAAATCTGGACCCTTCCTTGGTTACAAACTGGTCACCAAGGAAGGCCTAGCCCAAACCACCACAACAGACAAGCAGATCGAGCTGCACAGGTCGAGGTGTCACAAGTAGACCTAGACTGGCAGCAGAAGGGAGAATTGTTCTTAGCTCAATGGGCCCATGATACTTCAGGCCATCAGGGTCGAGATGCCACCTATAGATGGGAATGAGACCGAGGGGACACTATTTCCATGGACACTATTTCCCAGGTTGTCCATGATTGTGAGACCTGTGCTGCTATTAAGCAGGCAAAAAGGTTGAAGCCCCTGTGGTATGGTGGACGTTGGGACAAGTATAAATACGGGGAGGCATGGCAGGGTGACTACATCACATTGCCACAGACCTGCCAAGGTAAACACTATGTGCTTACCATGGTGGAAGCGACCACTGGATGGTTGAAGGCATATTTGGTATCACATGCAACAGCCTGAAATACCATTCTGGGTCTCGAGAAACAGGTCCTGTGGAGACATGGCACTCTAGAATGCATTGTCAGACAATGGGACTAATTTCAAGAATAATGTAGTGACCACTTGGGCACAGGAGCATGGTATTGAATGGGTATATCACATTCCGTATCATACACCCCCTGCTGGGAAAGTGGAAATGTGTAATGGACTGTTAAAAACAACTCTGAAGGCACTAGGTGGGGGAACTTTCAAAAACTGCGGTAAACACTTAGCCAAGGCCACCTGGCTAGTTAACACTAGAGGCTCTCAACTGAGCTGGTCCTGCCTAAGCAGAATCCCTCCACACTGTAGATGGAGACAAAGTTCCAGCAATCCATCTGAGAGATATGTTAGGTAAGGTTGTTTGGATTACTCCTCCCTCAGGCCAAGACAAACCCATTTGTGGGATTGTTTTCTCTCAAGGGCCCGGAAATACCTGGTGGGTAATGAGAAAGGATGGAGAGATCCAGTGTATGCCTCAAAGAAACTTAACCTTGGGGAAAACCTAATTATGTGCTTTGAGTTGTGTTTTGCAGGAAACCAGACACAAGATGAAAAAGACCTGAACAAAGTTGATACCGGTATCCAATGGTGTCCAATGATGAGACAGTCCAGACCAGTGAACCAGTCCTAAACCCACAAGTGTGACTGCAACCAAGGAGGCAAAGGATCTGAACTGAACTGATGTTGATACTGGTCTTGAACAACAGATGACAACCTCGAAAAATAAACAAGGACTTTATATATATGTATAGATACACGTGAGATATAGGTGTGATATGGAATAAGGGGTGGAGAATGTAGTGGGTTGGCTTTTGGATTTTTTAGACCTTCCTTAGCAACGGGGGTCAGAAATCTAAGGAAGTATTCCATATCATCCTTTAGTGTAACACAGCATATAAATAAGGTGCAGATAAGAGAGTTTGGGCTCTTCTCTCTTCCGGTGACTGAAGGCGACAGGTCTCTCCGCAGTCGGTCTTTACTTGTATAGGCCAAGACCTGCCTGCTTAGACCTGTCATTATCTCTGGTCCCTCCGGGAGGCGTGGGGAGTTGGTTGGTGCTTTGCACAGTTCTGTTGTCTCATTCAGGAAAGTATTTAATTTGGTTTTTTTATTTATTCACTAGCTCTCTATTAACGGTGTATATTTGGAGGATATTTGTTTTAGTTTTTTTTTTATCCCTGTTTCTCCCCTCCCTTTTCCTTTTTTTCCCCTCAGGAGCTGCCTATTGTATGTCCAATATATTCCAATTGTATATATAATTGTAAATATATGTAAATATATATTTTTGATATAATCCCGTTTCGTTTGGGTTTCTTTCGGTTTTTCTGTGGTTCTTTTTTTTTTCCTCGCTTGAAAGAGCGGGGGGAGGAGGGGACAGCTTGGACTTGGCAAGAAAGCCAGGCAGAACTTATACACACTGGAACTAAAAAGTATCAGGGAGCAGAGGGCACTTCCTGGGTGAAATTTGACAAATTGATTTCTCTGAACTCCCAAGAAAAGGGGTGGTTCCGTTATCTCTTGGTTTTGACAGACACATTTTCTGGATGTCCTGAAGCTTTAACCACTTCTTTTGATTCATTTGTTCTACATGGGAAAGTCTTGTTGAATGAGATTATACCACGGTTTGGAGTGCCTAAGAGCATCTTTTCATATAGAGGTTCACACTTCTGTGCACGAATTGTACAAACAATAAATAAGGCACTAAAAATCAATTGACAACTGCATACACCCTACAGACCCCAAGCAAGTGGGTAAGTAAAAAAAATGAACCATTTCATTAAACAACAAATAACTAAAATCTGTCAAGAAACAAATTTGCATTGGTACCAAGCTTTACCTATTTCTTTAATTCGAATCAGGGTCAAACCACGGTCTAAAGAAAAGCTAAGTCCATTTGAAATTCTGTATGGGAGACCTTATGGAATGAACAATATTAACAGTGAAGTTTTGGATCAGATAGCTAATTAATATATTTATGATTATGTTATAACTGTGGAGAAAAAATTAAATAAGAATTCTGCTGTGGTGTTGAAAAACCAGATTAAACAACCTGATTGTAAAGCACATGCATTCACTTCTGGTGATTTGGTATATGTTAAGAATTTTTCAGGAGACCCTCTTCAAGAAAAGTGGGATGGTGTTAGAGGTTATAAAATCCCATAGGGGAATTTTTCTTTCCCTGCTCCACTGTAAAAAAAAAAAAAGGAGTGAGTGGGGGGAAGAGAGTCAACTAACTTTACAAAAGATCTGGCCGAATTCCTAGCTAATGGCCCATCAGAGGCTGGGGGGAGAGGGGAGGAGTTTTTGGGGGGTTGCTGGTACTCCTCAGAGGGAACGGGGGCAGACTGTGGGGTTTGTTTGGTAGAACGGAGACAGAGTCTGTGTGAGGGCATTCTTTGGAGGAAAAAAAAGCCTGGAAGCCGGGCTTTTCTGGCTTCTCGTCCTGGTGAAGCCGATCACTGTTTTTGGCTGACTTTGCACACTGCCTTGTGACTCCGTCCAGAGCCTACTGTGTTTTCACCAGAGAGTTCTGTGCTCACTGAGGGAGAGAGAAGAGGAGCCTTGAGACACCGTCACCTGGGAACAACAGTGAGTTCTGTTGGGGGTGGACTGCTTTTGTTTTCCCCCTTTTCCTCTATTGGGGGAAGGGTCCCCCACTTTCTTTTTTTCGGTTTCTCCTGGGACCCGAGACCATCCCCCAGACCCCCTCCTCGCGTGGTGACCGCCAGAGTCCAACAACTCCCCCTGCAGGTCACCACAGGGTACTGCAGGCTCTGCGCCTCCAATGATCAAACAATGCCCCCTGCAGGTCACGACAGAGTACTGCAGGTTCTGCACCTCCAGTGACCCAACAACACCCCTGCAGACCACAATTAGGACTGCGCTAAAAGACAGAGAAGTATTCAGACCTTTTTCTTTTGTTTGAAGGGGACTTTTGGGTACAGGACTATTGTTTAGTTTCTTTGTGTTCTGTCACTGTTCTTGCCAACATACATATATCTTTTAATAAAGGGTTGTTATTTCTTCTGTTTTTTCCACACTTCCTCCATTAAAACCCCTTAATTTTGAATTTACAATTGCTGAGAAAGAGAAGTTTGATCTGTCTCATAACTCATCCTCTTTAGCAAACATTCCAGTCTCATCAGACTGAGACAGATGGACCTTTCCAAGTGTTGCTGACCATGTTCACAGCAGTCTGGATAAAAGAACGACCCACCTGGATTCACTACTACCGAGTCAAGAGAGCCCCTGAGAAACCATGGACCTCAGAACCCATAGGACCGACCACTCTCGAGTTCACCTGACTCTGACTACTGGGATCTTATTAAATATGGTGACTATAACCTGGGTTGGATCATTAGAGTGACCATGGTCTCAACCCTATATTCAGCATTCTGGTTCTATAGGAAAAGGTCTTTCAAGAAATTATAAATGGAACTAATTTTTGTCTTTATAACATTACTCAAATAATAAGTTGTGATTTTAACTACACAATTCCAATAACTACTGGGCAATTAATTGAAAATGATTATTTGTTGTATCATGATGTACCTAAATTACAAATAAGGATGAATATAAGTCTTTTCCAGAAGATGCTTGAACACCCAGATATAGAAAAGATGGTGCAAGAGGTAAATAAAACCAACCGACGTATGCTCTGGCAAGTGAAATATGACACTGAAAGTATAAAAACTATCCTAACTAAGGTAGAACAAGTGGGAGAACATCATTGGTGGGACATCTTTTCAGGGTATTCCCTCACGGCAACACAGGTGTTTCACTATCTGATACATCCCATATTGGTCCTAGAAGTAGCAATAATTCTACTATCCCTCTTAAATGTTTGACTGTGGTACAGATTGAGTACCATAATCAAAAGAATGCAGGTAATATGGGCAATGATGAAAATCTACCAAAACTCTTTGCCTTTGAAACTTGACGAAAGAATTCGCAAGTCATAAGAAAAGGGGGGAACTGAAACAGGAACCAGGTCTAAAAGAGTTAACTGAGATATCTTGGTCTGTTAAGAAACCCCAATATCTGTTTTGCTAGAAGAACATTTTAGGAGCACTGGTTAATATCATGTTCTGTTCTGCTCACTGGACCAAAGACCTTATTATGGAAAGAATAGGAGTAGTACACACACAGTAATAAATTAGGTAAACTAGACGTTTGAATAAGATATAGAAGACCCAGAGCCAGGATTTTACAAACTTGAAGAATTCAGGTCACCTAACAAAGAAAATTGAAGAGGTCGAATTGAGGAAGATGTGCGTGGCGACCACCAGAAGGATGAAGGTTTGAGGAGGAGACCCCCAGAGTAGAAGACTGCACATGCCTGGAAAGAGTCCGTCCAGAGATAGCCTACTTATTAATATGTATGTTAGATGATATAACCATGTATCTAAAGTGTATAAAATGGCTTGCTTTTGCACTTTCAGGTCGAGCAAGTTTGTCCAGCATGAGTTGGCTTGCTCTCAATGTTGAATAAACAAATACCTTGCTGCTTAAAGATGAAAAAGTCTCTGAGCAGTTAATCATACCGAGGTTTTTTGGCATCAAGGGTCTCATGCTGGAACAGGTTTATCCTGAAGGACTGCAGCCTGTGGGAAGGACCCATGATGGAACAGGAGAAAAGTATGAGAAGGAATGACCATAAGAGAGGAACTGGTATGTACTGACTGCAACCACCCCATACCTCCCTTGTTGCTCAGGGTTGAGGGAGGGGGGAGGTAGAGGAATTGGAAATGAAGGAGTGAAGTTGAGCCTCAGAAAAAAAGGAGTGGAGGGAAGGTGTTTCAGTTTTTGTCTTTGCTACAATTCTACTCTATTTTTAATTGTCAATAAATAAAATTAATTTCCCCAAGTTGAGTCAGTTTTCCCCATGATGGTAATTGGTAAGGGATCTCCCTGTCTTTATTTTGAGCTGTGAACTTTTTCATCTTATTTTCTCCCTCATCCTGTTGAGAAAGGGGAGTGAGAGAGCAGCTGGGTGGGTGTCTGACAGCCAACCAGGGTCAACTCATCACAAAAGATGATCTCAGGCATCACAGAAACACTGGTGCCAGGGTGACACTGTTCTTTGATAGACACAGCAGCCCAGTTAAGGTGGCTAAGGAATGGGCTTTCATTTTATCTATGAGTTCACTGGTAACAAGTGATATGGGACGCAGGTACAGAGAATGTGTTTAAAGATTCTGAATAGCTTATGTTACAGGATACAGTTCTAGCATTTATAAACTAATAGTTTGGTCATGGATTGCCTCCCCCATGCTACAAAAACCTGATAGTTGCCATTCTTATTCTAGTTCCAACCATGAAGTTCCACACATTGTATTGAACAGCAAATGCTGTAAACTGCATGATTTGCCACATAGTACAAAGCCAACATGAGTGACAATAATCAGTGTACACAATCCTGTCTATCCTAGAGATCCTAGAGTCCTGTCTATCCTAGAGATTCTAGAAGCCCTTCACAAACTTCACAGATGACAACTGAGCTCAGGGAAAATGGTCAGGGCCAGAATATGAACAAGCACTATGGGCTTACCCACCACTGAGTTAGAGCCCTCACCAGAGTGACATAGTGCCATAAACAGTAAGACTAAAGAACTGGTTTAAGGCAAAAAATGCTTGCTGTCAACAAGTAAAATAACTGTTCTGTCCAGTGCTACTGACCATTATATCTATTTAAGTAAACTGAAACATATGATAATCAAGTTACAATTTCCATTTGTCTTAGAAGTGTATAAGAACATATTAAATTATCTTCTGAGAGTTGGGCCAAATTTGATTACCTTTTTATCTGCTACTTCTTTACTACAACCAAACATGCCAAATTTCTGCCCAGACTGTTGTATGATCGATTATTAGAAAAGAAAACCAACATATATAAACAGGACATGCCAATCTTATTCTGTTTAACTCTTTCCAAATTTACCAAACTAAAATATGATGGATATTTACTCAGAACCAGCTTCTCCATATGCCAGCCCCTAAATCATCTCACAGAGACTGTTCAGTGTAAAAGTAGAATCAGTCACATGAATGCAGTAAGATGACTGAACAAGATCTCATTTATTACTGATGGCAGCAGTTCACTTATAGTAGTCTGTGCTGTACACATCTCTAGACATCCCAAAATCCCCATCTTCACCAGCAGGTTCTCAGCAATCAGGCAATTCCAGGTAGTGAGATCCCAATGCACAAAGTGCTGTAATGCCAAGTAGACCCTACCAGTTGCAATCTGCTGGGCAATGTGAATCATCTGAGATTTAGTCAGCTCAGCAGGATGGGAAGAGGACACAAACCACAGTCTAGTTGGAATAACTAAACAACTTCAGTGTCGGGATGGGCACCACACTGGGATTTCACACAGAAAAGCCTTTATTTCATACAAACATGGCCAATTTATAGTCTCTTCTAGCCAGTATGTTTCACCACCATTGGTGCCCTTACTACATACACGTTAAGATTGGCTGCTCTATAGCTTCTGCAAACTCAGGGTGACTCAGCAAACAGTCCAGGCTCTCTGGCTATCACAGTTGCCCCGCAGCTCCATCCTCCCTGTCCACCTTCTCATCTTCAGTGTTTACATTCCTTCCCAACCTCGCAGCTGCAACTGTTCAAATTCAGGGCCCAAGTTGTCCACAGCTCAATTGCCTCCCACACTTCAGAAATGGTTTTTCAAGATCTAACAATCCCTTAAAAGATATACTCATCAACTGACTCATGAGAACTCTAGGGCAAAGAAAACCCTTCTGCATTTGGAAAGCCCAGCAAAGCACTATAACGTACTTCATCTATCTTAAGTGTCACAGCAGTGACACTGATGTGTCACAACAGTGTCACATACATATGTCGTATCATGCTACCTTGAGGATACAGATATCAGCATGCCTAGAGTGTACCATTTTATGACAAGCATTACTAACCAGTACTTAGCCAATCAATGAGGTTATCGGACAGTTTTTCCTCATTTGATACACCCTATAATATTCTGGATAGCCCTTTTTATCCATCCCATTCTTCTGGTGTTACAGAGGCCTTTTTTTTATTCCATTCCCACAGACTAATCTTTCAGTGATCACCTCTGTCCTGAACTTTTAAAAAGAAATACTCTAGAACTGATTTTTATTTTTTCTCAAAAGTCCTTCCTTCCTATAAGGAGGAGTTTCAGAGTCACCTTTCTAATCAATAGAAGTGAGGTGTATTCTTAATTTGTCCCTTGGGGAAGGACATAGGACTTTGGAAGAGCTGCAAATTAATCAAAATCTGTGGGATCACTACCTATCAGAAATATATTAAAATTGCCCCAGGGAAAGAACTTCCTCAGCAAAATGACAGTTGAAGGACAGTGTATAGCATTGCTGGGATTGCATCCAATACTAGGTAAAGTTAACTGTGTTTGTTCTGCCACAGGCAACCATACAACTGTTGATGGGGGTTGGGGGGAATAAAAGGGAAGATATGAAATTCCCAACCAAGACTGAGGCAAATTCCGATTGCAAAGTATTGTACCTTTTAGTTTTTTCATTGCAGTGTTTTTTTTAATGACTTTCTTAAGCATAAAGGTCTGAGTCTGCTTAATTAGAGAGCTCTTCATCTTCCACTAACTTTCTTGAGGAGATGGTCTGTACCTAATGAAACTTCTATATTATTTTAATGCATCTTGCTTATTTTCTTAGTTCTGGTTGTGAATTAGGAACTCCTCAGTATCTGCAATGGCCAGTAACATTGACAGAGATCAGTCTTTGCTAGCTAGAACAATCACAGTATCTGTGACTTTGAGACTGTAGTCTTACATATCCCTGGAAATGTTCAAAAAACATGTGGCACTTGAGGACATGGTTTAGTGGTGAACATGGTGGTGGTGCTACGTTGGTGGTTGGACTTCATGATCTTAGAGGTTGTCATGGTTTAGGAATGGTATTCCCCAGTTTAGAGTTCCCACTGAAACTCTCCAAACCACTTGCCACTGGATCACTCCCCCTCCTCCCTGTGAGTAGATAGGAGAGGAGAATTGGAGGCACAAAAGGTAAAGATCATGGGTTGAGATAAGAAAAATTTATTGGAAATAACAATGAGATAAGAAAACGACAGAGAGTACAAGAAAAAAGGCAAATGATTCACACATGATTGCTCACCCCCCATGGAAACTCCTGACAATACCCGATCGCTCCCTCTGCCACTCTACGAGACTTGGAAGGGAGCCCTACCCCCATCCCAATTAACCCTGTCGTGTCTGGAACCAGGACATTATCCACCCTTTATTCTACACCACCTGTTTCATGTCCAGATCCTGCACCTTCCAACTGCATACACACATATATATATATAAAAATATATGCAAGCACAGGTATCATTCCTTTAGTCAATAGTTGTCCCTGAAAAATGCCTGTTGAGTTCATTTAGTCCATGACTGTGGGTTTGTGGTGGGGGAAAACAGTTTTCCCCCTGAAGTTCTAAAATGGTAAATCCCCAGGGGGTGGTGACCCTTGAGGTCTGAGCCAATGAACGCTTTTGCAAAATATAAACATATTACACTTAGACCAGAAAAGAAAGTAGTTGTAGTTGTTGTTGGAGAAGTAACCATGTTGTAGAACCATGAGAAGAGAGGGCAGGAGCTCCCTGGGGTAAGAACTGAACCAAAAGACCCCAAACCCCTCTGAGACCTCCTAGAGAGAGGAGGATGATGGACTTTGAGTCTTGGAACGCTACAGCACTGCAGAAAGGAACTCAAAAATTCAGAGAAGAAATGCGGAGAGGGTGACCTTGGCCCCCCTGCTACTTTGAGACAGAGTACGGAGCTCTGCAAAGGGGGCTTGAATCCCCTGAAGATATGGACTGTCACTAAGACCCCTGAGCTTCGTTGATATGACCGTGGTGAGGCGACCTTGTCCGGGTGAACGCAGCCCACGGAGGATAAGACCCTCGCTTGAAGACGAGTGCCCGAGAGGGTTTGGATACCCCCTCGTGTACTGGCAGAGATCCAGCTACAGCTGCTGCATGGAAGAGAGAGAGATAGACTGCTACTCTGAAGACAATGTTGCTCTGAGAGTAGAAAGGATCTTTTCCTTCTTCCCTCCTGAACTTTTATTTGGAGGGGAGAATAGATTTGATCCATTGTAAATACTGTTTTGTCATGGTAGAGATAGGTAAGATTGTATATGATGTATTATACTATTTATTTGTACAGTCATTGTAATATATAATTCCTTTCCCCCATTTTGAGTTTCATGTGGTATGATGGATGAAAAGACAGAATGGGAGAGATATGTTGCCTGGAGAAGCATTAATGGAATCTGGATGGACTTTTCACTCACTGAATAATCCACCCAGCAGACTGACAGTTTTTCCCAGTTTATTGTTGTGTGCTTATGAATCCTTGTGCACCCCGGTTTATTGTCAAAATTTATAGATCCTGCTGTACCTCCATATCGTCCCCATTTCTCCCTCAGGTTTCCCCTTTGAAAGTTGTTTATCTCTTCTTCTCCCCTGTTTTCCCGCGCCTCAGTTACTGATTAGCTGTAGCTATCACAGTGCAGAGAGAGTAACCATTAGCCAGTTCCCTCAGATACCCGGGAGTTCCACCCATCTTTCCCCTGTCCCCCTACCACATCTTTCCCTGAGCTGTCAATCTCTTACACCTCCCCGGTTTGGAATCCATTACTCAAACCGCGGTTTTTTAAACCCTTGTATCTCTTGAATAAACTGGCATTGCTGCACGAGACCTCAACTGTGTCCGAACCCTAATTGCAGTGCTCGATCCAATTTCCCCTATCCCAGCGGACCGTGGCAAGTGGCACCCAGAACGTGGGGCACAGTTGAGACTTTTCATATTGAGAGAACTCCTGTGCCTGCACTTGGGCTCAGACGGCGCCAGGAGAGACGTCCATCCCCGCTGGTCCTCTCCAGTAGAACGGGTGGCTGCGGGCTCCTGGAAGCTGCACGGGTCAACGCACTGGACAGGTGAGCTGTTGGGGACATTCCCTGCACCCTACTCCATCACCCACACCCCGATTGGACATTGAAAGAGAGGATTTTCTATCTGAGACTGGAGTGGGGACCTGCACCATGGGACTCACTCTCTCCACCTCTCAAAAATTTGTATATCGGCGTTTGAAAGATTTTCTTATAGAGCATGGTCACCCCCTTGACAAAAAGTCAGCCAAAGTGCTTGCCAGATGGTTCGACCGCAAAAGCTATAAGTTTGCCGAGGACACTGATATCGAGAAGTGGCAGGCTGTAGGCTACGACCTCCGGCGGGATAGTGATAAGGGGGACCGTTTAGCCAAAGAAACCCTTATCGCGTGGAGGTCAATCCTCATGGTGCTACAGTACCAGGTGATGAACAAGGATATCAGCCTCCCAGAAACCGAAACTAAAAAGGAGGAGACGGACACTGAGCAGACAGATACACCATGTGGCGGGGAAGGGAAGAAACCATTGCAGCGATCTCAAAATGATATCGAGGAGGAGGGACACGGGGATTGCACGGAGCAAAGGCAGAAAGGGGTGGCGTGGAAAAAACCCGCGCGGAACAGGAGAAGGCAGGTCCCCGTAGCTCTACCCTCCAGACAGCCTCTGCCTCCACCCGATCGCGTCAGGGATCCCTCCCCCGACCCGCCCACGGATACGCCCACCTCCTCCAGTCCCACCTCATCCCTGGATCTGTCACCTGACCGGGGCGGCAGGGTAACGAGAAACAGGGGCAGGGCGAAGGTCAGAGCCTCTTTTCGAAAAGATGACCACGCCCATAAGCTGCATAGCTCCGGAGTCTTCCCCTACCCCGAACCAGGCTCAGGTACCAAAGCCTACCCTGCCTACAGCTACCATGAACCCGGTTTAGGCACTGAGGCTTTCCCTGCCTGTCGGTACCGGCAACCGGACACGGATTCCCCTGAATGGCAGTAAAAACTACCAGACATTTGGAAGGCTTTCAGGGAAGAGGTTGCATCAGTTAAGGATACCGAATTCCTGAAAGTGTTTCCTATTTATGTAGAAGAAGGAAAGACCCCGGAGTGATGGTCAATTTCGTACCCCATGCTCACAGACATTAAAAAAGCGATCGTTGAATACGGGCTGGGGGCACCCTTTACCATCGGGCTGCTGGAATCCTTTTTTCTTGCTTATACATTAATTCCTTATGACATTCGTGCAGTAATAGGAGGATTGTTTACCACAGTACAGTCCTCAGTATTTGAGGTTGAATGGAAAAAACTGATTACTGTATTTGTTAATGAAAAAATGGAGAGGAGAGGAATTCCTATCCAGCAAGCAATAGATATGCTTTATGGGGAAGGGAACTATTCTAGTAGGAAGGATCAAGCTAGAACTGACCCCAAATTTTTAGAAGCAATCAAAGAATTGGCATTAGAAGTTGTGAAGAGAGTGACTGATGCTTATGTTCAGACACCCTCCTTCACTCTTATTAACCAAGACCCAAAGGAACCTTTTGTGGAATTTATAACCCAGTTAAGAGAAATAATCAGCCAGCAGGTCCATCAAAAAGAGAGTCAGGAAATTTTGTTTAATAAATTGGTTATTGAAAAGGCTAATGAGGACTGCCAGAAAGCATTAAAAATGTTAAAAAATCCCTCCTTACTAGAAATGATAGAAGTCTCTAAGAACATAGGCTCTAATTCCCATAAGAGTCACTGGGATAGGGGGATCACAGTTTCCTGTCAGGAGCAAAGAGGTACTAACGGTCTATGGACCAGAGGGGAGACCAGCATCGCTCCAACCGTATGTACTTAACATCCCAATCACACTATGGGGAAGGGACGCAATGGAGCAGTGGGAGTTCACTTTGGGAACCCTGTCTCCAAATGAAAATTTTTAGGAGGGGTCACTGAGCATTTGCAGCTCCCCAAACTGAACTGGAAGACAGAAACACCAGTTTGGGTGGATCACTGACCCCTGCCCAAACAAAAGCTGCAAATTTTGAATAAATTAGTTGATCAGGAATTGGAAAAAGGGCACTTGGAGTCTTCTACCAGTCCCTGGAACACCCCAGTGTTTGTAATTCAAAAATCCTCAGGTTCCTGGAGATTCCTCCAGGACCTGCGAAAAGTAAACGAGGTCCTGGAACCAATGGGAGCCCTCCAGCAGGGGATACCATCTCCGTCTATGCTCCCTGCTGAATGGTCCGTGGTAGTTATCCATATCAAGGACTGCTTTTTTCACATTTTCCTAAATCCGGCTGATTCGGTCAAATTTGCCTTCTCTGTCCCTGTCATCAATGCTTGTGAACCTCATCGCAGGTTCCAGTGGTGAGTGTTTCCCCAGCGGATGAAAAATTCTCCAACTCTTTGCCAGATGTTTGTGGCTAAAATGTTAGTACCAATCAGGAAAAAAATTTCTGCAGTCAGTCATCTTCCACTACATGGATGATGTATTGATCTGTGCCAAAACACAATTGGCTGTAGAAAAAACCCTAAATTCAACCTTTGCGGCTCTAAATTCTAGAGGATTAGAGATCTCCCCTGAAAAAGTGCAGAGGGAAGCACCCTGGAGGTATCTTGGGCTCCAAATTACAGAGAAGACTATTAAACCTCAGTCAGTGTTAATTGACAAGTGAGTCCAAACTTTGAATGACCTCCAGAAGCTGCTGGGAGCCATTAATTGGATTAGACCTGTGCTGGGGATCACAACCAGTGATCTGCACCCATTATTTGAGCTGCTGAAGGGAGATGCTGACCTGTCCTCTCCTAGATCATTAACAACAGAAGCTGAGAAATCCCTTGCCATTGTTGAGAGAAAAATATCAGAGACAGTCTTTTAGGAGGATGGAGGGACTGCCATCCTCCCTTGTAATAATTAATGAACAGAGACAACCACTGACCCTGCTGGGTCAGTTTACTACTGATAATAGAGACTTCTGCTTATGGGAGTGGGTATTCCTCCCTCATCAATTCGGCAAAACAATTGCAACCCTAGCAGAAATGATTGGTAAACTGATATTTAAAGGTCGCACCAGGTGTTTAGAGCTCAGTGGGGAAGAGCCAGATTTCATCTACCTTCCACTGACCTCTGAGCACCTGGAAAAACTGATGCAAAGTTCTATTGATTTTCAAATCGCCATCAGAGGCTACCCGGGAGAAATCAAATTCCATCTCCCGGTGTGCCTGTTTTTGCAAAGATTGATTCCAATTCCTCTGAAATTAAAAATTGTGCAATCAGACTTACCAATTAATAATGCAAAAACCCTTTTCACTGATGGCTCAGGGAGAACCGGAAATGCAGTTATTGTTTGGTAGCAAAATGGCAATTGGCACCAGGATATACATAAAGTTCAAGGTTCCCCCCAAATCGTAGAACTCTCAGCAGTTGTTCGCGCCTTTCATATTTTTAGTGAAGAACCAATTAATATCGTTTCAGATTCGGCCTATGTTGTAAGTGTGGTGAAAAGGATTGAAAATTCCTATCTAAAAAATGTGTCTAATGAAAATCTCTTTAAGTTGTTAACCAAATTGTTGTTTTTAATAGAAAACAGAAAATTCAGCTTCTACATTGTCTACACCAGATCACACACTGCTTTGCCCGGTCCTGTGGCAGAGGGAAACCAAATCGCCGACCATTTAGCAGGTATGGTGGTCACCCCTAACCTTTATCAACAAGTAAAAATTTCACACGAGTTTTTCCATCAGAATGCACGATCGTTACAAAAACAATTCGGACTAAAATTATCCCAAGCCAAAGAAATTTTGAAAGCGTGCCCTGATTGCGAAATGCTTGCACCGATGGTTCCAGAGGGGACCAATCCCAGGGGTTTGACAGCTCTAGAAATTTGGCAGTCAGATGTCACGCACGTGGCAGAATTTGGCAAACTAAAGTATGTACATGTGTCTATTGACACCTTTTCAAAAATGACTGTGGCCACCGCACATTCTAGTGAGAAGAACTGAGATGTTAAAAGGCATTTTCTGTCCACATTTGCAAGGATGGGTGTCCCCAAACAGGTGAAGACGGATAACGAACCGTCTTATGTATCTGCGGACACAAAAAAGTTTTTTGAAGAATGGGGGATACACCATACCACCGGAATCCCTCACAACCCCACAGGACAGGGCATAGTAGAGCGTGCTCACCAAAACATTAAAAATTTGCTCAAAAAACAAAAGAGGGGGAGTATTGGCCTGCCCCCCCAAGAAAGAATAGAAAAAGTTATGTATGTTTTGAATTTTTTGAATGTGATGGAGGAACAAGACACTCACATAAACAGAAGACCAGTAGAGAGACATTTCAAATCAGATTTTACTCTATCACAGCAAAAAGCGAATGTTATGTTTAAAGATCCAATTACAGAAATGTGGATGGGCCCTTTCCCCTTAATCACCTGGGGGAAGGGGTACACATGTATTTCAGGTAAAGTGGGTCCCCACAAGAAGAGTGAAGATACACCAGGACTGAGACGAAGGATGCACACTCTCCAGACCTACACTATTCTGATCCGTCTTCTCAGATTTGTCACCAACGTCACTGCGTCCCCTCTGAGGGATTGGATGAACCAGCCCTCCAAGAACCTCTGGGTAACCCTGACCAAGGCCACAGGCACTGACACCTTGTACCTGACCTTGTCCAGTGCTAGTAATCCATTCAAAACCTGCCTTGTAGGGATTCCCGTGACTCCGGGCAAAGACTGGGACACATTCGTGGAACAAACCCAGAGTCTAGGATTCTTACAGCTAAATTCAGTCACCCTAGCACAAATGGTATCCAGACAGGCGTTTACCACCATCCCTCCACAAGAAATAGATTTGCTCGGTTCGCTACCCACTGGCAATTGTGTTATATTCCATCGGCTCACAGAGCCCCACCTATTTACCCCCCACAATGTCACCGCCAATAAATTAATTTACAAAGGGGCCACTTCGCCGTTGTGCAACAATTAAATTGGCACCACAGTGCCAACAGAGCATGTTCCTAGGAACATGAAGTTCCCTGAAGGGTTTTTCCTCCTGTGCGGGGATCGGGCGTGACAGGGTATTCCTACCTACCCGGAAGGGGGTCCCTGCACGGTAGGGAAACTGGTTCTGTATAACCCAACGAAATTTCAATTAGTAGATCAATCGATTGTCCCCAAAAATAAAGTCAAAAGGTCCCTCCGTATAAAAAGAGGAAAGTCTCCCAACCCTAAAAAAAATGTGACCCCAAAGAACCCAGTCATTCCGCCCCTTTATGCAGCATCACGTGTGATAGATACAATCATTACTCCGCCACCGCCCCTACCCTTCCCGGCAGACTGTGATTCCAGCATTCACATTTGGCCCCGCATGAAAAACTTTTGGGTTTCCTTCCCTATCCCTGGGATAGGAACTGCCCATGCCCTTTCCTTGCTTTCCCACCTTGGTTGCTGGTTAACTAAAGAAGCGAATGCAATCACAAAAGCGATTGAGGGTCTGCTGGCAGACACTCAAAAGTTGAAAGAAATTAGTCTCCAAAATCGTGCAACCATTGACTTCTTACTCCTAGCACAAGGTCATGGGTGCCAGGATTTTGAAGGAATGTGCTGTATGAATTTTTCAGATCATTCACAATCAATTTATGAAAGTATACATCAATTAAAAAACCTCCTAAGAGATATCCACCAGTCCCGTGATGAAGGACTAGATGGACTTTTTGATTGGATAAAACTCCCCTCTTTACCCAATTGGTCCCACAAAATCATAATCATGTTAGTGATTTCCCCATTTACCCTTGTGTTCTTGTGTGCCTGTTTGCAGTGCTTTGTCATTTGTGTTCGCCAGATGGTCATCTGCAGTGTCTCCGTGAATGTCACCATAATTAAAAACAGAAAAGGGGGAGATACGATGGATGAAAAGACAGAATGGGAGAGATATGTCGCCTGGAGAAGCATTAATGGAATCTGAATGGACTTTTTACTCACTGAATAATCCACCCAGCAGACTGACAGTTTTTCCCAGTTTATTGTTGTGTGCTTATGAATCCTTGTGCACCCCGGTTTATTGTCAAAATTTATAGATCCTGCTGTACCTCCATATTGTCCCCATTTCTCCCTCAAGCTTCCCCTTTGAAAGTTGTTTATCTCTTCTTCTCCCCTGTTTTCCCGCGCCTCGGTTACTGATTAGCTGTAGCTATCACAGTGCAGAGAGAGTAACCATTAGCCAGTTCCCTCAGATACCCGGGAGTTCCACCCATCTTTCCCCTGTCCCCCTACCACATCTTTCCCTGAGTTGTCAATCTCTTGCACCTCCCCGGTTTGGAATCCATTACTCAAACCGCGGTTTTTTAAACCCTTGTATCTCTTGAATAAACTGGCATTGCTGCACGAGACCTCAACTGCGTCCGAACCCTAATTGCAGTGCCTAACCCCATCCCCCCTACCCTTGCGGACCATGGCAGTGTGGTGTCTGGAAAACCCATCTCACACTGGGTTGAGATGTGGGAGAGGAGCTAGGACTCGAGAATTGGATTTTGGGGCTCTCAAACCATGACAGGGTTCTCTCCATCCTAGATGTCTTTCAGGACAGGAAGGCTGGTGTGCTGTCAACTGGTTGCAAGTTGCATAAGAAGATCACAACCGGTGTATCTGGAACAGCCCATCATCATTGTGGTAGTTATGGCACACAGTGACAGGGTCATTCAGGAACCCCATGTTATACAATTCAACATCACTGACTGTTCTCACCTGTCATAGGTTTACTTGTTCTAAAATCCCAAGCAGAGAATTTTTTTCTTTCCCCTTCATCCCTGTAAAAGAAAGATGTTGAAGGAGGGAGGGGGAAGGTGTTTGCCTAGGGTAATTGACATAGACAAAGGAACTAGCTAGCAGATCCACATTCCAAGCTGATGACCCCCCTAAGACTGTAAGGAGGGGTGATGAGTTTCTTTTTTTTTTCTCCTCGGAAACGGGAGGCACTTCACTTTTGCCTTAACTCAGGTAAGATGTGTGTTTGAGGTGTCCAAGGTTCACTTTGTTTTCGACCTGGTCATCTGGTTGTTTTTTGGTCCTGGTTTACCTCCATTTTCCTGCTCCCTGTTCTGCCCCCAACCCAGACCTGCTCAGACTTCATCGGAGAGGCTTGACCCATCTGCAGAGGAACCTTTCTGGGAGGAGGTCGCCCTTTCTCTCCTCCGCTCCCGTGTTAGCAGTGGCGTGTGTCCATCGACAAAAGGGGTGAAATCCCGACCATAGCCACCCGCAGTCAGTGTGACTTCAGTGGGAAAGAGTCCCCTTTTTTCCCCTTTTTCCCCTTCCCCTTCTTGGTGGGGGGGGAGATCACCATTTTTGGTTTCTCCCGCATACCAGGGCCCCCATGTGGTGACTACCAGAGCCCAACAGCGTCCCCTGCTGGCCAACACCGAGTACTACAGGCTCTGCTCCTCCAGAGATCCAACAGCACCCCCTGCTGACCGTGGTTAGAATTGTGTCAAAAGGTAGAAAGTACTGAACCCCCTTTTTGAGGGGGGTTTTTGGGGACAGGTTTATTGTTTGGTTGGTTTTTTGTGTTCTTTTGTTGTTCTACCAATACATATATATCCTTTAATAAAGGGTTGTTATTTTTTTTCTTTCTCCATACTTCCTCAATTGGAGTCTCTTAATTTCGGATTTACAATTGCTTAGAGGGAGGAGTTTGGTCTTCCTCATAACTCATCCTCCTTAGCAAAACACTTCAGTCTAATTAAATCAAATCCCCTGCATTAACCACCAAGCACACCCAGGTCCTTGAGCAAAAGTGTTTGCCTTTGTTTGAGGTAAGACTAATCCAAACTGTGTTTACTAACACATTCCTCTTCTATGGTACATGGAGGTTTTGATTGGGCAGGACCAGCTTGATTGGTAGAGTCTCTAGTGTTAACTAACCAAGTGGCCTTTGCTAACTGTAGATCCCAATGTTTGACGGTTCCCGCACCCATTGCTTTCAATGTGGTTTTTAACAGTCCATTGTACCATTCCATTTTCCGAGAGGCTGGTGCATGATAGGGAATATGATACACCCACTCAATCCCATGCTCTCTGACCCAGGTGTCTATGAGGCTATTTTTGAACACAGTCCCATTATCCAACTCAATTCTTTCTGGTGTGCTGTGTTGCCACAGGACTTGCTTTTCAAAGCCCAAGATGGTTTTCCAGGCAGGGGTGTGAGGCACAGTGTGTGTCTCCAGCCATCCAGTGGTTGTTTCTACCATTGTAAGCACATAGCGCTTGCCTTGGTGGGTTTGTGGGAGTGTGATGTAATCAATCTGCCAGGTCTTCCCGTATTTATATTTCAACCATCGTCCCCCATACCACAGGGGCTTTACCCGCTTGGCCTGTTTGATTGCAGTGCATGTTTCACATTCCTGGATAACCTGAGAAATAGTGTCCATGGTTAGATCCACCCCTCAATTATGAGCCCATCTGTATGTTGCATCTCTTCCCTGATGACCTGAGGTGTCATGGGCCCACCAAGTCAGAAATAATTCACCTTTATGTTGCCAGTCCAGATCCACCTGAGACACTTTAATCTTGGCAGCTCAATCCACGTCTGTTGTTGCGATGTCCTTCAGTAGCCCAAGGAAGTAGATACAGAACAGAATTTTTTGGGGTGGATTTTATTTTTTCCTATTTATACAGCTTTAAAATCTTGTGCATTTTCATGTTACAGAAAATATATCAACACTGGATCAAATGGGAGGCTTAAATGTTTGTATAATGAAATAATGCTAATTTAATCCCCCCACACAGGCAGTTTTAGATCTTTCCTCAAGAACTGTGATTCATGAGCAAGGAAACAGTTTTATGCTCCAAAAAACTCCAATTCTGACACCAGTTAAGTAAGGAACAATCATAAATAGCAATAAACCACTGCTATGCTCTAACTTCAGAAGATACAGTGGAATGGTAACAGGTTGCCAGTGCTCACAGAAGGTGAAACCTGGGCTCTCTCCCTCTGTACTTTACAATTAGACTCTATGAGAAGGAAGATGAGGAAAAAAAGTAGTTGCTTTCCCTTAACTAAAGATGGTTTTCCCTGGTTATCTAGTGTGAGACACAGTGTAAGGGTATGTATCCTTTTTGTCAGAAGAATTCAAGGAGACAGGTATAACTTAGGAAGCCTTTCCTGCCTGCAAAGTGCCTTTCTCAAGGGAGTTAGATGGTTTTTTTCCTTTTCCCTTCTGCATTCCAGAGAAAGTTGCAGGCTCTCTTTTTCTGGTATGTAGAGAGAGAAGCAGATGCTTCAGGTCACTGCTAGAAGTTTTCCTTTGTAAGGCTTTTAGCATTCTTACCTTCAAAATAAATTTTCTTGGATTCTTTTCACTGCCTTGGCATTTTTGGGGGGACCTGCATGTGTCTTACTTCATACACTGGATTCGAATCTCACTGAATTATTTAGTTATTGGGTCAGAACAAACTCTGTATATGGGGGTGTGGAGTAATGGATAAAGTCAAAAGTTAAAATAGAATAAGAATTACAGAGGAAAGACCAACTGCCACTTCCTGATGATAAGAAAAAGACTCTAGCTACCATTTCCCAGATAACATGAAAGTCATGTTGCCTCACAAAGTTCCCTAAGCCAACACCTGTCATAATGAATGAACCGAAGGATGGGGTGATGTGAAGATATTGCAGTCTTTTTTTGCAAACATTCTGCAGGAAGGGAACATGGTAACCTTTTGACCTATGTCATCTATCCATCAAGAAAGAATAGACCCAGATTTAGGAATCATGAATAAAGTCACAGAAACTCCAAAAAAAGAAGTATAAAAAGGAGGTTAAGATGGGGAAAAGATCAAAGGAAGTTTTCCATCGCAACTTCTGGGGACAGACTGACTAGTTGTACCTGCCTTCCTTCCCCCTCCAGGACACTGGTTGGGTGAGAAATTTAAAGTTATGCTTTTAAAGAACTAGAGTTTGCTCTCACTTCATAGTGTTTTAGTAGGTTACTTTGCTTTAAGGTTTGTACTTGTGCTATGCTTTATATTATTATTACATGGTTTTAAGTGTGTTTTTGTAGCCAGACCCTATCACCAACGACTACAAACTTTTTATTAGCTTGTCACAATGTGTATTAATAAGAAAAGTGTTATTCCGTAAACTGCTAGAGTGAGTCCTTTATAAAGGTGCTAGCAGTTTGTCAACAGTGGAGTAACTCATGGGAGATATCTGCTGAGGAATTTTTTCCTTTTCACTGTTAAGTGGCAGTACTTGAAAAGGGTGATAGAATTACCTTGATCTGGTGAATCTGTTTGGTGAAGGGTTCCTGTGCAGAATACCAGACAGACTAGACACTAGACTGGACTTATATGGTTTCATTTTCCCTGGGGCACTAACAGACAAATATAATTTTTTAAGGGCCGGGTAAATTCCCTCTTATCCTGTTTTATGTGACAGGGGAGAAGGGCCAGGCCTGCAGCCTCATGGCTGCCACAGAAGCAGCATGACAGAGTGCACGGAAGTCATACGGCAGAGTTGTCAACAAAAGGCCAGTCTGGTTGCCTGCCTACACTACACCCCCTGGAGCCTCTGACTGGTTGCACCACCCCTCACTCTGGCCTGGAGGGCACTGAGTAGTCAGTAAACCAGATGTCCCCCCTAGAATGGGTGGCCAAAGTAGCCAAACTACATAAATACAGCAGTACATGGGCTCCATCTTGCCTTTTCTGTCAGGACCTGCCATCACCATGTGAAGCCCTGGACTTCCATAGGACTCTTTGGTGGTAGCTATTTAATTCTCTTATTCTAATCTCATTCTTTAGTCCTTCTCTCATTTTCTCTCTCTCTTTACTGCTGTTTCTTCTCTTAATCTCTTTTCTTTCTTTGCTCTTTCCTTAATCTATTTTGGAAAACTTAAAATAGATGGGTTGTATTTTACTAAGATGTGTGAGTTGGTGTGTACTGGGTGCTTTGTGGAATGTTTCCTTTCCTTGGTTCTATGTTACTCCTTTTAACTTTTACCAAAATGCCTATTTTCTCACTAAATTAAAAAAAATCTCTTGGGAAACATAGGCAGCATTTTCTCTTTACACAGCCTCAAGGTATTAAAGAAACAAAAGGTTTTGCAAGAATTATTTTGGAGCCTTAAATATAAGTAAAACACCTGGGCAAGCACATGGCTTGGACCCGGGGTCTTACATTTTTGGTGATGAGCATGGGATACCTTGAAAAGTGAAGAGATTTCTTTTATTTGGGGATAACTGAGTAGAGTGAAGAGACAATTTATATTGGCTTGGGGTTGAGTTCTCCAGTTGTTAATGGAAGCTGGAAACTTTCTTGACTGCTCCCTAGAGTTGTTCCCAGCCCTAGAAAGATGGACTGAGGAGAAATGGAAAAATCTGATATTTTCAACAAGAAAATAAGAGAACTTGACAAAATTTCAAAAGGGTAGTGTAGAATCAAAACAAAGGATTCCACCAAAGCACTGACCCAGTACACGGTAACCCTCACAATTTAGCAAGATCTAATCCTGCCATCTTTAAGCTACCCAAAACATCAGGAAAGGAGCAAAGAAAGAGGAGAGAGCAAGAAAAGAAGGAGAAGGAGAAAGAGGCAGATTATTATATAGCTACCATGGGAGCCTTGTGGAAGACCAGTTCTCACATGTCCAGATGGCAGGGCCGCGAATGTGTGGAGAGCATATGCCTTTGGTTTTATCTGCTCT
Organism: Chiroxiphia lanceolata; assembly: GCF_009829145.1. NCBI lineage: Eukaryota > Metazoa > Chordata > Aves > Passeriformes > Pipridae > Chiroxiphia > Chiroxiphia lanceolata. The sequence goes on along the minus strand of NC_045670.1, from coordinate 10,750,267 downwards.
GGTCCTTGTGGTCACCCCTCCCCAGGTGGGACCTCCAGCCCACTGGCCATTCTGGGGCTCCAGGGTAGAGTGAGGGGCAGTGTTCTCACTGTCCTTGCCAATCTGAGGCTGAGTTAGGGGCTCCAGGAGGTGTGGTGTGTTGAAGCTTTTCTGGGCTGCCTTTGACTGGCAGCTGCTCCAAGGCTTCCCCATGTGGGGTCCTGGGGCCTGCCATGAGGGATATGACACCACCTCACCTCCATGAGGTTCAACCCATCCCTTCCCCCCTCCACACACACACTCCCTCATTGGTTCTGACCCAACAATACTTTTACTGATCTGGTGTCTCACATCTAGTCCTATTATTTTCTATCCCCAATTCATATAGAGGTCACGGACACAGAACAGACACAGAACAAACTGATACAATGCAGTGGTTCTGCCAACAAACTCAGTTCTTAACTGTAACAAATTCATGGTTTGTTCAAGGTTTTTCTTCAACACACACAATTCTATTCACTTTCCTAGTATTATACATATGCATGTGTGAATGAGGGACTAAAAGACAGAGAAAAGACTTGCCTGTGCCTGATCACTGCAATCTGCCCTATCATTTTATTTTTAAATTTACTTATTAAATCTTTTCTTAACCATTTATCTGCATAATCTTACTCTCTGTCCCATGTATATGTGTGTTTACCAGGACTAAGTGCCAGCTTCTTGTGAGACTTGTATGTGCGTGTCTGTTACAATCTGCTTAAATGTTGCAGAACGAACTTCAGATTCGAATATTCCCTTGAGCAAAATTAAAACTCACACAAGTTATCTGTTGATACCAAAACCGATTTTATTAATTGCTAAGAGATGCAAAGAGAAAGAGGAAAAATAAGAAAAGGTTGGAAAATGCTAAGATTACTTCTAGAAGCAGAGAAAAGATACCACCAAAACTACCTTTCTGCCAATGGGGGGGGAGGGGAAGCAGTTTTTGCCCTTTTTTTTTAATCCATCTCTGCCACTTTTCGATGTTGTCTCTTTAGCTGGGGGGTCTTAACAGTTTTAGTTCTCTGGAATGCAGCCAGGATGTGTGGTTTCACCGCTCACTTGAGCCATATCCCAGGCTGTGCAGGGTCCCGGTTCAGCCGCACCTTTCAGCCCTCAGAAATATGGCAAGGCTAGAAGAATAAGATATAACTCATGCATGTGGTACGGTGGGTCTCAGTTCTCTCCAGACCGGCAGAGTTCCAGTCTCTGGTGGCAGGCAGGCAGCATGCAGTGGTGGAGGAAAGGTGAGTGGGAGGTAGGGAGAGATTCTCAACTTTGGTAACCAGTTCTGTCTCCCTTTGCTCTCCCTGATTTTCCCAAATTTTTCCTCAACTTTTATAGTGTTCAAAGGAAGTTGTACGTGGTTTCTTGGCATGTAGCCCTATTCGGATGTTCAAGGAGATATGATAACCATAAACAATAGCAGGATCTTTTGGCAGGAAAACTCCAGCAGGAAGTTCTGGTGAGAACTTCTGGCAGAAAACTGACAGAGAATTGTTGGTAGGAAGTTTTGACAGGCAGAAACAATGGTGAAACATTATTTTGGGCATTTTTATATTATCTGTGTGTTACAGTGTCCTAGTTCCGGCCAGGACAGAGTTAATTTTTTACATGGAAGGGGACGTGGCCAGACCCTAATGTTATTCAATACCATCTGATGCCACTTGCAAGGGGTGGGAGTAAGGGACTTGCTCTCTTGTTTTCCAAGCGGGGGAAAGCATGGTGTGGTGGGGAAGAGCCGGTTGATATTTTGTTGTGTTTTTTCCATGTAAATATTTTATTTATCTTTTACCTTTTTTTATTAATATTGTTACTGTTACTCTTTGTTATCTTATCTCATTGCTGTTTCCAGTAAATTGTTCTTATCTCCACTCGTAGTTTTCACCTTTTTGTGCCTCCAATTTTCAACTCCATCCCTGGAGCAGGAAGGGGGAGGAGAAGGGTGGGGGGAGTGAGTGAGCAGCATCTGGTTTGGGACAGTCTCGGTTGGGAGGGGGAAGGGCACTAAATTGGGGAGTGCCATTCCTAAACCATGACAGTGTGTATGTGGGAAAATGACTGAGGGTAAAATTAGAGAAAACTGGGAAGGTATATTCACATTCTAACAGAAGTTATAACAGTACAGAAATTATAGGGTGAAATGCAGTTGCTACTCTCTGGGTGAAATGCAATTGCTACTCCCTGAATAGGATGCAGTCAGCATGCCCGACTTCCCACACACAATACATGCTAAGGGAAACAAAATGGAGGGTGGAGTGGAGTGGACACACCATGGACAGGTTCTGTTGAAATCCTTGCAAGGGAGGGAACTTGGTACCTTGTAGCTGATAAACTGCATAGCAACTGTCAACCAAGGGAGGAAAAAAGATGTCTTGTTGTTGAACCAGTAACCGTGGCATGCTCACACATGTAATAACTGACTCACAACTCTATCCCAAAGGTTACTTCAGATGTAATACTGACACATACCTCCATCCCAAAGTTACCCACCTCCAAGGTATGACCACTCCTCGTGGAACATATATTTTATTGACTATACCTTAGAATTTTACACCAAGCAGTGACAAAGGTATGTATGACTAGAGTCAAGCTCCACCTAAAGGTAAAGAAATAGTATAAAAATAAGTTAAGAATGGGGAGAAGTCGACAGGTTGAACCTGTCTTCTCCCTCATAGGGACGCTTTTTGGATAAGACCTGTACTCTGTGCACGCTACTTTATTATCTCGAACCAGTTTTTGTTAGGGATTAGAGTTTATCTATATATATTGCTTTGAATATGTTTTTGCAGTCAGATACTATCACCGACAATCCTCAAACCTTAACTTGTCACAATTTTCTATTATATTAATAAAGAGCATTATTCCGTTAACTGTTAAGTGTGAGTCTTTCAAGGGTGCTAACAGTTGCTGGCTGTGGGTAGCATATTCGACTGTAGAGACCTGGGAAAACCCACTACATAGGGACTCACTCTAATGCTGTTGGCATGTGTGCCTGAACAAGTTAGTCAAACTACTCTCTGATCCAGTGGACTGCTCAGTGAAGGGTGCCCATAATGGGATGTTGGCAGACTGGTCAGGCACAAGGGTCTCAGTTTTCCTGAGGAGTTGACAGACTAATCAAACACTAAAGGTTTGAGAAAATCTCCCCTTATCACGTGACAGTGTGAGTGGAATTTGGTGCTAGCTACCAGAGTCAGACCTGGGATGTAGGCATCCCTGGCCTGTGGAGTCAGCTAGTGGAGCGAGAGTGTCTTGCATCTAGCCACTGGGACAGGAATTCTGTGTGTTACCAAAAGCAGATACTGGGGGGTCTGGCATGAGTGAGAGGGGTGAGGAGTTCTGCACTGGTGGTTGGAGCAGGACCATGGGTGAAGGCTGTTGAGGAGGTGTAGAGGTCCCTCGGAGTTGACTTAAGTGATGAGGTGGATTGTGGTGCCCCTGCCCAGGCTGCACTATGATCTGAGAAATGCTTGTTAGGCCTCAGCCTGGATGAACTGCACCTGGACTAATCCCCTCTTGAGTTTATCAGAAACACCATCTGTTCCCAGGAACTAGCAGGTGTCTAATGAGCACCTGTTTTTTAATGAACAGCCTTGGAAACTTATTTTTCTTGCCTGAATAGCAACTCAAGTGGAACAATACTTTTGCTACTGAACCGTCAAAGAAAATTACCAGGATGGAAAATTACTATGACTAAATCCCTCTTTCTTGCAACCCTATAAACAGTGGTCCAAAGTGAGACCCTTTGGAGCTCTCAATTCCCAGAAGATAAGGGGTTAATGTGTATGTCTCAAATGCCAATAACTGGATGGCTGTGGAACCAACCAAGGACTGTTAGTAATAACAGACAAGAATTGTTGGTAATAACCAAGGACTATTGGTATTAACACACCATGAGAAAGAACAAGATTTGACTGGAGAAGGAGGGACAAGATGGAGATAAGGCAGCACTTTTCCATCAGAAAGAACCATGACACAGTACAGTGCAAGTGCAGAAATGAGTGGTAGGAAGTGGGCATAGACTATAGGGTGGGATTAAGACCATCAAAGACCTCCGAAACTCTCCAACCCATTTCCAGAAAGGCTTGAAAGAACAGATTGCACATGAGAACTAATTTACATAGAAAGAGAGAAACCTGTCTTTGGAATGGAGAAAACTGTCCATAAAAAGGTACCCCCAAAGCCCAGGTAGCACCTCCAGGACCCTGAACATCCCATCAACTGGACTGCAGCAGTTGGATTGACACATCAGCTGGATCAACACTGAAATCAGGAATGTCAGTCCCTCAGGTGGATCTATGCTGGAACCAGGACTGGTAATCTTTTCTTTCTTTCTTTTCTCTTTCTTTCTTTCTTTTCTTTCTTTCTTTTCTCTTTCTTTCTTTCTTTTCTTTCTTTCTTTCTTTTCTGTCGTGGTTTGAAAAAAAAACCTTTCCCCCTGGGGTTGAAAATGGTTAATCCCAAGTGAGTTTCCGATGCAGAGCCAATAGAAAGCTGCAGTACGCCCCTGCGAAATTACCATATTTCACAGACCGGAAAAGAAGAACTGGGATTGGGTAGATGGAATTAGAGGCAACCATGAGTTGAGACGCCATGTGTTCGAGAAGCGGATGGGGTGTGTGTTTTCCCCTGGTCCTGACCGCAGGGGCTGGGGGGCTTCTTTTCTTCCCCGACCCCTGACTTGGTAGGACTTGGCATGGCTTTGTAGTTGGACCAGGATGCTGAGTTAAGACTGCGCTACCCCCCCCACTGCCAGGGAGAGACAGCAACACAGTGTCCGATGGGCCAGCTGGAGGGCTGCAACCAGGGGGCATACACGGTGCTGGAGCGGAGCCAGCACTAGTCAAGGGGTGGCCGGAGCAAGCTCGCAACAGAAGCAACAGCAGTAGCAACTACACAGACCAAAACAACTAGAGAGAGACGGGCAGAGGGAGCCTGGAGGCGCCCTGCGTGAGGTTTGGACCAGAGTAACCAAAACCAAAGGACACGGGAGAGGGTCCCCCTGCCATGTTGCAGCCGAGCTGATGCCTGCAACTGAGACAGAGTAGAAAAGGTCTGTTGGAATGTTTTTGGGGTAAGAACTGAACTGAAAACCCCCAAAACGTTCTGACATGGGGAACTTGATCCCCGGGGACAGGGACTTCCGCAGAAGGGAGAATAAAGACTTTGAGCTTTAACTCCCTACCCTCTGTGGTATGACCATGGTGAGGCGAGTTTTGTCCCTGCTCACAGTCCATGGGTGAGACCCTCGATTGGAATCGAGAGGTCGAGTAGGCGTGAGAAAGAGACCCCCTGCATTCTAATGAAGAGAAAGAGAGATTTTCCAACTATGACAAATTGGGACTGCTGCCTTAAAAAAGAGAGACTGTGCTGCCCTGAAAGTGAAAAAGACTTCTTCTTCTTTCCTTCTGGACTTTATGGGGGGAAAGGAGGGATGGTCTATGTAACTATATTGTTTTACCATAGGAGAATTAGTTAGGATTGTTGTATATATATTTTATAGTATATATTTTACAGTATTTATTGTGTTAGTAATAAATTTTAATATAACTCCCCCATGCTAAGTTATGCCTGTCTGAAAACTTCTCTCACATTGGAGCAAATTGTGGGGGGTTTGGAAATGGCTTTTTGGGAGTTTCAAACCATGACATTTTCTTTCTTTCTTTTTTTCTTCCTTTCTTTTTCTCTCTCCCTCTCTCTCTTTCTCTTTTCTCTCCCTCTTTAATTTCTGTCTTCCCTTTCCCCCTATCCCTTTATTCAAAACCCACTGACTAATATACCAATTTCCATGCCAAATGTGTAATTTACTAATAAAACTTTCTGATTATTTGTGGACCCTCTGACTTCTCGTTCCTTTTGACCAATGAGTATTTATGAATCTTAGATGTTTCCTTCCCCTTAAGGGTTGTCACTGGAGGACCGAGTGTCTGTATCTTCCCCAAACCTGGTGTGTGGTGTGTGCATATGTATATGATAGAAAACTAAGATGGACTAACCAGTGAGTAGGGGGGACCTCAGATCACAGCTGGGGTATCAGCTAGGCAGAGTATCTGTGCTAGTACACCCAGGGGTGCGATGGATGAAAAGACAGAATGGGAGAGATATGTTGCCTGGAGAAGCATTAATGGAATCTGAATGGACTTTTTACTCACTGAATAATTCACCCAGCAGACTGGCACCTTTTCCCCAGTTTACTGTTGTGTGCTTATGAACCCTTGTACACCCCGGTTTATTGTCAAAATTTATAGATCCTGCTGTACCTCCATATTGTCCCCATTTCTCCCTCAAGCTTCCTCTTTGAAAGCTGTTTATCTCTTCTTCTCCCCTGTTTTCCTGTGCCTCTGTTACTGATTAGCTGTAACTATCACAGTGCAGAGAGAGCTACCATTAGCCAGCTCCCTCAGATACCCGGGAGTTCCACCCATCTTTCCCTTGTCCCCCTACCACATCTTTCCCTAAGCTGTCAATCTCTTGCACTTCTCTAGTTTGGAATCCACCCCGCAAACCGCGGTTTTTTAAACCCTTGTTTCCCTTGAATAAACTGGCAATGCAACACGAGACCTCAACTACGTCCGAACCCTAATTGCAGTGCTCGATCCAATTTCCCCTATCCCAGCGGACCGTGGCAAGTGGCACCCAGAACGTGGGGCACAGTTGAGACTTTTCATATTGAGAGAACTCCTGTGCCTGCACTTGGGCTCAGACGGTGCCAGGAGAGACGTTCGTCCCCGTCGGTCCTCTCCAGTAGAACGGGCGGCTGCGGGCTCCTAGAAGCTGCGTGGGTCAGCGCACCTGACAGGTGAGCTGCTGGGGACATTCCCTGCACCCTACCCCATCACCCACACCCTGATTGCACATTGAAAAAGAGGATTTTCTATCTGAGACTGGAGTGGGGACCTGCACCATGGGACTCACTCTCTCCACCTCTCAAAAATTTGTATATCGGCGTTTGAAAGATTTTCTTATAGAGCATGGTCACCCCCTCGATAAAAAGTCAGCTAAAGCGCTTGCCAGATGGCTCAACCGCAAAAGCTATAAGTTTGCCGAGGACACTGATATCGTGAAGTGGTTGGCTGTGGGATACGACCTCTGGCAGGATAGTGACAAGGGGGACAGTTTAGCCAAAGAAGCCCTAATCGCGTGGAGGTCAATCCTCATGGTGCTACAGTACCAGGTGATGAACAAGGATATCAATCTCCCAGAAACCAAAACTAAAAAGGCGGAGATGGACACTGGGCAGACAGATACACCATGTGACGGGGAAGGGAAGAAACCATCGCGGTGATCTCAAAATGATATCGAGGAGGAGGGACACGGGGATTGCACGGAGCAAAGGCAGAAAGGGGTGGTGCAGAAAAAAACCCCCGCGGAACGGGAGAAGGCGGGACCCCGTAGCTCTACCCTTTAGACTGTCCTGCCTCTGCCCAATCGCGTCAGGGATCCCTCCCCCGGCCCGCCCACGGATACGTCTACCTCCTCCAGTTCCATCTCATCCTCGGATCCGTCACCTGACCGGGGCGGCAGGGTAGCGAGAAGCAGGGGCAGGGCGAAAGTCAGGACCTCTTTCGGAAAGATGGCCGATCCCATAAGCCTCATAGCACCGGAACCTGCAGCTATCCTGAACCCGGTTCAGGCACAGAGGCTTACTCTGCCTGCTGGTACCGGCAGCAGGACACGGATTCCCCTGAGTGGCAGCAGAAACTACCAGACATCTGGAAGGCTTTCAGGGAAGAGACTGCTTCAGCTAAGGATACTGAATTCCTGAAAGTGTTTCCTATTTATGTAGAAGAAGGAAAGACCCCGGAGTGATGGTCAATTTCGTACCCCATGCTCACAGACATTAAAAAAGCGATCGTTGAATATGGACTGGGGACACTCTTTACCATCGGACTGCTGGAATCCTTTTTTCTTGCTTATACATTAATTCCTTATGACATTCGTGCAGTAATAGGAGGATTGTTTACCACAGTACAGTCCTCAGTATTTGAGGTTGAATGGAAAAAACTAATTACTGTATTTGTTAATGAAAAAATGGAAAGGAGAGGAATTCCTATCCAGTAAGCAATAGATATGCTTTATGGGGAAGGGAACTATTCTAGTAGGAAGGATAAAGCTAGAATTGACCCCAAATTTTTAGAAGCAATCAAAGAATTGGCATTAGAAGCTGTGAAGAGGGTAGCTAATGCCTATGTTCAGACACCCTCCTTCACTCTTATTAACCAAGGTCCAAAGGAACCTTTTGTGGAATTTATAACCCGGTTAAGAGAAACAATCAACCGGCAAGTCCATCAAAAAGAGAGTCAGGAAATTTTGTTTAATAAATTGGTTATTGAAAAGGCTAATGAGGACTGCCAGAAAGCATTAAAAATGTTAAAAAATCCCTCCTTACTAGAAATGATAGAAGCCTGTAAGAACATAGGTTCTAATTCTCATAAGGTACGTCTATTGGCTGCTGTTTTTACAGGGCCTCAGCATTGTTTTGAGTGTGGGGAGAAAGGACATTTTAAAAAGCGTTGTCCTAAATTAAACCCCGAACCAAATTTACCTAAAACCCTATGCCGTAGGTGTGGGCAAGGTCGTCATTGGTCCTCTAGTTGTACGTCGATAACCAACCTGAATGGTGAACCTTTGCCCCCCAGGAGATCCCCAGGACCAAGGAAAAAAGTCACATTTCAATCCTTGCCCGATCATCGTCCTTGCTCCTGTGAGCATCAGGGAAACAGGGAGCAGAGCGCCCGGGGGGACGCGATGACACAAATCACCCCTGCTGTCCGCTCAGTCCTGCGTCCCACACCTCACCCTGCTACCCTGTAAGCCCAAAGCAGATCCTATTCCCCTGAATCCAACAGACCCTATTCCTGTTCCATGTGTTTCCCCTAATTTAGCAAACCCTGTTCCAGTTCAAAATCAATGTGTTCCCCTTAATTGGACCATTCTGTCTGTTGTTCACCCTTCAACACACCTAAGTTCCTTTGAGCAATTAGCCAGAGTCAGGTCATCTAGCCCAGTAGACCCTGACAAAACATACCTAATGATATCACATCTCTCAGCAGTGGCTAAGGGAATCATTGTTGTACCCACCCTCCTGACAGGACTTACAAATACCAACATTGCTATATGCCTAACTGTGCATCTCCCTCCCATGCAGCTAGATGAACGCTTCCCCGTGGCAAAGATGATCTCCACAGACAATCTGCTCTGCGTGAAATCCTCAGACGAGGAGCAGAGGGAGGAAGCACTGAGGGAAGTCCACTGGACTACCTCAGTGAAAACCTCCCGCCCACTTCTAACATGTCTGGTTTATTTTTCACAGCCTAAGCACCCCCAGAAAGTCAAAGTGGAGGGCTTATTGGATACTGGCGCGGATATAAGCATCTTTGCCTGCAAAGACTGACCATATGGCTGACCAGTCCAGACGAATAACATCAGAGTCACTGGGATAGGAGGATCACAGTATCCTGTCAGGAGCAAAGAGGTACTAACGGTCTATGGACCAGAGGGGAGACCAGCATCGCTCCAGCCATATGTACTTAACATCCCAATCACACTATGGGGAAGGGACGCAATGGAGCAGTGGGAGCTCACTTTGGGAACCCTGTCTCCAAATGAAAATTTTTAGAAGGGGTCACTGAGCATTTGCAGCTCCCCAAACTGAGCTGGAAGACAGAAACGAAAGTTTGGGTAGATCAGTGGCCCCCGCCCAAACAAAAGCTGCAAATTTTGAATAAATTAGTTGATCAGGAATTGGAAAAAGGGCACTTGGAGTCTTCTACCAGTCCCTGGAACACCCCAGTGTTTGTAATTCAAAAATCCTCAGGCTCCTGGAGATTCCTCCAGGACCTGCGAAAAGTAAACGAGGTCCTAGAACCCATGGGAGCCCTCCAGCAGGGGATACCATCTCCATCTATGCTCCCTGCTGAATGGTCTCTGGTAATTATTGATATTAAGGAGTGCTTTTTTCACATATTCCTAAATCCGGCTGATTCGGTCAAATTTGCGTTCTCTGTCCCTGCCATCAATGCTTGTGAACCTCACCGCAGGTTCCAGGGGCGAGTACTTCCCCAGGGGATGAAAAATATTCCAACTCTTTGCCAGATGTTTGTGGTTAAAGTGTTAGTACCAATCAGGAAAAAAATTTCTGCAGTCAATCATCTTCCACTACATGGATGATGTATTGATCTGTGCCAAAACACAATTGGCTGTAGAAAAAACCCTAAATTCAACCTTTGCGGCTCTAAATTCTAGAGGATTAGAGATCTCCCCTGAAAAAGTGCAGAGGGAAGCACCCTGGAGGTATCTTGGGCTCCAAATCACAGAGAAGGCTATTAAACCTCAGTCGGTGTTAATTGACAAGTGAGTCCAAACTTTGAATGACATCCAGAAGCTGCTAGGAGCCATTAATTGGATTAGACCTGTGCTGGGGATCACAACCAGTGATCTGCACCCATTATTTGAGCTGCTGAAGGGAGATGCTGACCTGTCCTCTCCTAGATCATTAACAACAGAAGCTGAGAAATCCCTTGCCATTGTTGAGAGAAAAATATCAGAGAGACAGTCTTTTAGGAGGATGGAGGGACTGCCATCCTCCCTTGTAATAATTAATGAACAGAGACAACCACTGGCCCTGTTGGGTCAGTTTACTACTGATAATAGAGACTTCTGCTTATGGGAGTGGGTATTCCTCCCTCATCAATTCGGCAAAACAATTGCAACCCTAGCAGACATGATTGGTAAGCTGATATTTAAAGGTCGCACCAGGTGTTTAGAGCTCAGTGGGGAAGAGCCAGATTTCATCTACCTTCCACTGACCTCTGAGCACCTGGAAAAACTGATGCAGAGTTCTATTGATTTTCAAATCGCCATCGGAGGCTACCCGGGAGAAATCAAATTCCATCTCCCGGCGTGCCTGTTTTTGCAAAGATTGATTCCAATTCCTCTGAAATTAAAAATTGTGCAATCAGACTTACCAATTAATAATGCAAAAACCCTTTTCACTGATGGTTCAGGGAGAACCGGAAATGCAGTTATTGTTTGGTAGCAAAATGGCAATTGGCACCAGGATATACATAAAGTTCAAGGTTCCCCCCAAATCGTAGAACTCTCAGCAGTTGTTCGCGCCTTTCATATTTTTAGTGAAGAACCAATTAATATCGTTTCAGATTCGGCCTATGTTGTAAGTGTGGTGAAAAGGATTGAAAATTCCTATCTAAAAAATGTGTCTAATGAAAATCTCTTTAAGTTGTTAACCAAATTGTTGTTTTTAATAGAAAACAGAAAATTCAGCTTCTACATTGTCTACACCAGATCACACACTGCTTTGCCCGGTCCTGTGGCAGAGGGAAACCAAATCGCTGACCATTTAGCAGGTATGGTGGTCACCCCTAACCTTTATCAACAAGTAAAAATTTCACACGAGTTTTTCCATCAGAATGCACGATCGTTACAAAAACAATTCGGACTAAAATTATCCCAAGCCAAAGAAATTTTGAAAGCGTGCCCTGATTGCGAAATGCTTGCACCGATGGTTCCAGAGGGGACCAATCCCAGGGGTTTGACAACTCTAGAAATTTGGCAGTCAGATGTCACGCACGTGGCAGAATTTGGCAAACTAAAGTATGTACATGTGTCTATTGACACCTTTTCAAAGATGATTGTGACCACCGCACATTCTAGTGAGAAGAACTGAGATGTTAAAAGGCATTTTCTGTCCGCATTTGCAAGGATGGGTGTCCCCAAACAGGTGAAGACGGATAACGGACCGTCTTATGTATCTGCGGACACAAAAAAGTTTTTTGAAGAATGGGGGATACACCATACCACCGGAATCCCTCACAACCCCATGGGACAAGGCATAGTAGAGCGTACTCACCAAAACATTAAAAAATTGCTCAAAAAACAAAAGAGGGGGAGTATTGGCCTACGCCCCCAAGAAAGATTAGAAAAAGTTATGTATGTTTTAAATTTTTTAAATATGATGGAGGAACAAGACACTCACATAAACAGAAGTCCAATAGACAGACATTTCAAATCAGATTTTACTCCATCACAGCAAAAAGCGAAAGTTATGTTTAAAGATCCAATTACAGAAATGTGGATGGGCCCTTTCCCCTTAATCACCTGGGGGAAGGGGTACGCATGTATTTCAGGCAACAACGGACCAAAGTGGGTCCCCGCAAGAAGAGTGAAGATACACCAGGACTGAGACGAAGGATACACACTCTCCAGACCTATGCTATCCTGATCCGTCTTCTCAGATTTGTCACCAACGTCACCGCGTCCCCTCTGAGGGATTGGATGAACCAGCCCTCCGAGAACCTCTAGGTAACCCTGGCCAAGGCCACAGGCACTGACACCTTGTACCTGACCTTGTCCAGTGCTAGTAATCCATTCAAAACCTGCCTTGTAGGGATTCCCGTGACTCCGGGCAAAGACTGGGACACATTCGTGGAACAAACCCAGAGTCTAGGATTCTTACAGCTAAATTCAGTCACCCTAGAAATAGATTTGCTTGGTTCGCTACCCACTGGCAATTGTGTTATATTCCATCGACACACAGAGTCCCACCTATTTACCCCCCACAATGTCACCGTCAATAAATTAATTTACAAAGGGGTCACTTCGCAGTGGTGCAACAATTCAATTGCCACCACAGTGCCAACAGAGCACGTTCCTAGGAACATGAAGCTCCCCGAAGGGTTTTTCCTCCTGTGCGGGGATCGGGTGTGGCAGGGTATTCCTGCCTACCCAGAAGGGGGTCCCTGCACGGTAGGGAAACTGGTTCTGTATAACCCGTCGAAGTTTCAATTAGTAGATCAATCGATTGTCCCCAAAAATAAAGTCAAAAGGTCCCTCCTTATAAAAAGAGGAAAGTCTCCCAACCCTAAAAAAAATGTGACCCCAAAGAACCCAATCATTCCGCCCCTTAATGCAACACCACGTGTGATAAGTACAATCATTACTCTGCCACCACCCCTACCCTTCCCAGCAGACTGATTCCAGCATTCACATTTGGTCCCGCATGATAAACTTTTGGGCTTCCTTCCCTATCCCTGGGATAGGAACTGCCCATGCCCTTTCCTTGCTTTCCCACCTTGGTTACTGGTTAACTAAAGAAGCGAATGCAACCACGAAAGCAATTGAGGGTCTACTGGCAGACACTCAAAAGCTGAAAGAAATTAGTCTCCAAAATCATGCAGTCATTGACTTCTTACTCCTGGCACACGGTCATGGGTGCCAGGATTTTGAAGGAATGTGCTGTATGAATTTTTCAGATCATTCACAATCAATTTATGGAAGTATACATCAATTAAAAAACCTCCTAAGAGATATCCACCAGTCCCGTGATGAAGGACTAGATGAACTTTTTGATTGGATAAAACTCCCCTCTTTACCCAATTGGTCCCCCAAAATCATAATCATGCTAGTGATTTCCCTATTTGCCCTTGTGTTTTTGTGTGCCTGTTTGCAGTGTTTTGTCATTTGTGTTCTCCAGATGGTCATCCGCAGTGTCACCGTCAATGTCACCACAATTAAAAACAGAGAAGGGGGAGATGCAATGGATGAAAAGACAATGGGAGAGATATGTCGCCTGGAGAAGCATTAATGGAATCTGAATGGACTTTTTACTCACTGAATAATCCACCCAGCAGACTGGCAGCTTTTCCCCAGTTTATTGTTGTGTGCTTATGAACCCTTGTACACCCTGGTTTATTGTCAAAATTTATAGATCCTACTGTACCTCCATATTGTCCCCATTTCTCCCTCAAGCTTCCCCTTTGAAAGCTGTTTATCTCTTCTTCTCCCCTGTTTTCCTGTGCCTCTGTTACTGATTAGCTGTAGCTATCACAGTGCAGAGAGAGTTACCATTAGCCAGCTCCCTCAGATACCCGGGAGTTCCACCCATCTTTCCCCTGTCCCCCTACCACATCTTTCCCTGAGCTGTCAATCTCTTGCACCGCCCTAGTTTGGAATCCACCCCTCAAACCGCGGTTTTTTAAACCCTTGTTTCCCTTGAATAAACTGGCAATGCAACACGAGACCTCAACTACGTCCGAACCCTAATTGCAGTGCTCGGTCCAATTTCCCCTATCCCAGCGGACCGTGACAGAGGGGGACTTGCAAATGTGGAGTACATGAGGGACAAGTGTGTGAGTGCATGCATGTTTGCTCGTGAGCATCAAGATGAACTAGCCAGCAAGTAAGGAACTAGTGAAACCAGTAATGGAGACTAGGATACAGGCAGGGGTGCTAGGCAGATATAGGGGTCATGCCAATAGTAGAGGGATCTGTGAATGTGCATGTGCTTGTTTACGTAGAGAGTGTTGTGTGTATGTTTTCACTAGTGAGCTTCTATCTCTACCAGTCGAAGTGGAGGATAGGACCTGGCTGTCTATGTTTATGTTTTATGTAAGTCATAGAATCTTTGAATCATATAATATCCAGAGTTGGAAGGGACCCACAAGGATCATCAAAGTCCAACTCCTGACCCTGAACAGAACAGCCTCAAGAATCCCACCATGTGCCTGAGGAGTATCATCCAAATGCTTCTTGAACTCTGTAAGGCTTGGTGCCATGACCACTTCCCTGGGGAGCCTGTTCCAGTGCCAACCATCTTCTGGGTGAAGAACTTTTTCTAATACCTAACCTAAACCTCCCCTGACACAACTTCATGCCATTCCCTTGGGCCCTGTCACTGCTCAGCACAGAGAAGAGATCAGTGTCTGCACCTCCACTTCCTCTCATGAGGAAGCTGTATACTGCAGAGGTCTCCCCTCAGTCTCCTCCAGGCTGAACAGACCAAGTGACCTCAGATGTTCCTCATATGGCTTCCCCTCAAGGCCCTTCACCATCTTTGTTGCTCTTCTTTGGGCACTCTCTAATAGCTTAATATCTTTCTTATGTTGCGGTGACCAAAACTGCACACAGTACTTGAGGTGAGGCTACACCAGTGCAGAGTAGAGTAGAACAAGTACCCTCCTCAACCAGCCAGTGATGCTGTGCCTGATGCCCCCCCAGACACGGTCAGCCTTCCTGGCTGCCAGGGTACATTGTTGACTCATATTCAACTTGCCATCGATCAGGACCCCCAGGGCCCTTTCCTCAGGGTTGCTCTCCAACCTCTTGTTCCCCAGTCTGTCCATACATCCAGGGTTGCCCCATCCGAGGTGCAGAATCTGGCACTTGTGTTTGTTAAACTTCCTATGGTTGGTGATTGCCCAGTCCTCTAATTTTTCAAGGTCTCGCTGCAGGGTCTCTCTGCTGTTGAAGGAGTCAAAGGTTCCTCCCAATTTAGTGTCATAGGCAAACTTTCTTAGTATCCCTTCGAATCCTGTGCCCAAGTCATTTATGAAGATGTTGAAGAGCACAGGGTCTAAGATGGAGCCCTGCAGAACCCCACTGGTGACAGCTCGCCAGCCTGATGTCACCCCATTCACTATAACCCTTTGTTCCCAATCTGTTGCTTACCCACTGCATGATGTATTTATCCAACTGTGGGCTGGACATTTTGTCCAGAAGGATCCTGTGAGAGATAGTATTGAAAGCTTTACTGAAATAAAAACAGATTACATCAGCTGGCTTCCCTTGGGTCAACTTGGTGGGTTACCTTGTCATAAAAGGAAATTAAGTTTGACAAGCAGGACTTTCCTCTCACGAACCCATACTGGCTGTGACTGATGACTGCGTTATCCTTCAGGTGTTTTCCAATACCTCCCAGAATAATCTTCTCCATAATTTTCCCAGGCAGTGAAGTGAGACAGACAGGTCTATAGTTTCCAGGGTCATCCTTCTTGCCTTTCTTGAAAGTTGGTACAATGTTTGCCAGCTTCCAGCCAACTGCAACCTCTTCAGATTCTCAAGACCATTCAAAAATCATTGGGAGAGGCCTTGCGATGACATCAACCAGCTCTTTGAGTACTTTTAGATGAATCCCATCAGGCCCCACAGACTTATTGGGATCCAGGTGGAGCAGTGGATCTCACATATGTTCAGGGTTGACTGGGAGTTTATCATTCTCACAGTCGTGGTCCTCCAGCTCAGGACACTGGGACCTCCTTAACCCATCATCAGTGTTGAAGACAGAGGTAAAGAAAGCATTAAAGACCTCTGCCTTGTCTCTGTCCCTGTTTGTGAGGTGACCATCCTTATCCTCTAATGGGTTGATGTTATTTCTGCGCTGTCTTTTGCTATTAACTTATTTAAAAAACCTCTCTTTTTACTGCCCCCCACATTTCTGGCAGTTTCAACTCCAATTGAGCTTTGACCTCATGAATTTTCTCCCTACAGTGACAAGTAGCATCTCTGTATTCCTTCCACATTACTTGACCTTGCTTCCACTGGGCATACAGCTTCCTTTTTTGCCTTAGTTCCAAGAGAAGATCCTTGCTCAGCCAAGTCGACCTTCTGCCTCGCCTACTTGACTTCTGACATTTGGGAATTGTCTTCTCCTGTGCCTTTAGGAGGTCGTGCTTAAAAAGTGACCAGCACTTATGGACCTCAGCACCTTCAAAAGTGGTTTCACAGGGGACTTTACTCACTAGTTCCCTCAGCAGCCTGAAGTCTGCTCTCCTCATGTCCAGAGTTGAGGTTTTGCTGGCACTTTTCCTCCTGTGGTCAAAAGCGCCACCAATCACCACTCATGAGACCCTCTCTGTTAACAGGCAACAAATAAAGGAGAACATCTTCCCTAGTTGGTTCCCTTAGGATCTGTACCAGGAAGTTCTCATCCAGATGTTTTAGGAATCTTCTGGACCTGTTTGTGCCAGTTGTGTGGTGTTCCCAGGTAACATGTGACAAACTGAAGTCCCCCATAAGGACAAGGGCAGTTGATTTGGAGGTGTCCCTTAGTTCCTCAGCTGTCCTGGATGAGAGGTCTATAGTAGACTCCCATGATTACATCCACATTATTTGTTTGCCCCTTGATTCTTACCCAGAGGCTCTCAACCATGTCAGCTCCAGACATTTCAGTTCCTCCATTACATACAGTGGAACCCCCCCCCCCCCCCCCCCCCCCATCTATCCCTCCTGAAGAGCATGTAACCATCCAACAGGAAACTTCAATCACGGGACTCGTTCCACCAGGTTTTACTTATGCCAATGATGTCATGTCTGGGACTGTATGTAGGTACTGTTGAAGGCAGTGCCTGATCTGTGGCAATCTGTGTGACCGTCTGTGTCAGTGTCCTCTGTGTGTGTGTGTGTGTCTGTCTGTATGTATGTATGTGTCTGTGTGAGTGTTGGTCTTTGGGATACCCGTGCAGCTTCGTTACTGGTTGAATCTGCAACTAGGAAAGCAGCAGTTGTTTCCCTCAGTTGGGGCAGAGACCTTGAGTCCCTGGGCATTGGGCTGGACTCCAGGGATCAGGTAGGAGAGGTGTCTTAGTTTAACAAGATTACAACTTTGAAATTAAGAGGCTTCAAGTGAAAGTGTTATAAATAGGTTATAAATCCAATAGGGGAATTTTTCTTCCCTGCTCCACTGTAAGAAAACGGAGTGGGGGGAAGGGGGTCAATTAACCTTACAAAAGAACCTAGTTGACCATTCCTAATGGATGGCCCATCAGAGGCTGGGGGGAGAGGGGAGGAGTTTTTGGGAGGGTGTGGCTGGTTCTTCTCGGAGGGGAGAGAAGAACGCAGTTCTCTCTCTGGGACTGAGACAGGGTCTGTGTCCGGGCATTTTTGGAGAAAAGGCCTGGAAAGCCAGTCTTTCTGGTTTTTTCTCCTGGTGAGGTCTGACCACCAGCCTTGATCGGCTCGCACACTGCCTCGTGACTCCAGCCAGGACTTACTGGGTTTTTCATCGGAGAGTTGTGTTCTCGCTGGGAGAGAAGGGAGGAACCTTGAAACACCATCATCTGAGAACAACAGTGAGTCCTGTGGGGGTGAAGTCAGGTAAAACCTGAAAAGTTAATAGAGCAGTGTAAGGATTAGAGAGAGTTAAACGCAGAATAAGCTTTAAGCAAGGCATAGAGAACTCATTATTAGGAAATAGTGGAGGCAATAAATTCACTAAAATACAGGTCACTCTGACATGAGGGAACACAAGCATGGACAGAAAGAACTGAAAATGCTAACACACACAAAAAAGGACATATGGAGGAAACAAAAAGGGAGATAAGGAAAGGGACAAGCCAAGTAATCAGGTACTTATGCCAGATACTGAGAACCCCTGCCAAATGCACGAGGAAACTACCCAAATTAGGGAAGGTTCAAAAGTTTATGAAGATGATGATGAAAAGGACACGAGTTCATGATGAAGGACAACAGGAACTCCCACCAAAGTTCTCCCCAAATTAGAGACCATGCCTCCAACTCCGCCTCGACTCCGCCTGATATGAATATTAAAAGTAGATGTTGCAAGATAATGAATATTCATAATATGTGATGTAATTGCTTGGCAAAAAGTGTATAAAAAGCTCGATTATAAGTTTCTCGAGTGGAGCAGTTTGTCCAGGGGGACCTGGCTGCTCCCCGGCCGTGAAATTAAATACCTCCTGCTTATTGACTGAAAATTCTGTCTCTGAGCAGTTCTTCCGAGCCTTCTTTGGGGTAAAAATTGGCATCAATCTTGGCGACCCAGGTGGGACTGTGAGGGTCTTCCCGAGCCGAGACCCAGGGGGCCGGGACGCTCTGAGGGCCCCCGACTGGATTTTTGTCAACAGAGTCTCCCAGACCCCTTGGATCTACGCGCACCAGAGGACAAGAACTTCCTGCTCCAAATTAAGAGGTATTTGTTCTTTTATACTTTAAGTCAAAGCGCTTTATTAGCGGGGGTAAGACTTACCTCCCGAAGGGAAGCCGGGGGACGCCTCGGCATTAATCCCAACTGTGTTAGAGTCCCAGGTAAAGGGTTAGAGTCCCAAGTACTGGGTTAGAGTCCCAGGTAAAGGGTTAGAGTCCCAAGTACTGGGTTAGAGTCCCAGGTATTGGGTTAGAGTCCCAGGTACCGAAAGAAGCAGGTTAGAGTCCTGCCAGAAGAACCCCAGAAGGAGTTTTTCTGATCGGGTTAGAGTCCCGACACTGCAGTGTAAAATTGTCTTTACTTTGTGATGCCGGTTATGTTTTGGTGTCTTGCTTGAATGTGTTCGCACTCTGATTTCCCTCGTTCACTGTCTGTGTTGGGTAAAATATTGTCTACCGATGCATTTAAAGTGTGTTTGATTTAGAAATTTGAAGGATTGATGTTTTTTTGACTTTTCCGGGACTGTTCAAAGATTTGGGAGTGCTTCTAGGGGCTTTTAGGACCCGGGGAACTCCTTGTGCTGCTGGAGAATTCCTGGAATGCAGCAGTCAAGAATGATATATTGAGAGTCCCTCTTACGAACTATGCTGGTTTATCTTAGCGAGTAAAAGAAACTGTAACATGCTATTTGAGACTTAAGGGTACAGAAAGAGTTCTATCATTAGTGACATTTTAATCACTGTTCGTAGTGGTTTGCTCGTCTTCTGGAATTATGTCTTGCTTTGTAAAATGTTTTTGTAAAATAGCACATTTCGTAAGACGTCTTACATCCCTACATAGGAAATGATTGCAATCTCAGTTCTGTAAAAGTGAATAAACTTTTCCCAGCGCGCTTAAGTCCTAGGATTAAGATTTGTCCTTTTTGTTATTGTTCACTGTATATTAGAGCCTTGTGTAATAATTGCGGAAAATATATTTTGGGTCCGAGAGGAACACAAGGGATAGCGCTTAACCGGACTATTAATTTCTATTGTATACCCTACTGGTCGAATCAAGATCTAGCAGAAACTAAGTGGGTAAAATTCTATTGTCAACATACGCATAGACAAGTATTTGTAACATCTTGGTTGCATTTTCTGTAAGGAATGTGTTTTATAGTTTGCAGTGGCATCCTGTGATTTTGTCACATAAATCGGACAGCCGACAGCAAACCCGTATTTCACAGTCTGCGGCGCCATCTCGCGACCTTGTCTGGTGACGTAAATTACTCAGATAGAAACTAGAAGGTAGGAAAGTTTTTATATTAAGCGTGCAAGCGTGTGTGAGTGTGACTGAGACGCAGCATCGCTGCGAGGCGAGTGGGAGTCCTGCTCTGCGGTTCCTGTTCTCCACGAGGAGGCAGGCCAGAAACGGACGAAGCGACTGGAAAATCGTGTACATGAAGTGCTGGAATAAAGTAAGGAACACCTTGAGGCGGTGGAATAGAATAAGAAAGGTGCTGCAGTTTAAAGTACAATTCACTAACATACCGAAAGCTACTCAGGTAGAATATATTGGTGGAAGTCTAACCCGACTAGACATAGAAGCACAAATCCAGAGACAAGAATTGCTTGATATAATAGAGTATCACATAAGTGAGTTCATAGGAAAATTAGAAAAAGAAAGTAGAAGATTGGGATACGACCCTCTGGTGATAGAAGATTTCCTTAATTGGGCACCGGTCTGGAAGCACAATCCCTGGGTTGACTGGCATATTACCGATGCTCGAATAGCAAAAGGATCTGGTAGGACATACTAGCTTGGTAAACCCCCCCACCTTCCATAAAACTTTACTATTGCCGCATAGTTAAGTCCCTATAAGAATAATGGGAAACCAGCAAAGCAAGGACATAAATATGAAAACCCCTTTAGGATGTATTTTAAAGCATTGGAGAGATCTAGGGGGAGCCCCAGGGGGAAATATAAGCAAAAAGACACTCTTAAAATACTGCACGCAATGGTGGCCTTTGTATAAATTAGACGATGACGAAAAATGGCCACCTGAGGGGACAACAAATTACAACACTATTTTACAGCTTATGTTGTTCCTACGTCGACTAGGCAAGTGGGATGAAGTGATTTATTGCGATATGTTTTTTACGTTACAGAACAAACCTGAGTGGCAGAGGGAATGTGGGGTAAATGTCGCACCACAGGACCCTTTGGTTTTAGCTTTAGAAAAGGATAAGAAAAATCTGAGGCCGAAGGAGCGCTGTTGCGACGCCTGTAGTATCGGACAACAGTGTCTTAAACTAAAAAGAAGAGACAGTGACAGAGAAAGTGAAGTAAGCCTATGGGAGTATCAACCCTATGCGCCAGGATATGGGGTGCCACTACCAAAGCGGAAAGAGGGTGAAAAAGACACTAGCCTATTAGGAGATATTTCATTAGAACTGAAGGGATTTAAGACCGGGTATTGGGAAGAAAGTAGCCCTTCAAAATCAGAGAGTCGCCAAGGAGAAAGCTCGCAGGGACTGAGTAGTCCACAGGGGTTAGCAAGTTACAGAGAGGGAGGCAGTCCGCCCAGGTCAGAAATTGATAAAGGAGAGAGTAGCCCGACAAGACCGGGGGATCATGGGGAAGAGAGTAGTACACCTAAATCACAAGACAGTAGAGATAAAGATGACAGTACACCGAGGAATGGAGACAGCATATGAGGTCCAAGAATCTGTAGAATAAAAAATAGCACACCAAGAGTTGAAAATTATGAGGCCGAAAGTAGCCCACCGAGATCAGGGGGCAACGGAAGGAAGGATAATTTCCCCGAGATGAGATGCAGTAAGGAAGGTAGTGACACTGTAATTCAGGGGGAAAAGGAAAACAGCCCACAGAGATTAAACATAGTAATTCAAATAGATGATAAAAGGGATACTAGAGGAATAGAGGAAGACGAGGAGTGCAGCCCCGGGCAGGTTGAGCGTCGACAGTGTCTCCTCCAGATCCAAAAGGAGAGGCGGTTGGACTGCTTGAACCATGCAAGGGGATTGGCAGAAGAGGATTGTGTAGGAATGGGAAGCGAGGACGAGGAACCGAAACGAGGAAAGAGAAAAGAAAAAAGAAAGAATAGAGTGGACACAGAGGCCCAAGAGGAAGACCCCGGGGAGGGGACTAGTCACCCACATTATACCAGGTCTGTAACACGAAAAGAAGCAAAAGAGAGGGTCGAGGGAAGTTATACAATAGTTCCCCTCCGACGGATAACGCCCATTGCAGGAGAGCAGGCACGGATAAAAGTACCATTTACGACAAGTGTCTTGAACAGCTGGAGAGAAGAAGTAAAGAATTTTAGGAAAAATCCAGAGGGGGTAGCTAGGAGGTTTGAATTATTAGCAAAAAACCTAGACATTGACTGGGACGATATAGATATAATGTTATCAGAATTAACGGAAACGGAGAAGGAACTTGTGTTAAAAACAGGGAAAGCTCATGCCGCCGTATTGCCCGAAGCGTTAGATGTAGTATTTCCAAGTAGTAATCCAGACTGGGAACCGAACAATCCAATTCACTATGGGTTGTTAGTGCAATACAGGAAACTAATAGCATTAGGCCTGCGAAATGCAATACCTAAAGCCATTCACTGGGCAACCTTGTATGATGTTAGACAACGAAAAGATGAGACCCCCTCAGAATTCCTAGACAGACTCAGAACCGCCATGAGACAAAATATACACCCCTAGACCCAGCATCAGAAGAAGGGAGACAACAACTGCTGGGGTTAGTAATGGGACAGTGCACTCCTGACATTAGAAGGAAATTGCAAAAACTTAAACATCCAGCAAACAGAGATTTAGAAACATTGATGAATGAGGTCTGGGAGGTATATAATAACAGAGAAAAAGAAGAGAAGAAAAGAGAAGACAAAAGAATTGCTCGAGTCGTAGCAGTAGCAGTGACCGCTCAAAACACAAAACTCTCAGACACAAATGCCAGGGGTAGAAGTCGTAGCTACCCTGTGAGGGGGAGACGGGGATTCAGACCCCAGCCCACCAGAATAGGACCGAATCAATGTTCCAATTGCTTACAGATAGGCCATTGGAAGTGAAACTGCCCCCAGCTAAGAGAAAGCCCTGCAAATGCTGCCATTGCACACCAGAGCAGTGACTGAGGGGGACCGGTGAGTCGTTCCCTAGCAGACCCACTGGTTAAAATAGAGCTAGGGGAAGGTGAAAAGAAATTAGACTTTTTGATTGACACAGGAGCAACATTTTCAGTTTTAAATCAGGAACTAGTGCCAAAGAGTGATGAGTTTGTACAAGTTGTGGGAGCAACAGGCCAACCAGAAAAAGTTTACTTCCTAAAACCCATTAAATACAAAATTGGAAAGCAAATGGGGATCCATCAGTTTTTGTACTTACCAAATTCCCCAAAGCCTCTACTAGAAAATTTAGGAGCCGTAATAAAATTTAATAAAGACAAACTTGAATTCCAGGTAAATGAAGAGCAGCTAATCGCAGCTTTAAGTCTGACGATCAGTTGCATAAAACCAAAACCTGAAAGCCATAATATAGAACGAATTATGAGCGAGGCATACCCATTGGTATGGGCTACTGATGTACCCGGGAAATCAAAACAGGCAACACCTATCACTATTGAACTTATACCTGGAGCTAGACCAGTGGTGAGGAAACAATATCCATTGAGATTGGAAGATAGAGAAGGAATCGAACCCATAATTAGAAAATTCCTAGAATTAGGGTTATTAATAGAATGTGAATCAGACTATAACACACCAATTCTGCCAGTTAAGAAACCAAATGGAACTTATAGACTAGTTCAAGATTTAAGAGCTGTGAATGCAATAACAAAAACACTACATCCGGTAGTAGCTAACCCTTACACACTCCTAACCAAGTTAAAGGATAATTTAATTTGGTTCACAGTGCGTTCTTTTGCCTTCCCTTAGCCCCAGAAAGCCAAAAGATTTTTGCCTTTGAATGGGAATCTGTGAGCAAAGGGAGAAAGACTCAGTTAACCTGGACAGTGTTACCTCAGGGTTACAAGAATAGCCCAACAATTTTTGGGAATCAGTTGGCTAAGGAATTGGAGCAATGGGAAAGGCCACAGGGAAATGGCACTCTTCTGCAATACGTGGATGACCTATTGATAGCGACTGAATTAGAAGAAGAGTGTGTTAAATGGACTATTTCCCTGTTGAATTTCTTGGGACTAAGTGGATATTGAGTCTCTCAACAGAAAGCGCAGTTGGTGCAAGAAAAAGTAGTATACCTGGGATACGAGATTTCCAGAGGACAACGATCCCTAGGAACAACGAGGAAAGAAGCCATCTGCCAAATGCCCAAACCAGAAACGGTGAGAGATCTACGAGCCTTTCTGGGAATGACAGGTTGGTGCCATTTATGGATCTATCAATATGGGGTGCTAGCCAAACCACTGTATGATTTACTAAAAGAGACTAAGAATACCCTAGTCTGGACTCCCGAAGCAGAGGGAGCTTTCAGAAGATTGAAATAGGAACTCATGAGAGCCCCGGTTCTGGGCCTCCCTGATGTAACAAAACCATTTTGGCTGTTCTCTCATGAGCAGCAAGGGATGGTTTTAGGAGTCTTAGCACAACAGTTGGGACCACACAAAAGAACTGTAACCTATTTCTCTAAACAGCTGGATGAAGTAAGCAAAGGATGACCCAGTTGTCTGAAGGCAGTGGCCGCAGTAATTATAAACATAGAAGAGGTCAGAAAACTTACCATGGGCCAGAAAATGACTGTGTTGGTGTCCCACACTGTGTCTGCAGTGCTAGAACAGAAGGGTGGCCATTGGTTGTCTCCTTCCAGATTCCTAAAGTACCAAGCAATTCTAGTTGAGTCAGACGACATAACCATTCAAGTAACTAACATTGTGAATCCAGTCACATTTCTAGAAGGAAAGATGTCAGCAGAACCAATCGAGCACGACTGCCTGGAAACTATCGAAGCAGTCTACTCCAGCCGCCCGGATCTCAAAGAAGAGTCATTTGAAGATGCGGACAACTGGTTCTCTGACGGCAGTAGCTTCGTGAAGCAAGGAGTAAGGATGGCAGGCTATGCAGTAACCACAACGGAAGAGGTAATCGAATCAAATCCTTTACCTGCAGAGACCTCAGTCCAAAAGGCAGAACTAATAGCTCTTACCCGAGCTCTGGAATTGGCAGAAGGCATGCGAATTAATATTTGGATGGACTCTAAGTATGCCTTCTCCGTCGTGCATGCTCATGGAGCAATTTGGAAAGAAAGAGGACTGTTAACTGCTCAAGGGAAAACAGTCAAACATACAGAAGAAATTCTGCGATTGTTAGAAGCAGTCCAACTCCCAACACAAGTGGCCATAATGCATTGTAAGGGACACCTGAAAGGTAACACTGTTCCAGAGATAGGAAATAGGAAAGTTGATGCAGAAGCTAAATTAGCTGCTGCAAAGACTGAAGAAGTGACTATAACAACTTTAATACCAGGGGAGCTAGATACAAATTTTCAACCAGATTATCAGGAATCAGATCACAATTGGATTCGAAAGAACAAAGGCAAATTACTAGATAATGGATGGGGTCAGCTGGAAACAGGGCAACTAATAATTCCAGGGAAATTAATGTAGCAATTTGTAAAAACAGAACATGAGAAGGCACACTGGAGTTTAGATCCACTTTATCAGTATTTACAAACCAGAATAGCAGGACCAAAATTATTCACTACCATAAAGCAAGTTACATCCCAGTGCGAACGGTGCCTGAAGAATAACCCAAACAC
This sequence comes from Chiroxiphia lanceolata, assembly GCF_009829145.1. Taxonomy (NCBI): domain Eukaryota; kingdom Metazoa; phylum Chordata; class Aves; order Passeriformes; family Pipridae; genus Chiroxiphia; species Chiroxiphia lanceolata. Next base: position 10,724,788 of record NC_045670.1, on the reverse strand, counting down.
AGGGACCAAGATACACCAAGGGGCAATAAACCGAGGTAAATTTCCAGGTGAAGTATGGCAGATTGATTTCTCCGAACTCCCAAGAAAAGGGGGGTATCGGTACCTATTGGTTCTTACTGATACGTTTTCTGGGTGGCCTGAAGCATTCCCCTGCAGGACAAACAAAGAGAGGGAGGTAACTAAAGTCTTATTAAATGAAATTATACCGCGGTTCGGAATACCAAGAAGTATATCCTCAGACAGAGGTTCACATTTCTGTGCGAAGGTTGTGAGAGCAATAAGCAAAGCATTGCAGATTAAATGGCAATTACACACGCCCTACAGGCCACAAGCCAGTGGGCAAGTAGAAAAAATGAATCATCTTATTAAACAACAAATTGCTAAAATATGCCAAGAAACTAACTTGCACTGGTATCAAGCTTTGCCTATTGCTCTAATTAGATTGAGAGTCAAACCTCGATCAAAAGAAAAGTTGAGTCCGTTTGAAATTCTGTGTGGAAGACCTTATGCTATGCAGATTGTAAATAGCGATGCTATTGACCAAATAGGTAACCAATATATATATGATTATGTAATTGCTGTAGAGAAACATTTTGATAAGAATGCCACGATAGTAATAGAACACCAGCCTAAACAACCTGAATGTAAGCTGCATCCGTTTAACCCTGGTGATTGGGTGTATGTCAAGAATCTTTTAGGAAAACCCCTACAAGAGAAGTGGGAGGGACCTTTCCAAGTGCTGTTGACCACCTTCACCGCGGTTAGGATCAAGGAGCGACCTACATGGATTCACTACTCCCGAGTCAAGAGAGCTCCGGAAGATAAGCAAGAAGACCCAGCATCATGACTCCAACTCCCTTCCGAACGCTTTCAATATTGACCACTGGACTTTTGATAAGTATTGTTTTATCCCAAAACCCTACTCCAGAGGGACCGTGGTCTAGTGCACGCATACAACCAGACTTAGAAAATCCAGACTTTGAGGTCTACATTCTACATAACAAACAACCTTACACGGTAATGGAATGGATTAGCAAACCTTTCGCAGCGCAAAAGGGAGAACGAATCCAAATAGGGTGCCGAGAGGTTGAATCTCTAATAGGAAAAACAGATAAATTAATATTAACAATTCGATCTTGGCCAGAAGCTGGACGGGGTTTAATTACTTATACCCAAGTAGAAGATGAAGAGCCCATGCCCATTGTTTGGATTCAGAGGAAGGGACCAGTCTCATGTCAGTGGGATAGTATTGAAGGAGGTAGGGCACAGTGTGAAATTCTGATCAAGCTAGATCAATCGGTGTCATTTACATGCAGTAGAGAAGCCAAGATTACTAAACCCATCCCTGAACAAGGCACTCTAGCCAGCGTAGCCTTTACGCGAGTCATTACACTAGCGACAGATCCAATCGTAAACCCATCGCGTGAAACCCCTCCACCTTTAGAATGCAGGAAAATACATAATTTAACCTTTATAGGACCTCAAGTAATAAGACAATCGAACGAACTAAAGCTGCTGTTAGATCCTACATATTCTCTGAAGAAAGTACAGATAAACATTCAAACAGACATTACACATTTACAGAAAGATTGTCAACCGTTTATACAGCAGAGCCTCAAAGGTTGGAATGCCTGGTTAGCAACTAGGTCATACCACAAACGGACACAAAGAGACATAAGCGGGTGGGTTGGCACAGGATTTGGCATAATGAACACTATAGATCAAGAAGTATTAGTAAACAAGTTAAGTACTGTCACTTCTAATTTGGGAAAGCTTAAAGTGCCCTTAAGCGCATCCATGCTAACTTTGGCAGAGACACAATCGTTAGTGGTCAGACTGATGACCTTAGTAGCCAACCATACTGCTGAAGATTTTGCTAAAATTGCTGGTTATACTGGAGATATTAGCAAAGAAATCGCACTTGCTATCCAGTGTGTTCAGACACAACAATGGGTACAATCAGTAGTAGCAGGAATATTAAGAGAAGGAATGTCCGGCATACTGCCTCAAGAAATAAGAGAAACAATACTAAGGGATAGCTCCACTACACAATTTGAAAAAGACCACCAAGCTTGGTGGCAACTGGTTAACTTTACTTATGATCCACAACAGGAACACATTGAAACCTATGTCCTCACTATTAGTGCTGCAGAAGAAAGAGCAATATTTCCTATTTTAACATTAGGAGCTATACATCAGAATGTCATTGTCAAACCTGTAGACCATAATGTCTGGGCAAACTATGACAGTACTAAGAACAAGTGGCAATCAATTAGTACAGAAGCATGTATCCCTAAAGGGCAATTAGGTTATATTTGCGAAAATGCCATTATAGAAGTTGAAGACTTATGCTTAGATGCTGAAGACAGTGTATGTACCTTTGAAATGCTTCCACACAATAGAGTCCAATCACAAGTGTTCTATGTAGGGAATGGATGTGCTTGTATTCGAACCGCTTGCAATAATGTTACTATAGATAATTGTCATGAAATGACTAATGATACTAACTTTTGCATATGTAACTTCACTAAAGTTATAGGCTGTGACTTTAACTACACCGCTCCCATAACTACGCAGCAGTTAATCGAAGTTGAGTATACTTTGTACCATGAAATACCCAAGCTACAGATAGGCAGAACACTAAGCTCCTCAAAGAAATGCTCGTGCATCCTGAAGTAGAAAAGTTAGTACAGAAGGTGAACCAAACGACTCGACGCATGTTATGGCAGGTAGAGCATAATTCAAAAGGTATAAAGAATATTCTAACAAAAGTTGCACAAGTAGGTCAACATCACTGGTGGGATATCTTCACAGGATACTCCCCAACAGCAACGCAAGTCTTTCACTACCTGATACACCCAATATTAATTATAACCATGACCATGTTTCTGTTGACCCTCGTGAATATATGTTTGTGGTGCAAGTTAAAATCCATAGTCAGAAGAACCCAAATAATCTGGGCGATGGTACAAGCATATCAACGCCCTCTAGGATTAGAACTTGACGAAAGAATTCGTAAGTTTTAAGAAAAGGGGGGAAATGAAGCCAGGTAAAACCCGAAAAGTTAATAGAGCAGTGTAAGGATTAGAGAGAGTTAAACGCAGAATAAACTTTAAGCAAGGCATAGAGAACTCATTATTAGGAAATAGTGGAGGCAATAAATTCACTAAAATACAGGTCACTCTGACATGAGGGAACACAAGCATGGACAGAAAGAACTGAAAATGCTAACACACACAAAAAAGGACATATGGAGGAAACACAAAGGGAGATAAGGAAAGGGACAAGCCAAGTAATCAGGTACTCATGCCAGATACTGAGAACCCCTGCCAAATGCACGAGGAAACTACCCAAATTAGGGAAGGTTCAAAAGTTTATGAAGATGATGATGAAAAGGACACGAGTTCATGATGAAGGACAACAGGAACTCCCACCAAAGTTCTCCCCAAATTAGAGACCACACCTCCAACTCTGCCTGATATGAATATTAAAAGTAGATGTTGCAAGATAATGAATATTCATAATATGTGATGTAATTGCTTGGCAAAAAGTGTATAAAAAACTCGATTGTAAGTTTCTCGAGTGGAGCAGTTTGTCCAGGGCGAACTGGTTGCTCCCCGGCCGTGAAATTAAATACCTCCTGCTTATTGACTGAAAATTCTGTCTCTGAGCAGTTCTTCTGAGCCTTCTTTGGGGCAAAAATTGGCATCAGGGGGTGGACTGTTTTTCCTTCTGCCCTTCTTCCACTGGGGGAACGGTCTCCGTTTTCTTTTTCGGCTTCTCCCGCGATCCGAGACCAGCCCCCCAGACCCTCCTCTCGCGCCATGACTGCCAGAGCCCAACAGTGCCCCCTGCAGACCACCACCGCATACTGGAGGCTCTGCACCTCTGGCGATCCAACAGAGCCCCCTGCAGGTCAACACAGAGAATGGCAGACTCTGCACCTCCAGTGATCCAACAGCACCCCCTGCTAACTGTGATTAGAACTGCGCTAAAGACAGAGAAGTATTCAGATCTCTTTTTTTGTTCTTTTGTTTGAAGGGGACTTTTGGGTACAGGACTATTGTCAAGTTATTTTTTTGTGCTCTGTTACTGTTCTTACCAACATATATATATCTTATAATAAAGGGTTGTTATTTCTTCTGTTTTTTTCCACACTTCCTCCATTAAAACCCCTTAATTTTGAATTTACAATTGCTGAGAGAGAGGAGTCTGGTTTGTCTCATAACTCATCCTCTTTAGTAAATATTCCAGTCTCTTTAAACTGAGACAGTGTGGAAAAGGAAAAGAACAGTTCTTTATTACCAAATCCAAATAAACAACAATGGTGCAACCAAAAATTTCAAAAGAAACAAAACAAAGTCCTAATTCCCCAGGGGGAAAGAAACCCGCGGCAAACTGGGGGGGTTGAGGGCAAAACTGTCCCTGGCAGCTCAACAGCTGCTCGCAGTCAGGTGAGCGGTTGGTGGTTTCACAGAAAGAGTCCTTTTTCCCACAGACGCAGTCTCAGGTCAGGCAGTTCTGATAATGCAGCCCCCACGCCCCGAGGGCAGAATACCTCACTCCGATATGGGTCAATTTCTCTCTCTCTCAACCTCTCTCCATGCAGTATTGGGCAGAGAAAGGAAAAAAAAACCCGAAAGCAACTCCCAGTCTGTTGGTGGGTGGACAGAACAAAACCCCTGGATAAAGAGGCTTCCAAGGCATGGCATTGGTACGCTTTTTAAAGGGAACCTCCCACCACTCCCGCGCTGCCCAGTGCATGCAGACCCACTCCGTCCCCCCTCCTGACTCCCCCCATCCTGGAAGAAACAGATGGGGGGGGCGACCAACACTGGGGAAAAACAATTCCAACATCTCTTTTCAAACCTATAACAAGAGATCCTGGGTTGGAGCAGATGGAAAAGGCAGATGCACTTACATTACTTAACAGGCATAATTCTTCCTACTTGTCCTTCCAGGGTGTAGTGGTTTGAATCTTGTTTTCCCCCCAGAGGCTAAGAAAAGTTATCTGTAGCCATGTTGTAGAGCCACGAGGAAGGGGTTCTGAACCCCTCAGGGCCTCTGGGCCCCCCCAGCCCCGGTTGGGGGCTACAGGGACGTGGAACAGTGTTAAGTTGGACTATGTATCTGTAGCTATGAACTGGGGAATGGTTCTTCACTGTGAGCAGAGACAGCAGTAGCAGATGCAGCGTCCAGAGACTCTGGCTAAGAGCCAGGACAGATAAGACCTGAACCGGAGAAGCAGCAGAAATGGTATGTATAGCAGAAAGGACTCTTGGAAAGAGAGAGAGAGAGAGAGAGAGTGTAAACCAGTAGCAGAGCTATAGAGTTCTGGGGGTAAGAACTGATACCAGACACCCTAAACTCCTTTGAGACCCCTCTTGGAAAAGAGGGAGATGGACTCCTATTTTGGAGAGCAGTTTTGGACATGCAGCACCGGAGAGAGAGAGGAGTTGAGAAGCTCAGAGCGTCCTGGGAAGTTGGACTGGGACGGAGAGGAATGCAGAGGGGGGCGACCTTGGTTCTTCCCCCCCCCTCGCACTGCTGTCAAGTTGGTAACCATCTTGAAGCAGGGCACAGAGGCCCTGCAAGGAGCTTGAATCTCCTGGAGATACCAGACCGTCACGAAGACCCCCTGCGTCTCGTGATATGACCGTGGTGGAACGACCTTGTCTGGGGTGACGTAACCCACAGAGGAAGACCCCTTTGCCTGCGTCAAGGGGCCGAGGGAGCTTGGATACCTCCCTCGTGAGTGTTGGCAGAGATCCAGCTATCAACTGCTGCATGCATGAGATGAGGAGAACCTGCTGCCTTAGAAGATGCTGTTGCTTAGTGACTGGAAGGGATCTGTCCTTCTTTCCCTCCTGGACTTTTATTTGGAGGGGAGAAGAGATCTGATCCATTGTAAATACTATATGCCATGGTAGAGATAGTTGTGATCGTGTGTATAATGTGTTATAGTATTTATTTGTACAGTCATTGTAATATATTCCCTTTTCCCCCACTTTGAGTCTGGTGTGTTTTGTCTGGAAAGAATCATCCCACATTAGGTTGAGATGTGGGAACGGGGGGATGGAACTAGGGAATTGGATTTTGGGGTATCTCAAACCATGACATAGGGCTACATGCAAGTTGCTTATTAAGGACACTGTAAAGAACTCATTTGGAAAAAAAATATACTGTTCCAGAAGAATGATAGATTTGTCATCTAAACCTATGGAGACATCTCAACATTTAAAAATGTTGAATGATCCTCATTGTGAATTACAATAAGAAAGATGAGCATATAGAGAACGAAGATATAGGGGTTTACAGCAGATGAAGTGCTAGGTTCCATTTAGTCAGGATTTTCAAAGGGAGCAAATGAATGGAAAGGCTATTTTGCTATCAAGAAGTTCTCTGAACAAATCCATCCTCTTTTTGTGTTCTCTCACCATCAGATCGAAAACTCTGTTTCTTGTTGTGTGATGGTTTCACTCTAGGCCTTCCTGGAGACCAGTTTGTAACCAGGAAGGAACTAGGAAGGTGATCACGGAAGTATTCCATGCTATTCCTTTACGTAACTGGAGGTATAAATAAAGCCAGCAGGAGGGACCTTGCTCTCTTCCTTTCCAGTGAGGTTCGAGAACAGTGGGTCCCTGTCTCGGTCTGGCTTATCTGGAGCTGAGGCCTACAGCGACTGCTGTTATCTGCCACACGTGAGGGGAGAGTACTGGGCTGTGTCGAGCCATCCTGCTTGTTCAAAGGGAAGTGGTGAGATTTTGCTAATTCACCTTCAGTTGTCTGGTTGTTGAGTTTTAGATTGTGTAGACTTGTTTGGTCTTAGTCCCTTTTTGTCCTTTTCCCTTCTCCCTTCCCGTCTCCCCTTTTAGGGAGCTATTTAGGATTTCTATTGTGGTGTATAGCATTCTCATTGTATATCTCTGTCTCATATAAAAATATATATATATTTTGCTATAGCTTTGGCTGCTTAGGTCGGTTTTTTTTCCCTTCGCTCTCTGGAAAAGCAGGTCCTTGTTGTCGGGTTTCGGGGACTTGGCGGGAAGCCAGTTTGAAACTTGTACAACATTTTTGGTGTCAGGAGTGGGATTTTTTGGTTAAGGTTGGTTTGTTTTGATAAACATTTTCCGGGAAGACAGCCAAGCTCGGTGATATTTTGCAAAACCAATCTATTGTTTTGGGAACAGGTCTGGGAACACTGCCAGAGTCTGGGAAAGCAACCAAGAAAACTTTGTTTATATAAACAAAGAGCTGTTTTGGGATCAAGAAGAAATAATAACAAAAACAATGACTGTTTCATTAATTTGTCTTATAATTCTAGCCATCTTCATACCTTTTTTAGGCTACCCTATAGGGAGACGTCCAGACCTTGAGGATGGATGGAATGAGTTGCTTTCATTCTTTAATTTTGACATCAAAGGTTTGGTAAAGGACATCCCCATGGTTAAAATTGGTTCTAATTACTATCTAAATTTTGTTGCAACAGTCCTGTCATTGATAAAGGTACTGGAAGTACTCCTTAAACTTGGCAGAATGGTGTTGTATTGCTTTCCTTGTTGTAGGAAAGATCATGCCTCGAAGGGACTCGCTGGAACTTTGGAAAGGGCTGCGGACAGGCCAGTCCCCGGGTGACATGGAGTCTGGGTAGATTTCAGTAGATTAGTAGGACGTGTGTCACCCCCCATTAATTGGGAGTTCACACCAGAACAAATGTTTGATTCTGGTGAGATGGCCCGCTGTTTGGCAGAAGGGTGCTTTTCATACAAAGATACGAATATGCAATTCTCTGCTTTGTGCTGGGGCCTGGTTAATGCTTATCGAACCACCATAGATCACCTTCAAAGGGTTAAGGTCGACACAGAAACCCAAACCACGCCACTTGAAACCAGTGATGTCCCTATTAGGTCCACAGCAGTCGGAGTCCAAACAGAACTTAATGCCAATGCCGTTTCTACTAAGTCCACTAGAACTGGGACTCAAGCTAAGAACCGGAAAGTCATTGTTGCCCCTATTAAGAAGAAGACATGGGTAAGGGAGATCAAGGAACTTACGGACCCATCTCCGCAACCAGAACGCACAGAAGAAAGAGAAGAAGAAGGAGTAGAAGAACTTATCCAATCCACTCGGGAAGTAGTAGATGAAGGAGCAGCAGCAATGGACGAAGGAGTAGCAGCAATGGACGAAGGAGCAACAGTAATGGATGAAGGCGCAACTGCGAGCGAGGAAGAAGTGGCTGTGACTGAGGAAGGAGCGATTGCAAGAGAAGAAGCAACTGCCAGAGAGGAAGAAATGGTTGCAAGACAAGGAGCACACCCAAAAGAACTAGGGGCACGTCCAAAGGAAAGTAGAGCAGTATCAAGAGAAAACAAGGCAACAGTACAAATGACCCTTGGTATATTGTCACTGGATGATTTATATCCTGACTACACATTCAGTATTACAAAGGATGCAAAGAAGGAGCCAAAACATCCCCCTCAACCTGAGGGAGAATTATTCCTACCCCTCCAGACCCAACCTTCTCTTGGAGGTGTGGATGATTGGAGGAGGAGGCCCTTATTTCAGCACCCGAAAGACTACTCACTACCTCCACCCGCTGGGTATCGCGAACCATGCAGGAGTCCATCCCCACGGCGTGAATGGCATAGAAGTCCATCTCCACGGCGTGAGCAGCGTAGAAGACCATCTCCGCGGCGTGAATGGCATAGAAGTCCATCTCCATGCCATGAACGACATAGAAGCTTATCCCCACGGCATGTTCAGTCCCCACCTCCACATGAGAGATACAGGGAGGAGGTGGGAGCAGTTCCATGTAGGAGCGGAAGAGTAAAGAGGGAGGTGGAAAAGATTCTACGTGGGAGAGATGGACAAGAAATAATGCGAGAAAGCGAAATTACACAATCACTGACCACAAGAGAGCTTCGAGATTTACGGAGAGATTATATGCGCTTGCCTGGTGAAGAAGTCCTCACCTGGTTGGTGTGATGCTGGGACAAGGGAGTTGATAGTCACATAATTGAAGGTGATGAAGCACGACAATTGAGATCCATTGCCCGAGACCCCGTGATAGAACAAGAAATGGGAAGGGACAAAATGGCATACAGTCTTTGGCTCCGAATCCTCCATGTGGTGAGAGTGAAATACCCATTTAAGGAGTTGCTGAAGAGTTCTTCAAGAAGGTGGAGGACTGAGGAAGAAGGCATCCAATATCTACGGGAATTGGCCATGCTGGAGATCGTCTACTCTGATCCAGATTATTATGATATCCAAGTTCCTGAGAATGTTCCCTGCACACAACCAATGTGGAAAAAGGTAATTCAAGGTGCCCCTAAACTGTATGTTTCCTGTTTGATATCCATATATAATCCAAAGATGGAGGAACCAAGTGTGGAAACCATGTGTACTTGGATAAGAACCATAGAGGAAAATATAGAAGACTCCTTTGATCCCCTATACTGACGCACCTATGATAGGGAAAGAATGGAGAGAGATTATGACTACACCAGATATGAGGACGACTTTAGAGACAGAGATGACAGAAGGTATAGAGATTACAGAGAAAGGCCAATGGGAAGATCACGGCGGGATCGACGAAGATGACCTCGACCTAGACCTCGATCCTGGTCTCGATTTCGCTCACGATCCCTGTCATTTACACGTCGAAGGAAAGAGAACCCTAAGCATAGGTCACGTAACCAACTATGGGCATACCTTCGTAGCAAAGGAGAAAAGGTGAAGAAGTGGGATGGTGAACCCACTTCTAAGTTTGAAGCTAGAGTGAGGGAGTTGAAGCGAAAGGACACTGACAAGAAAGTTGTCTTCACAGTAGATTCAGACTTCTTAGAAAAGAAACTGCAATCGTGGAAGCACAAGAAGGTGGAGGTCCACTTCGACGATGGCAAAAAGTCTAAGAAGTCAAAGTCAAACTCCGACGACGAATGCTCTGATCAAGACCAGTAGAGGGGTCCTGCCTTCTGCCAGGAGAAGGAAAGGGACCAAGAAGATAACCGAGTTTACTGGGCTGTGTGGGTTCAATGGCCTGGCACATCGGATCCCCAGAGATACCAGGCCTTGATAGATACTGGAGCCCAGTGTACTTTAATGCCTTAGGAGCATAAGAGTACCGAGACTGTTTCTATTTCTGGAGTAACAGGGGGGTCTCAAGAATTGTCAGTAGTAGAGGCGGACATGAGTTTGACAGGAGACCAATGGGAAAAACATTCCATTGTGACAGGGTCAGAAGCCCCTTGCATTCTTGGCATGGATTACCTCAGGAGAGGATATTTCAAAGACCCGAAGGGGTACTGATGGGCTTTTGGTATAGCTGCGGTGATTGAAGAGGAATCCAAACGATTATCTGCCCTACCCGGCCTCTCAGAAGATCCTTCTGTTGTAGGATTACTGCAAGTTGAGGACCAGCGAGTGCCAACAGCCACTAAGAGAGTGCATAGGCAACAGTATCAAACGAATCGAGATGCTGTGATCCCCATCCATAAGATGATCCGCAAGTTGGAAAGCCAAGGGGTGGTTAGTAGAACACACTCACCCTTCAATAGCCCCATTTGGCCTGTACGTAAGTCAGATGGCGAATGGAGACTGACAGTGGACTATCGTGGCTTGAATGAAGTCACGTCACCATTGAGTGCTGCTGTACCAGACATGTTGGAGCTCCAGTACGAGCTGGAGTCCAAGACAGCGAAGTGGTATGCTACCATCGACATCACCAATGCATTCTTCTCCATTCCCCTAGCAGCAGAGTGCAGGTCGCAGTTTGCTTTCATGTGGAGAGGTATGCAGCACACGTGGAACCGACTGCCCCAGGGGTGGAAGTACAGTCCAACAATCTGCCATGGACTGATTCAGGCCACACTGGAGAAGGGCAAGACCTCAGAACATATCCAGTACATTGATGACATTATTGTATGGGGGGACACAGCGGAAGAAGTCTTTGAGAAAGGAGAGGAAATCATCCAGATTCTCCTTGATGTCGGTTTCGCCATTAAGAAGAATAAGGTCAAGGGACCTGCCAGAGAGATCCAATTCCTAGGGGTGAAATGGCAAGATGGACAACGTCAGATACCAACAGATGTCATCAATAAGATTGTAGCCATGGCTCCACCGACCAACAAGAAGGAGACGCAAGCTTTCCTGGGGACCACAGGTTTCTGGAGAATGCACATCCCTGCGTATAGCCAGATTGTGAGCCCTCTTTACTTTGTGACCCGTAAAAAGAATACTTTTCAATGGGGTCCTGAACAGCAACAGACATTCAAACAGATCAAACAAGAGATTGCACATGCCGTGGCTCTTGGACCAGTTCGAATGGGACCAGACGTGAAGAACGTACTTTATACTACAGTTGGAGATAAAGGTACCTCCTGGAGCCTCTGGCAAAAGGTGCCTGGTGAGACGCGAGGGCGACCACTTGGTTTCTGGAGCTGAAGTTACAGGGGTTCTGAAACCAACTACACTCCTGTGGAAAAGGAAATTCTGGCGGCCTATGAAGGCATACAAGCAACCTCAGAAGTGATTGGCACTGAAACACAGTTTCTCCTAGCACCCCGACTACCAGTCCTGAATTGAATGTTCAAAGGGAAGGTTCCCCCTACGCATCATACCGCCGATGCTATGTGGAGCAAGTGGATAGCCTTGATTACGCAGTGTGTACGATTGGGAAGCTCAAATCGCCCTGGAATTCTGGAGGTTATCACAAATTGGCCTGAAGGTGGGAACTTCAGTCTGGCAGAAGAAGAAGAAGAGCCAGTGAGCCGAGTTGAAGAAGCTCCGCCATTTGATCAACTGCCAGATGAAGAAAGGTGTTATGCCCTTTTCACTGATGGTTCTTGCCGTATTGTAGGAAGGAACCGAAAGTGGAAAGCAGCCGTTTGGAGTCCCACCCGACGAGTGGTAGAAGTTGCTGAGGGTCAAGGTGAGTCGAGTCAATTTGCAGAACTCAAAGTCGTCCAATTGGCCTTGGACATTGCCAAAAGAGAAGGATGGTCAAGACTCTACCTCTACACTGACTCTTGGATGATAGCCAATGCACTATGAGGATGGTTAGACCGATGGAAGAAGATGAACTGGAGGCGTGGAGGAAAACCCATCTGGGTTGCTGACTTGTGGCAGGACATCGCTGCCAGAGTGAAGAGTCTGAATGTGAGAGTCCACCATGTAGATGCCCATGTGTCCAAGAAGTGAGTTAATGAAGAACACGATAACAACAGAGAAGCGGACCAAGCTGCACAGATAGGAGTGCCACAAGTAGACCTAGACTGGTAGCAGAAGGGAGAGTTGTTTTTAGCTCGATGGGCCCATGACGCTTCCGGTCATCAGGGTTGAGATGCCACCCACAGATGGGCACGAGACCAAGGGGTGGATTTAACCATGGATATAATTTCTGAAGTTATCCATGATTGTGAGACTTGTGCCGCTATTAAGCAGGCGAAAAGACTGAAACCCCTGTGGTATGGTGGACGATGGGAGAAGTATAAGTATGGAGAGGCATGGTAGGTTGATTATATCACACTGCCACAGATTCGCCAAGGTAAGTGTTATGTGCTTACCATGGTGGAAGCAACCACCGGATGGTTAGAGACTTTTTCAGTGCCCCACGCAACAGCCCGGAATACCATTTTGGGCCTTGAGAAACAAGTCCTGTGGAGACACGGGACCCCAGAACATATTGAGTCAGACAATGGGACTCATTTTAAAAATGAATTAGTCACCAATTGGGTGAGGGAACATGGTATCGAATGGGTGTACCACATTCCCTATCATGCACCAGCTGCTGGGAAGGTTGAAAAATATAACGGACTGTTGAAGATGACTCTACAGTCACTAGGTGAGGGAACTTACAAGAACTGGGATAAGAACTTAGCCAAGACCACCTGGTTAGTTAACACCAGGGGTTCTGTTAATCGACGTGGCCCTGCACAAGCAGAATCCCTCCACATTGTTGATGGAGATAAAGTTCCAGCAGTCCATTTGAGGGGAATGCTAGGGAAAGCTGTTTGGGTTACCCCTGCCTCAGGTCAAGACAAACCCATTCGTGGGATTGTCTTTGCTCAAGGGTCAGGACATACGTGGTGGATAATGAGGAAGGATGGAGTGATCCAATGTGTGCCCCAAGGAAATTTAGCCTTAGGAAAAAACTAATTGTATGTCCTGAGTTGTGTTTTTACAGGAAGCCAGTCACCAGATGAGAGAGAGAGAGAGAGAGACCTGAACTAAGCTGATGCCAATATCCAGTGATGAGACAGTTCAGAATGACAAAACAGCCCTAAAATCAGAACCGCAATTCTGACTGAGGAGACCAAAGATCTGGACTGAACTGAACTGATGTCAGTACTGATTTCCAACGACGAGACAACTGCACCGAGAGACCAAACATGGACTATATGTATATGTATATGTATATGCACGGGATATAGATGAACACAATATATAGGTGTTACGTAAAGAAATAGTATGGAATAAGGGGTGGAGAATGTGATGGTTTCACTCTAGGCCTTCCTGGAGACCAGTTTGTAACCAGGAAGGAACTAGGAAGGTGATCACGGAAGTATTCCATGCTATTCTTTTACGTAATTGGAGGTATAAATAAAGCCAGCAAGAGGGACCTTACTCTCTTCCTTTCCAGTGAGGTTCGAGAACAGTGGGTCCCTGTCTCGGTCTGGCTTATCTGGAGCTGAGGCCTACAGCGACTGCTGTTATCTGCCACGCGTGAGGGGAGAGTACTGGGCTGTGTCGAGCCATCCTGCTTGTTCAAAGGGAAGTGGTGAGATTTTGCTAATTCACCTTCAGTTGTCTGGTTGTTGAGTTTTAGATTGTGTAGACTTGTTTGGTCTTAGTCCCTTTTTGTCCTTTTCCCTTCTCCCTTCCCGTCTCCCCTTTTAGGGAGCTATTTAGGATTTCTATTGTGGTGTATAGCATTCTCATTGTATATCTCTGTCTCATATAAAAATATATATATATTTTGCTATAGCTTTGGCTGCTTAGGTCGGGTTTTTTTCCCTTCGCTCTCTGGGAAAGTAGGTCCTTGTTGTCGGGTTTCGGGGACTTGGTGGGAAGCCAGCTCGAAACTTGTACATGTTGTCATAGGTTTACTTCTTCTAAAAAAAACCAAGCAGGGAATTTTTCTTTGCCCTGTGTCGCTGTAAAAGAAAGATGTTGAACAAGGGAGGGGGAAGGGGTTTGCCTAGAGTACACAAAAGAACTAACTAGCAGGTCTGCATTCCAAGCTGATGGCCCTCCTTAGACTGTGGGGAGGGGTGGTGAGTTTTTTTCCCTCTCCTCGGGAAACGGCAGTGACTTCACTTTTGCCTTAACTCAGGGAAGGTGTATGTTTGAGGGGTCGGAGGTTCACTCTGTTTTCGACCTGGTCATCTGACTGTTTTCTGGTCCCAGTTTGCCTCCGTTTTCCTGTGCCCTGTTCTGCCCCCAACCCAGACCTGCTTGGACTTCATCGGAGAGGTTTGACCCATCTGCAGAGGAACTTTTTGGAGAGGAGGTTGCCCTCTCCCTCTTCCACTCCTGTGTTAGCAGCGGCGTGTGTCCATCAACGAAAAGGGGGAATTCCCGACCACAGCCAGTTGCAGTCAGCATGAGTTTAGTGGGAAAGAGCCCCCTTTTATCCCCCCTTTCCCCTTCCCCTTCTCAGCGGGGGGGGAAGATTGCCAGAGCCCAACAGCGCCCCCTGCTGGCCAACACCAAGCACTGCAGACTCTGCTCCTCCAGAGATCCAACAGCACCCTACGCTGGCCGCGGTTAGAATTGCACCAAAAGGCAG